>NC_087347.1:141171938-141541730 GCF_030014295.1 Loxodonta africana | reverse complement strand
CAATGTTCTTTTTCTATATTCTATGTTTTTCTATACAATTTTCTGTATTCTATACTCTACATTCTATACTCTATATTCTTCTATAGTCTGTATCATATATTCTTCTATTTTGTATATTCTTTTTTTTACATTCTACATTCCATAATCTTCTATATTCTATAGTGTATATTCTGTGTGTTATGTATTTTTATTCTATATTTTATATTCTGTATTCTACATTCTATATTCTAAATTCTATTTTTTTCTATATTCCATTGTCTATTCTATATTCTATGTTGTTTTCTATATCCTATATTTTTATAATTTTCTGTATTCTATATTCCATATTGCATATTCTGTAAACTATGTTCTACATTCTATATTCTCTTATATTCTATCTTCTATATCCTATATTTAATTCTACATTCTATATTCCATAATCTCCTATATTCTTCTATATTCTATGTTCTTTATTCATATTTTATATTCTAAATTCTGTATTCTACTTTGTACATACTCTATTCTATATTTTTCTATATTCTCTATTCCATACTCTGTATTCCATATTCCATATTTGATGATCTATATTCTGTTCTATATTCTATATTTTTTATGTCCTATATTCTTCTGTTTTCTACATTCTATATTCCATATTCTATATTCTACTTTCTGCATTCTATAGTCTATATTCTTCTATGTTATGTATTCTATACTGTTCTACATTCTTATTCTATATTCTATATTCTTCTGTTATAATCTATATTCTTCTATCTGCTATATTCTATATTGTACACTAAATTCTGTATTCAGTATTCTACAGTCTACATTCTATATTCTTTTTCAATATCCTTTATTCTCTATTTTCTATTTATTTTCTATGTTCTCCATTCTACGTATTATATTTTATATTTTTCTATATCTATATTCTACATTTTATATTCTAAATTTTCCTGTGTTCTATTTTCTTCTACATTTTATATTTTTATTTTGTATTCTAAATTCTAATCCCTATATTCTATATTCTTCTGTAATCTAATATTCTCTTATATTCTCTATTCTACATTCTATATTTTGTAATCTATATTCTTCTACTCTATTCTATATTCTTCAATAGTGTATATCCTATAATTTATAACCCATTGTTGTCGATATTCTATTTTCTTCTGCGGTCTATCTTCTGTGTTCTGTAGTCTGTCATCTATTTTCTTTATTCTTCTCTATTTTGCATTCTATATCCTATATCTTCTATATTCTAAATTTATGCTCTGTTTTCCTATATTCTGTATTCCTTATTTTTCAATAATCTGTATTCTTCTATAATTATATTCTACATTCTCCTACTTTCCTTACTCCATATTCTTCTATACTCTATATTCTTTTATAGTCTGTATTTTATTTTCTATGTTCTTTATTCTTCTATATACTATATTCCTGTATGTTCTATAGTCCATATTCTATATTCTACATTCTAAATTCTTCTATATTCTATACAATGTATTTTATATTCTATATTCTACATTCTAAATTCTATATTCTTCTATGTTCTATATTCTTTTATATTCCATTTCTATATTTTTCCATATTCTAGGTTCTATATTCCATACTCTGTATTCTATATTGTATATTTAAAGTTCTATGTTCTATATTCTTTATTTTTATATATTTTTTCTGAATGTATGTTCTATGTTCCATATTCTATATGCTATATTATATTCTACATTGTGTATCCTATATTGTGTATTCTTCTATAGTTTACATTCCACATTCCATAATTTTCTATATTCTATAATCTGTATTCTATTTTCTATAGCCTTTATTCTATATTTTATATTCCGTATTCTACATTCTTGTTTCTATATTCTAAATTTTGTATTCTATGTTCTTCTGTAATCTATATTCTGTATTGTATAGTTTTCTAATGTGTATATTCTTCCATAATGTATATTCCATATTTTTCTGTATTCTATATTCTAATTCTTCTATATTCTCTATTCTTCCATATTCTGTGTTCTTCAATATTCTGTATTCTACATTCTACTATATTCTTTTTCTTTTATTTTTTATAGCCTTCTATATTCTAAATTTATCTTCGATATTCTTCTATATTCTGTATTCTATATTCCTCTGTAATGTATATTCTATAATATATATTTCTGTCTATACTCTTCTATATTCCATATTCTTTTATATTTTATAATCTACTCTTTTCTATATTCTGTATTCTGCATTCTGAGTTTTATGTTCAATATTCTATATCACTCTATATTCTATATTCCATAATCTAAATTTTTCTATATTCTATATTCCACATTCTAAATTCTATGTTCTTGTATATTCTATATTTTCCTATATCCTATATTCCATACTCTCTATTCTATATTCGATGTTCTATGTTCTATATTTTTCTCTATACTATATTCTTTTGTATTCTATATTCCTTATTGTATATTCTACATTCTATTGTCTATATTCTTCTAGATTGCATATCCTTGTAGATTCTATATTTTTGTATATACTATGTTCTATATTCAATCTTTTCTGTATTTTTACATATACTATATTTTTGTGTATTCTACATTCCATATTCTTTATACTATATTCAACATTCTATATTCTTCTATATTCCCCATTATACGTTCTCCTATATTCTATATTCCATAATCTTCTATATTGTATAATTTATGATCTTTTATAGTCTATAATGTTTATTTTCCTATATTCATTCTATACATTGCATTCTATAATCTGTATTCTACATTGTACATTTTATATTCTTTTGTATTCTATATTCTAAATTTATATTCTATTTTCTTCTATATTCTGAAATCTTTATGCTATATTATTCTATAATGTACATTCTATATTCTTTATTCCAAATCCACTATACACTATATTCTTCTATTTTCAAAGTTCTTTTATATTCTGTATTCTATCTTCAGTGTTCTGTTCCATATTCTATATTTTAAATTCTCTATATTCTATAAACTAGGTTCTTCTATATTGTGTATATAATATTAATAAATATGGTATATTTTTGTATATTCTATATTCCATAGTCTGTATTCTATATTCGATGTTCTATATTCAATATTTTTCTACATACAATATTCTTCTATATTCCATATTTCATATTTCATATTCCATATTCTGCATTGTGCATTTAAAATTCTTCCATATTCTATGTTCTGTATTCTATAGTCTACATTCTTTATTCTATGTTCTTATTTTTCTATATACTATATTTTTCTGTTTTCTATATTCCATATTCTGCATTCTTCCTTCTATGTTCTATATTCTTCTATATTCTGTATTCTATGTCGTTCTATATTGTATATTCTGTATTTTACATTTGATATTGTATATTCCATTATCTTCTATATTCTATAATCTATATTCTGTGTTCTTTATCCTTTATTTCATATTCTACATTCTATATTTTATATATTCTATATTCCATACTCTGTGTTCTATATTCATTGTTCTTTTCAATATTCTATGTTTTTCTATAAAATTTTCTGTATTCTATTTTCTACATTCTATGCTCTATATTCTTTATAGTCTTTATCTTATATACTTCTATGTTGTATACTCTGTATTTTACATTCTACTTTCTATATTCCATAATCTTCTATATTCTGTAATGTATATTCTCTATATTATGTATTTTTTATTCTATGTTTTATATTCTATATGCTACATTCTATATTCTAAATTTTATATTTTTCTATATTCCATTGTATCCTATATTCAATGTTTTTCTATATTCTGTATTTTTATAATTTTCTGTATTCTATATTCCATATTGAATATTTTGTATAGTATATTCTACATTCTATATTCTCTTATATTCCATCTTCTATATTCTATATTAAATTCTACATTCTATATTCCAGAATCTTCTATATTCTATAATCTATATTCTTCTATATTCTATGTTCTTTATTCTATATTTTACATTCTATATTCTGCATTCTACTTTTACATACTCTATTCTATATTTATCTCTAATGTATATTTTTCTATATTCTCTATTCCGTACTCTGTATTCTATATTCCATATTGGATGTTCTATATTCAATGTTCTAAATTCTATAGTTTTTATATACTATATTCTTCTGTATTCTACATTCTATATTCTTCCATGTTCTGTATTCTATAATCTTCTACAATCTTATTCTGCATTCTATATTCTTCTGTTATAATCTATATTTTTCTATCTGGTATATTGTACATTGTAAATTCTATATTCAATATTCTACAGTCTACATTCTCTATTCTAAATTTTCAATATTCTTTATTCTCCTCTATTCTCTAAAAAAAATTTTTTTTAGTTTTTCTCTATTCCATAGTCTATGTTTTCCATTCTCCATTCTATATTCCACTTCTTCTATATTCTACATTTTATATTCTAAAATTTTCTGAATTCTATATTCTATCTTCTATATTTTTTATTGTATATTCTACATTCTAATCTCTATATTCTATATTTTTCTGTGATCTAATATTCTCTTATATTCTGTATTCTACATTCTATATTCTATACTTTGTAATCTATATTCTACTTTCTCTATTCTATATTCTTCAGTAGTGTATATCCTATACCTTATATTCCATATTTGTCAATATTCTATTTTCTTCTACATTCTATCTTCTATATTCTGTAGTCTGTCATCTATATTGTTAATTCTTCTCTATTCTGCATTCTATATCCTATATCTTCTATATTCTAAATTTATGCTCTATGTTTTCCTGTATTCTATATTTTCAATATTCTATATTCTTCTATAATTATATTCTACATTCTCTTATTTTCCATATTCCATATTCTTCTATATCTTTTTTATTTTATATTCTGTATTGTATCTTCTATGTTCTGTTCTTCTATATAGTATATTCCTCTATACTCTATAGTCCATATTCTATATTCTAAATTCTTCTATATACTCTATACTGTACTTTATATTCTATATTCTACATTTGAAATTCTATATTCTTCTATGTTGCATATTCTTTTATATTCTATTTCTATGTTTTTCTATATTCTAGGTTGTATATTCCATACTCTCTATTCTATATTGTATATTCAAAGTCCTATGTTCTATATTCTTTATTTTTCTATGTACTATGTCTTTCTGTATGCTATATTCCATGTTCCATATTCTATATTCTACATTCTGTGCTCTGTATTCTATATTCTTCTATATTTTACATTCTACATTACATAATTTTCTATATTCTATAATCTGTATTCTATACTCTGTAGCCTTTATCCTACTATATTTTATATTCTGTATTCTGCGTTCTACTTTATTCCAAATTTTGTATTCTATGTTCTTCTATAATCTATATTCTGTATTGTGTAAACTTCTATTGTGTGTATTCTTCTATAAGGCATATTCTATATTCTTCTGTATTCTATATTCTAATTCTTCTATATTCTCTATCCTTCCATATTCTGTATTCTACATTCTACTATATTCTTTTTCTTGTGTTTTCTATAGCCTTCTATATTCTGTATTCTTCTATATTCTAAATTTATTTTCGATACTCTTCTATATTCTGTATTCTATATTCTTCTGTAATGTATATTCTATAATCTATATTCTTGTTTATATTCTTCTATATTCCATCTTCTTGTATATTCCATATTCTATTTTCTATATTATTTTAAATTCTGTATTCTATCTTCTGTGTTCTATGTTCAGTATTCTTGTATATACTATATCCTTCCATATTCTATATTCCATATTCTATATTCTAAGTTTTTCTATATTCTATATTCCACATTCTAAATTATGTTCTTCTATATTGTATATTTTCCTATAACCTAGATTTCATACTCTCTATTCTATATTCGATGTTATATGCTCTGTATTTTTCTCTATACTATATTCTTCTATATTCTATATTCCATATTGTATTTTCTACATTCTCTATTCCATAATCTACATTCTCTATTCTTCTAGATTCTATATTCTAGATTGTATATTTTTCTATATTCTATGTTCTATATTCAATCTTCTATTTTCTATATTTTTACATATACTATATTTTTGTGTATTCTATATTCCATATTCTTTATACTATATTCAACATTGTATATTCTTGTATATTCTGTATTCTCCTATATTCTATATTTTACACTCTACATTCTATATCCCATAATCTTCTATATTGTATAATTTAAAATCTTCTATATTCTGTAATCTGTATTTTCCTAAATTCTTCATTCTAAACTTTGTTTTCTATATTCAGTATTTTACATTTTCTATTCTTCTGTATATTATATTCTAAATTCATATTCTATTTTCTTCTATATTGTGTATTCTTTATGCCATATTCTTCTATAGTGTATATTCTATTATCTTCTTTATTCGAAATCCTCTATACATTATATTCTTCTATTTTCAAAGTTTTTTATATTCTGTATTCAATCTTCAGTGTTCTATGTTCCATATTCTATATTTTAAACTCTGTATATTCTATAATCTATGTTCTTCTATATTCTATATTTTTGTATATTCTATATTCCATACTCTGTATTATATATTTGATGTTCTATATTCTACATTTTTCTACTACTATGTTCTTCTATATTCTATATTGCATATATCATATTCCATATTCTACATTGTATATTTTAAATTCTTCTATATTCTATGTTCTGTATTCTACATTCTGTGTTCTAAATTCTATAATCTATGTTCTTCCATAATGTTCTATATTCTCTCTTTTCCATATACTATATTTTTCTGTATTCTATATTCCACATTCTACATTCTCCCTTTTAAATTCTTCTATTTTCTCTAATCTATTTTCTTCTATATTGTATATTCTAAATTTTACATTCTATAATCTATATTTCATTATCTTCTGTATTCTATAATCTGTATTCTTCTATATTCTGTGTACTTTTTACTTTATTTTATATTCTATATTTTCTATTCTACATTCCATGTTCTATATTCTATATTCTTCTATACTCTATATTTTCTATATTCTATATTCCATACTCTGTGTTCTATATTCAATGTTCTTTTTCTATATTCTATACTTTTCAATATAATTTTCTGTATTCTATATTCTACATTCTATATTCTTCTATACTCTGTATCCTATATTCTGTATTTTACATTCTATATTTTATATTCCATAATCTTCTATATTCTATAATGTATATTCTCTATGCTATGTATTTTTATTCTATATGTTATATTCTGTATTCTACATTCTATATTTTTCTATATTGCATTGTCTGTATTCTATATCTAATGTTGTTTTTTCCGTATTCTATATTTTTTATAATTTTCTGTATTCTGTATTCCACATTGCATATTCTGTAAACTATATTCTACTTTCTATGTTCTCTTATATTCCATCTTCTATATTCTATATTTAATTCTACATTCTATATTCCAGAATCTTCTATATTCTATAATCTATATTCTATGTTGTTTATCTATATTTTATATTCTACTTTGTACATACTGTATTCTATATCCTTCTATATTCTGTATTCTTCCATGTTCTGTATTCTACCTTCTACTATATTCTTTTCCTTGTATTTTCTATAGCCTTCTATATTCTATATTCTTCTATATTCTCAAATTATATTTGGTATCTTCTATATTCTGTATTTTTTTATATTCTGTATTCTTCTGTAATGTATATTCTATAATCCATATTCTTGTTTATATTCTTCTATATTCCATATTGTATATTCTATATTCTATTTTCTATATTCTTTTATATTCTATATTCTATCTTCTGTGTTCTATGTTTAATATTCTTCTATATTCTATATCCTTCTATATTCCATATTCTAAATTCTTCTATATTCTAAATTCTATGTTCTTCCATATTCTATATTTTCCTATATCTTATATTCCTTACTCTCTAGTCTATATTTGATGTTCTATATTCTATATTTTTCTCTATACTATATTCTTCTGTATTCTATATTCCATATTGTATATTCTACATTCTATATTCTAAAATGTATATTCTACATTCTGTATTCTATATTCTACATTCCATATTGTATATTTTTTATAGTCTATATTCCATATGCTATTCTATATTTTATGTTCTATATTCTATATTTTTCTACATACAATACTCTATATATCATATTCCATATTCTACATTCTGCATTCTATAATTTAAATTCTCCTATATTCTATGTTCTGTATTCTATATTCTACTCTCTAAATTCCATATTCTAGGTTCTTCCATATTCTTGTATATTCTATATTTTCTATATACTATATTTTCTGTATTCTTTGTTCCACATTCTACATTCTTTCTTCTTTATTCTTCTATATTGTATATTGTGTATTTTACTTTCTATATTCTATATTCCATTATCTTCTATATTCTATAATCTATACTCTTCTAAATTCTGTGTCCTTTATACTTTATTTTATGTTCTGTATTCTTTATTCAATGTTCTATATTCTTCTGTATTTTCTATATTCTATATTGCATACTCTGTGTTCTATATTCAATGTTCTTTTTCTATAATCTATATTTTTCTATATAATTTTCTATTCTATACTCTATTTTCTTCTATAGTTTGTATCATATATTTTTCAATACTGTATATTCTGTATTTTACATTCTACACTCTATATTCCATAATCTTCTATATTCTTTAATGTATATTCTCTATATTATATATTTTTTATTCTAAATTCTGTATTTTTCTGTATTCCGTTGTCTGTTTTCTATATTCAATGTTGTTTTGTATATTTTGTATTTTTTATAATTTCCTTATTGTATATTCCATATTGCATATTCTGTAAACTATATTCTACATTTATATTCTCTTATATTCCATCTTCTATAGTCTGTGTTTGATTCTACATTCTATATTTCAGAATCTTTATATTCTATAATCTCTACTCTTCTTTTCTATGTACTTTATTCTATATTTTATATTCTATATTCTACTTTGTACATACTTTATATTTACCTCTATTCTATATTTTTCTAAATTCTATATTTGATGTTTTATATTCTGTTTTTTATATAATACATACCTCCGTAGTCTACATTCCATGTTCCATACTGTACATTCTGCATTCTATATTCTATATTCTTCTATGTTCTGTATTCTATACTCTTCTACATTCTTATTCTACATTCTATATTCTTCTATCTGCTATAGTCTATATAAAGTACATTCTAAATTCTATATTCAATATTCTACAGTCTACATTCTCTATTCTAAATTTTTCAATATTCTTTATACTTCTCTATACTCTATTCAATATTCTATGTTCTCCATTCTAGATTTTATATTCCTTTTTCTTCTATAGTCTACATTTTATTTTCTAAATTTTGCTGAATTGTATGTTCTTCTCTATTCTATATTTTTATTGTATATTCTGCCTTCTAATCTCTATATTCTATATGCTTCTGTAATCTAATATTCTCTTGTATTCTCTATTCCATATTCTCTATTCTACATCCTATATTCTTCTATGCTTTGTAATCTATATTCTTCTACTTTCTCTATTCTATATTCTTCAATACTGTATGTCCTATACCTTATATTCCATATCTGTCAATATTCTATTTTCTTCTACCTTCTAGCTTCTCTATTCTGTAGTCTGTCATCTATATTCTTTATTCTTCTCTATTCTGCATTCTATATCCTATATCTTCTATATTCTAAATTTATGCTCTACGTTTTCCTATGTTATGTATTCTATATTTTCAATATTCTATATTCTTCTATAATTATATTCTACTTTCTCATATTTTCCATATTCCATATTCTTCTATACTCTATATTCTTCTATATTCTTTTATATTCTGTATTGTATTTTCTATGTTCTATGTTCTTCTATATACTATATTCTTCTATTCTATAGTCCATATTCTACATTCTAAATTCTTCTATATTCTATATTCTGTATTGTAAATTCTATATTCTTCTGTGTTCTATATTTCATATTATATTTCTATATTTTTCCATATTCCAAGTTCTATATTCCATACTCTGTATTCTATATTGTATATTCAATGTTCCATGTTCTTTATTTTTCTGTATACTATATTTTTCTGTATGGTATATTCTATGTCCCATATTCTATATTCTATATGCTATATTCTACAATCTACATTCTATATTCTTCTATAATCTGTATTCTATATTCTTCTATATTTTACATTCTACATTCCATAATTTTCTGTATTCTATAAACTGTATTCTATAGTCTTTATTCTATATTTTATATTGTGTATTCTACATTCAACTTTCTATATTCTAATTCTGTATTCTATGTTCTTCTATATCTATATTCTATATTGTACAGTCTTCTATTGTGTATATTTTCTATAATGTATATTCTATATTCTTCTGTATTCTATATTGCAATTGTTCTATACTGTTTATTCTTCCATATTCTGTATTCTACTTTCTAGTATATTCTTTTTCTAGTATTTTCTATATTATTCTATATGCTATCTTCTATATTCTAAATTTATATTCGATATTCTTCTGTTTTCTCTATTCTGTATTCTTCTGTAATGTATATTCTAATCTAAATTTTTGTTTATATTTTTCTATGTTCAATATTCTTGTATATTCTATATTCTACTATTTTCTATATTCTTTTATATTCTGTATTCTATCTTCTGTGTTCTATGTTCAATGTTCTTCTATATTCTGTATTCCATATTCTATATTCTAAATTCTTCTATATTCTATATCCCACGTTCTAAATTCTGTTCTTCTATATTCTATATTTTCCTATATTCTATATTCCATGCTCTCTATTCGATATTTGATATTCTATGTTCTATATTTTTCTCTATACTGTATTCTTCTGTATTCTATATTCCATATTATATATTCTACATTTTATATTCTAAAATCTGTATTCTACATTCTGTATTCTATATTCTTCTAGATTCTATATTTTTCTGTGTTCTATGTTCTATATTCAATCTTCTATATTTTTACATATACTATATTTTTGTATGTTCTATATTCCATATTATTTCTATTGTAGTCAACATCCCATATTCTTCTATATTCCATATTCTATATTCTCCTATATTCTATATTTCATAATCTATGTTGTATAATTTATAATCTTCTAAATCTATATTCTCCTAAATTCTTCATTCTATGTTTTGCATTTTATATTCTGTATTCTACATTTCATATACTTCTGTACTCTATATTTACATTTTATTTTCTTCTGTATTCTGTATTCTTTATGCTATATTCTTCTATAATGTATATTCTATATTCTTCATTCCAAATCCTCTATACACTATATCCTTCTATTTTCAAAGTTCTTTTATATTCTGTATTCTATCTTCAATGTTCCATATTCTATATTTTAAATTCTTTATATTCTATAATCTGTGTTCTTCTATGCTCTTCTATATCTATATTTTTGTACATTCTATATTCCATATTCTGTATTCTATATTTGATGTATATTCTTCAACATACAATATTCTTCTGTATACTATACTGTATATTTCATATTCCATATTCTGCATTCTATGTTTTAAATTCTTCTATATTCTATGTTCTGTATTCTAAATCAGGCGCTGGTTGGAGATGTCATAGCTGAAAATTCTTTCCCAGTCTGTAGGTGGTCTTTTTACTCTTTTGGTGAAGTCTTTAGATGAGCATAGGTGTTTGATTTTCAGGAGCTCCCAGTTATCTGGTTTCTCTTCGTCATTTTTAGTAATGTTTTGTATTCTGTTTATGCCTTGTATTAGGGCTCCTAATGTTGTCCCTATTTTTTCTTCCATGGTCTTTATCGTTTTAGTCTTTATGTTTAGGTCTTTGATCCACTTGGAGTTAGTTTTTGTGCATGGTGTGAGGTATGGGTCCTGTTTCATTTTTTTGCAAATGGATATCCAGTTATGCCAGCACCATTTGTTAAAAAGACTATCTATTCCCCAATTAACTGACACTGGGCCTTTGTCAAATATCAGCTGCTCATATGTGGATGGATTTATATCTGGGTTCTCAATTCTGTTCCATTGGTCTATGTGCCTGTTGTTGTACCAGTACCAGGCTGTTTTGACTACTGTGGCTGTGTAATATGTTCTAAAATCAGGTAGAGTGAGGCCTCCCACTTTCTTCTTTTTCAGTAATGCTTCACTTATCCGGGGCTTCTTTCCCTTCCATATGAAGTTGGTGATTTGTTTCTCTATCACATTAAAAAATGTCATTGGAATTTGGATCTGAAGTGCATTGTGTGTATAGATGACTTCTGGTAGAATAGACATTTTTACTATGTTAAGTCTTCCTATCCATGAACAAGGTATGTTTTTCCACTTAAGTAGGTCCTTTTTAGTTTCTTGTAGTAGTACTTTCTAGTTTTCTTTGTATACGTCTTTTACATCTTTGGTAAGATTTATTCCTAAGTATTTCATTTCTTGGGGGCTACTGTAAATGGTATTGATTTGGTTATTTCCTCTTCGATGTTGTTTTTCTTGATGTAGAGGAATCCAAGTGATTTTTTTATTAAATTTTATTGAGCTTCAAGTGAACGTTTACAAATCAAGCCAGTCTGTAACATATAAGTTTATATACATCTTACTCCTTACTCCCACTTGCTCTCCCCCTAATGAGTCAGCCCTTCCAGTCTCTCCTTTCGAGACAATTTTGCCAGCTTCCAACTCTATCTATTCTCCCATCCCCCCTCCAGGCAGGAGATGCCAACACAGTCTCCAGTGTCCACCTGATATAATTAGCTCACTCTTCTTCAGCATCTCTCTCCTACCCACTGTCCTGTTCCTTTCATGTCTGAGGAGTTGTCTTCGGGAATGGTTCCTGTACTGTGCCAACAGAAGGTTTGGGGACCATGACCGCCGGGATTCGTCTAGTCACAGTCAGACCATTAAATATGGTCTTTTTGTGAGAATTTGGGGTCTGCATCCCACTAATCTCCTGCTCCCTCAGGGGTTCTATATTGTGCTCCCTGTCAGGGCAGTCATCGATTGTGGCCGGGCACCAACAAGTTCTTCTGGTCTCAGGATAATGTAGGTCTCTGGCTCATGTGGCTCTTTCTGTCTCTTGGGCTCTTAGTTGTCGTGTGACCTTGGTGTTCTTCATTCTCCTTTGATCCAGGTGGGTTGAGACCAATTGATGCATCTTAGAAGGCCGCTTGTTAGCATTTAAGACCCCAGATGCCACATTTCAAAGTGGGATGCAGAATGTTTTCATAACAGAATTATTTTGCCAATTGACTTAGAAGTCCCCTTAGAGCATGGTTCCCAAACCCCCACCCTTGCTCCGCTGACCTTTGAAGCATTCATTTTATCCTGGAAACTTCTTTGCTTTTGGTCCAGTCCAATTGGGCTGACCTTCCATGTATTGACTGTTGTCCTTCCCTTCACCTAAAGCAGTTCTTATCTACTAACTAATCAGTAAAAAACTCTCTCCGTCCCTCCCTCCCCCCCTCTTAACCACAAAACTATGTGTTCTTCTGAGTTTATACTATTTCTCAAGATCTTATAATAGTGGTCTTATACAATATTTGTCCTTTTGCCTCTGACTGATTTCGCTCAGCATAATGCCTTCCAGTTTTCTCCATGTTATGAAATGTTTCACAGATTCGTCACTGTTGTTTATCGATGCATAGTATTCCATTGTGTGAATATACCACAATTTACTTAACCATTCATCCGTTGATGGACACCTTGGTTGCTTCCAGCTTTTTGCTATTGTAAACAGAGCTGGAATAAGCACAGGTGTGCATATATCTGTTTGTGTGAAGGCTCTTATTACTCTAGGGTATATTCCGAGGAGTGGGATTTCTGGGGTCTAACTTTTTAAGATAACTCCAGATAGATTTCCAAAGTGGTTGTACCATTTGACATTCCCACCAGCAGTGTATAAGAGTTCCAATCTCTCCGCAGCCTCTCCAATATTTATTATTTTGTGTTTTTTGGATTAATGCCAGCCTTGTTGGAGTGAGATGGAATCTCATCATAGTTTTAATTTGCATTTCTCTAATGGCTAATGATCGAGAGCATTTTCTCATGTATCTCTTAGCTGCCTGAATATCTTCTTTAGTGAAGTGTGTGTTCATATCCTTTGTCCACTTCTTGATTGGGTTGTTTGTCTTTTTGTGGTTGAGTTTTGACAGAATCACGTAGATTTTGGAGATCAGGCGCTGGTCGGAGATGTCATAGCTGAAAATTCTTTCCCAGTCTGTAGGTGGTCTTTTTACTCTTTTGGTGAAGTCTTTAGATGAGCATAGGTGTTTGAGTTTTAAGAGCTCTCAGTTATCTGCTTTCTCTTCGTCATTTTTGGTAATGTTTTGTATTCTGTTTATGCCTTGTATTAGGGCTCCTAGGGTTGTCCCTATTTTTTCTTCCATGGTCTTTATCGTTTTAGTCTTTATGTTTAGATCTTTGATCCACTTGGAGTTAGTTTTTGTGCATGGTGTAAGGTATGGGTCCTGTTTCATTTTTTTGCAAATGGATATCCAGTTATGCCAGCACCATTTGTTAAAAAGACTATCTTTCTCCGAATTAACTGACACTAGGCCTTTGTCAAATATCAGGTGCTCATATGTGGTTGGATTTATGTCTGGGTTCTCAATTCTGTTCCATTGGTCTATGTGTCTGTTGTTGTACCAATAGCAGGCTGTTTTGACTACTGTGGCTGTATAATAGGTTCTGAAATCAGGTAGAGTGAGGCCTCCCACTTTCTTCTTCTTTTTCAGTAATGCTTTGCTTATCCGAGGGCTCTTTCCCTTCCATATGAAGTTGGTGATTTGTTTCTCTATCACATTAAGAAATGAGATTGGAATTTGGATTGGAAGTGCATTGTATGTATAGATAGCTTTTGGTAGAATAGACATTTTTACTATGTTAAGTCTTCCTATCCATGAGCAAGGTATGTTTTTCCACTTAAGTAGGTCCTTATTAATTTCTTGTAGTAGAGCTTTGTAGTTTTCTTTGTATAGGTCTTTTACATCCTTGGTAAGATTCATTCCTAAGCATTTTATCTTCTTGGGGGCTACTGTGTATGGTATTGATTTCGTTATTTCCTCTTCGATGTTCTTTTTGTTGATGTCGAGGAATCCAAGTGATTTTTGTATGTTTATCTTATAACCTGAAACTCTGCCAAACTCTTCTATTAGTTTCAGTAGTTTTCTGGAGGATTCCTTAGGGTTTTCTGTGTATAAGATCATGTCATCTGCGAATAGGGATAATTTTACTTCCTCCTTGCCAATCCGGATGTCTTTTATTTCTTTGTCTAGCCTAATTGCCCTGGCTAGGACTTCTAGCAAATTGTTGAATAAGAGCGGTGATAAAGGGCATCCTTGTCTGGTTCCCGTTCTCAGGGGAAATGCTTTCAGGTTCTCTCCATTTAGAATGATGCTGGCTATTGGCTTTGCATAAAAAAAAAATAGATGCCCTTTATTATGTTGAGGAATTTTCCTTCAATTCCTATTTTGGTGAGAGTTTTTATCATAAAAGGGTGTTGGACTTTGTCAAGTGTCTTTTCTGCATCAATTGATAAGATCATGTGGTTTTTGTCTTTTGTTTTATTTATGTGGTGGATTGCATTAATGTTTTTTTTGCATACCTGGTATAAATCCCACTTGATTGTGCTGAATTATTTTTTTGATATGTTGTTGAATTCTATTGGCTAGAATTTTGTTGAGGATTTTTGCACCTATGTTCATCAGGGATATAGGTCTGTAATTTTCTTTTCTGGTAATGTCTTTACCTGGTTTTGGTATCAGGGGGATGGTGGCTTCATAGAATGAGTTGGGTAGTATTCCATCATTTTCTATGCTTTGAAATACCTTTAGTAGTAGTGGTATTAACTCTTCTCTGAAAGTTTGGTAGAACTCTGCAATATAGCCGTCCGGGCCAGGCCTTTTTTTTGTTGGGAGTTTTTTGATTACCGTTTCAATCTCTTTTTTTGTTATGGGTCTATTTAGTTGTTCTACTTCTGATTGTGTTAGTTTAGGTAGGTAGTGTTTTTCCAGGAATTCATCCATTACTTCTAGGTTTGCAAATTTGTTAGAGTACAATTTTTCGTAATAATCTGATATGGTTCCTTTAATTTCAGTTGGGTCTGTGTGATGTGGCCCATCTCGTTTCTTATTCGGGCTATTTGTTTCCTTTCCTGTATTTCTTTAGTCAGTCTAGCCAATGGTTTATCAATTTTGTTAATTTTTTCAAAGAACCAGCTTTTGGCTTTGTTAATTCTTTCAATTGTTTTTCTGTTCTCTAATTCATTTAGTTCAGCTCTAATTTTTAGTATTTCTTTTCTTCTGGTGCCTGATGGATTCTTTTGTTGCTCTCTTTCTATTTGTTCAAGTTGTAGGGACAGTTCTCTGCTTTTGGCTCTTTCTTCTTTTTGTATGTGTGCATTTATCGATATAAATTGGCCTCTGAGCACTGCTTTTGCTGTGTCCCAGAGGTTTTGATAGGAAGTATGTTCATTCTCGTTGCATTCTATGAATTTCCTTATTCCCTCCTTAATGTCTTCTATAACCCAGTCTTTTTTCAGGAGGGTATTGTTCAGTTTCGAAGTATTTCTTTTCCCCAATTTTTCTGTTATTGATTTCCACTTTTATGGCTTTGTGGTCTGAGAAGACGCTTTGTAATATTTCGATGTTTTGGATTCTGCAAAGGTTTGTTTTATGACCTAATATGTGTTCTATTCTAGAGAATGTTCCATGTGTGCTAGAAAAAAAAGTATACTTTGCAGCAGTTGGGTGGATAGTTCTGTATAAGTCAATGAGGTCAAGTTGGTTGATTATTGTAATTAGGTCTTCCGTGTCTCTATTGAGCTTCTTACTGGATGTTCTGTCCTTCTCCAAAAGTGGTGTGTTGAAGTCTCCTACTATAATTGTGGAGGTGTCTATCTCACTTTTCAGTTCTGTTAAAATTTGATTTATGTATCTTGCAGCCCTGTCATTGGGTGCATAAATATTTAATATGGTTATATCTTCCTGGTCAATTGTCCCTTTTATCATTATGTAGTGTCCTTTATCTTTTGTGGTGGATTTAAGTTTAAAGTCTATTTTGTCAGAAATTAATATAGCTACTCCTGCTCTTTTCTGGTTGTTGTTTGTTTGATATATTTTTTTCCGTCCTTTGAGTTTTAGTTTGTGTCTCTAAGTCTCAGGTGTGTCTCTTGTAGGCAGCATATTAGACAGATCGTGTTTCTTTATCCAGTCCGAGACTCTCTGTCTCTTTATTGGTGCATTTAGTCCATTTACTTCCAGCGTAATTACAGATAAGTAAGTGTTTAGTGTTGTCATTTTGATGCCTTTTTATGTGTGTTGTTGACAATTTCATTTTTCCACTTACTTTTTTGTGTTGAGACGTTTTTCTTTGTAAATTGTGAGATCCTCATTTTCATAATATTTGACTTTATGTTTGCTGAGTTGTTACGTTTTTCTTGGTTTTTATTTTGAGTCATGGAGTTGTTATACCTCTTTGTGGTTACCTTAATATTTACCCCTATTTTTCTAAGTAAAAACCTAACTTGTATTGTCCTGTATCGCCGTTTATCTCTCTCCATATGGCAGTTCTATGCCACCTGTATTTAGTCCCTCTTTTTGATTATTGTGATCTTTTACATATTGACTTCAATGATTCCCTGTTTTGAGCATTTTTTTTAATTAATCTTAATTTGTTTTTGTGATTTCCCTATTTGAGTTCATATCAGGATGTTCTGTTCTGTGACTTTATGTTGTGCTGGTATCTGATATTATTGGTTTTCTGACCAATTTCCTTTAGTATTTCTTGTAGTTTTGGTTTGGTTTTTGGAAATTCTCTAAGCTTGTGTTTATCTGTAAATATCTTAATTTCGCCTTCATATTTGAGAGAGAGTTTTGCTGGATATATGATCCTTGGCTGGCAGTTTTTCTCCTTCAGTGCTCTGTATATGTCATCCCATTGCCTTCTTGCCTGCATGGTTTCTGCTGTGTAGTCTGAACTTATTCTTATTGATTCTCCCTTGAAGGAGACCTTTCTTTTCTCCCTGGCTGCTTTTAAAATTTTCTCTTTATCTTTGGTTTTGGCAAGTTTGATGATAATATGTCTTCGTGTTTTTCTTTTTGGATCAATCTTAAATGGGGTTCGATGAGCATCTTGGATAGATATCTTTTCATCTTTCATGATGTCAAGGAAGTTTTCTGTCAGCAGATCTTCAACTATTCTCTCTGTGTTTTCTGTCCTCCCTCCCTGTTCTGGGACTCCAATCACACCCAAGTTATCCTTCTTGATAGAGTCCCACATGATTCTTAGGGTTTCTTCATTTTTTTTAATTCTTTTATCTGATTTTTTTTCAGCTATATTGGTGTTAATTCCCTGATCCTCCAGATTTCCCACTCTGCATTCTAATTGCTTAAGTCTGCTCCTCTGACTTCCTATTGCATTGTCTAATTCTGTAATTTTATTGTTAATCTTTTGGATTTCTGCATGCCGTCTCTCTAAGGATTCTTGCAACTTATTAATTTTTCCACTATGTTCTTGAATTATCTTTTTGAGTTCTTCAACTGTTTTATCAGTGTGTTCCTTGACTTTTTCTGCAGTTTGCCTTATTTCATTTCTGAGGTCATCCCTGATGTCTTTAAGCATTTTGTAAATTAGTTTTTTATATTCTGTATCTGATGATGCCAGGATAGTATCTTCATTTGGGAACGATTTTGATTCTTCTGTTTGGGGGGTTGTAGAAGCAGTCATGGTCTGCTTCTTTATGTGGTTTGATATCGACTGCTGTCTCGAGCCATCACTAAGATATTGTAGTGATTTATTCTATATTTGCTCACTGAGTCTTATCTTGTTTTGTTTTCTTTCAATATACGTGGATGGGCTACTAGATTGTGCTGTCTTGATTGTTGTAGCCTTTGACTTACTTTTGACCTATTACCAGCTGGTTTGGGCTGTTACCAGATGTATATGCCTGAGTCCATTCACTGTTCTTGAGTAGAATCTGATTTGGGGTCATCAAGTTTGTGATGCACCCTTCACCTATCCACCTTCAGAAGTAGTGGTGATAGTTGTGTGCACCAGATTCTAGTAGCAGCTGGGGTTCACACTCCAGGGGGGGCAGGATGCTGACAGGCTTCGCCCAAGTGTCAGTGAGGTAGGTGTGTCTCTATTCCTAAAGCACCTTGGTGGGTGGGCTCTGCAGCTGTACCTTAGGGCCCCAGTGGAAGTACCTCTTCAGATTGGTAGGTGTCACCCTGCTTAGACTCCTAAGGCAGGAGGCTAGGTGGTCTGGGGGGAGCTTCAGCTCTCAGTTCCCTGTTGTGGGTCAGTGAGGGCTCTGTTGAATACGCAGAGATATCAGACCTGGGAAACTTGTCTTTCCAGTAAATCCGCTAAAACAAATGCAGTCAGATCCCTATCAGAAATGCCTTTGCATTATAACAGCCACCTTGTTCACTATAGGGATGAAAGCCCGAGACTGTGGATCACATATGCTTGGCTGGAGCTGGTTCTGTGTTTTTAGTCCAATTAGGGAAGGATTTTTGGTCCCTGGGTTTTTTTGTAGCTGCTTCTCTCAGGCCAGAAGAATGGGTTAGGAAAAGACCAAAAAAAAAGGAAAAGAAAAACCACGGAGCAGTTCTTCCTCTGGCTCAGGAAATTCCAATGTTAATGAAGCCACCTGGGAAGGGGAGGGGAGGGTTCAGAAAAACAGGAGAGAGTAGCACCCTGGAATATAGACAAAGTTACTTATTTTGCTTGGGATGACTGTTTTATCTGAGATTCCCGAGGGGTGCGTCTCCTGTGTGCGCTGGCTGGGTAGAGATTGCTCCTGAGGGTCAGGCCCGCATCCCGTGCTTGCACTGACTCAGAAGGCTCAGTCAGTTCCTCCGCTGCGAGTCCGAAGCCCAGCGTCAAGGTTCCCCAGCTGGGACGCTGCACTCCCGGCTCCAAAAACAGTCGCTGCCTCCCGGGGACTTCTCCCGCCAGCCGCGTCACCGCGCCGCCAGCGCGGACCGGTTGGGCCCTCCCCAGGACAGTTCAGGGGGCTGGGGCTGCGCTCCGTGTTTGTACCCTCACAGATGTTGTGCTCAGCTCCCCTGCGCCCGGTCCTAAGCACGGCGCCAAGGTTACCTGACTGGGACGCTGGCTCCAGGTTCCAAAAACAGTTGCTGCTTCCCTGTAGTTGTTCGTTCTGGGTCTCTGTCACTCAGGTCAACTCTTTAAATCTGTTTGTTGGTCAGGGTTCGTAGATTGTCATGTATGTGATCGATTCACTTGTTTTTCCGAGTTTTTGTTGCAAGAGGGATCCGAGGTAGCTTCTACCTAGTCAGCCATCTTGGCCCCCCTTCTTTTTCTATATTCTATATTTTTGTACGTAATTTTCTGTGTTCTCTATTCTACATACTATACACAATATTCTTCTATAGTCTGTATCATATATTCTTCTATATTGTATATTATGTATTTTACATTCTACATTTTATATTCCATAATCTATATTCTATAATGTATATTCTCTATATTATGTATTTTTAATACTATATTCTGTATTCTCTTCTCTATATTCTAATTTCTATATTTTTCTATATTCCATTGTCTATCTATATTCAGTGTTTTTTCTATATTCCATATTTTTATAATTTTCTGTATTCTATATTCCATATTGCATATTCTGTAATCTATATTCTACATTCTATATTCTCTTATATTCCATCTTCTATATTCTATACTTAATTCAACATTCTATATTCCAGAATCTTCTATATTCTATAATCTATAATTTTCTTTATGTTCTTTATTTTGTATTCTATATTCTGTATTCTACTTTGTACATACTGTAGTCTATATTTTTCTATATTCCGTATTCCATACTCTGTATTCTATATTCTGTATATGATGTTCTATATTCTATGTTCTATATTCTATATTTTTATAACCTATAGTCTTCTGTATTCTACATTCTATATTCTATATTCTACATTCTGCATTCTATATTCTATACTCTTCCACATTCTTATTCTAGATTCTATATTCTTCTGTTATAATCTATATTCTTCTATATGCTATATTCTATATTGTATGTTCTAAATTCTATATTCAATATTCTACTGTCTACATTCTATATTCTAAATTTTTCAATATTCTTTATTCTCTATTCCGTATTCTATGTTCTCCATTCTCCATTCCATTTTCTTCTATATTCTATGTTCGAAATTTTTTTTCTAAATTTTTCTGAATTCTATATTCTTCTATATTCTATATATTTATTGTATATTCTACCTTCTAATCTCTATATTCTATATTCTTCTGTAATCTAATATTCTCTTATATTCTCTATTCTACCTTCTATACTCTTCTATATTTTGTAGTCTATACTCTTCTACTTTATTCTATATTCTTCAATAGTGTATATCCTATACCCTATATTTCATATTTGTCAACACTCTATTTTCTTCTACGTTCTATCTTCTATATTCTGTAGTCTGTCATCTATATTCTTTATTTTTCTATATTCTGCATTCTATACCCTATATCTTCTATATTCTAAATTTATGCTCTATGTTTTCCTATATTCTGTATTTGATATTTTTCAATATTCTATATTCTTCTATAATTATATTCTACATTCTCCTATTTTCCATATTCTTCTATACTCTATATTCTTCTATATTCTTTTATATTCTGTATTGTATCTTCTATGTTCTATGTTCTTCTCTATACTATATTCCTCTATATTCTATAATCCATATTCTATATTCTACATTCTAAATTCTTCTATATTCTGTATTTTATATTCTACATTCTATATTCTTTTTTATTCTATTTCTATATTTTTCCATATTCTAGGTTCTATATTCCATACTCTATTCTATATTGTATATTCAAAGTTCTATGTTCCATATTCTTTATTTTTCTGTATACTATGTTTTTCTGTATGGTATATTCTATGTTCCATATTCTATATTCTACATTCTATATTTTGGATTCTTCTATATTCTGTATTCTATATTCTTCTATATTTCACATTCTATATACCATAATTATCTATATTCTATCATCTGTATTCTGTATTATATAGTCTCTATTCTATATTTTATATTCTGTATTCTACTTTCTATATTCTAAATTCTGTATTCTATATTCTTCTATAATCTATATTCTGTGTTGTTCAGTCTTCTATTGTGTATATTCTTCTATAATGTATATTCTATATTCTAATTCTTCTATATTCTCTTCTTCCATATTCTGTATTCTACCTTCTACTATATTCTTTTGCATTTTCTATAGCCTTCTATAGTCTATATTCTTTTCATTCTAAAATTACATTCGATATTTCTATATTCTGTATTCTATATTCCTCTGTCATGTATATTCTATAATCTATATTCTTGTTTATATTCTTCTATGTTCCATATTCTCATATATTCTATATTCTACTATTTTCTATATTCTTTTATATTCTGCATTCTATCTTTTGTCTTCTATGTTCAATATTCTTCTATATACTATATCCTTCTATATTCTATATTCCATGTTCTATATTCTAAATTCTTCTATATTCGATATTCCACAGTCTAAATTCTATGTTCTTCTATATTCTATATTTTCCTGTATCCTATATTCCATACTCTCTATTCTATATTTGATGATCTTTGTTCTACATTCTATATTTTTCTCTATACTATATTCTTCTGTATTCTATATTCTGTATTCCATATTGTATATTCTACAATCTATATTCTAAAATCTTGTGTATTCTACATTCTGTATTCTATATTCTTCTTGATTCTATATTCTAGAGTCTATATTTTTGCACATTCTATGCTCTGTATTCAACCTTCTATTTTCTATATTTTTACTTATACTATATTTTGTGTACTCTATATTCCATATTCTTTATACTGTATTCAGCATTCTATATTCTTCTATATTCCATATTCTATATTCTCCTATATTCTATATTTTACATTGTACATTCTATATTCCATAATCTTCTATATTGTATAATTTATAATCTTCTATAGTCTATAGTCTATAAACTATATTCTTCATTATATACTTTGCATTTTATAATCTGTATTCTACGTTGGACATTTTATATTCTTCTGTATTCTATATTCTAAATTTATATTCTATTTTCTTCTATATTCTGTATTCTTTCTGCTATATTCTTCTATAATGTATATTCTATATTCTTTATTCCAAATCCTCTATACACTATATTCTCCTATTTTCAAAGTTCTTTTATATTCTTCAGTGTTCTATGTTCTATATTCTATATTTAAAATTCTCAATATTCTATAATCTGTTTTTCTATGTTCTTCTATATTCTATATTTTTGTATATTCTATATTCCATACTGTGTATTCAATATTCGATATTCTATAGTTTTCTACATACAATATTCTTCTATATTCTATATTGCATATTTCATATTCTACATTCTACATTTTAAATTCTTCCATATTCCGTATTCTGTATTCTATTTTCTATATTCTAAATTCTATATTGTATGTTCTTCCATATTCTTCTATATTCTATATTTTTCTATATACTATATTTTCTGTATCCTATATTCCATATTCTACATTGTTCTTTATTCTATATTCTATATTCTTCTATGTTGTATATTCTGTATTTTACATTGTATATTGTATTTTACATTATCTTCTATATTGTATAATCTATATTCTTCTATATTCTGTATTCTTCACGCTTTATTTTATATCTATATTTTGTATTCTACATTCTATGTTCTAGTCTTCTATATTCTACATTTTCTATATTGTATATTCCATACACTGTGCTCTATATTCAATGTTCTTTTTCTATAGTCTATATTTTTCTATATAATATTCTGTATTCTATATTCTACAATCTATACTCCATATTTTCTATAGTCTCTATCATATAGTCTTCTATATTGTATATTTTGTATTTTACATTCTATATTCCATAATTGTCTATATGCTATAATGTATATTCTTTATATTATGTAGTTTTTATTCAATATTTTATATTCTGTATTCTACATTCTGTATTCTATATATTTCTATATTCCATTGTCTATTCTATATTCAATGTTTTTTTCTATATTCTATATTTTTATAATTTTCTGTATTCTATATTCCATATTCTGTATACTATATTCTACATTCTCTTATATTCATCTTCTATATTCTATATTTAATTCTACATTCTATATTCCAGAATCTTCTATATTCTATTATCTATACTCTTCTATATTCTGTGTTCTTTATTCTATATTCTGTATTCTGCTTTGTACATACTCCATTCTATATTCTACATTCATCTCTATTTTATTTTCTATATTCTCTATTCCATACTTTGTATTCTAAATTTCATATTCGATGTTCTATAGTCTATGTTTTATATCCTATATTTGTTATATACTATATTCTTCTGTATTCTACATTCCATATTCTATATTTTACATTCTGCACTCTGTATTCTTCTATGTTCTGTATTGTGTACTCTTCTACATTCTTATTCTACATTCTATATTCTTCTGTTATAATCTATATTCTTCTATCTCCTATATTGTATATTCTAAATTCTATATACAATATTCTTCAGTCTACATTCTATATTCTAAATTTTTCAATATTCTTTTTTCTTCTCTATTCCGTATTCTATGTTCTCCATGGTACATTCTATATTCCATTTTCTTCTATATTCTATATTTTATATTCTAAATTTTTTTGAATTCTATATTCTATATTTTTATTGTAAATTCTGCCTTCTAATCTCTATATTCTATATTCTTTGGTAATCTAATAGTCTCTTGTATTGTCTATTCCATATTCTCTATTCTATATTCTTCTATAATTCGTAATCTATATTCTTCTACTCTCTATTCTATATTCTTCAATAGTGTATGTCCTTTACCCTATATTCCCTATTTGTCAATATTCTATTTTTTTCCACGTTCTATCTTCTACATTCTGTAGTCTGTCATCTATATTCTTTATTCTTCTATATTCTGCATTCCATATCCTATATCTTCTATATTCTAAATTTATGCTCTATGTTTTCCTATATTCTATATTCTTCTATAATTATATTCTACATTCTCCTAGTTTCCATATTCCATATTCTTCTATACTCTATATTCTGCTATTTTCTTTTATATTCTGTATTATATCTTCTATGTTCTTCTATATACTATATTCCTCTGTATTCTATAGTCCATATTCTATATTCTACGTTCTATATTCTTCAATATTCTACACTCTGTATTTTATATTCCACATTCTACATTCTAAATTCTATATTCTTCCATGTTCTATACTCCTTTATATTCTATTTCAATATTTTCCATATTCTTGGTTCTATATTCCATACTCTGTATTCTATATTGTATATCCAAAGTTCTATGTTCTATATTCTTTATTTTTCTGTATGGTATATTCCATGTTCCACATTCTATATTCTATATGCTATATTCTACATTCTGTATTCTTCTGTATTCTATATTCTTTTATATTTTACATTCTACATTCCATAATTTTCTATATTCTATAATCTGTAGTCTATATTCTATAGTCTTTACTCTGCATTTTATATTCTATATTCTACTTTCTATATTCTAAATTCTGTATTCTATTTTCTTCTGTAATCTATATTCTGTATTGTATAGTCTTCTATTGTGTATATTCTTCTATAATGTATATTCTATATTCTTCTGTATTCTATATTCTAATTCTTCTATATTCTCTATTCTTCAATATTCTGCATTCTACATTCTACTATATTCTTTTTCTTGTATTTTCTATAGCCTTCTATAGTCTATATTCTTCTATATTCTAAATGTATATTCGATATTCTTCTATATTCTGTATTATAAATTCTTCTGTAATCTATATTCTTGTTTATATTCCATAGTCTTGTATATTCTATATTCTACTATTTTCTACATTCTTTTATATTCTGTATTCTATCTTCTGTGTTCTGTGTCCTTTGTTCAATATTCTATATACTATTTTCTTCTATATTCTATATTGCATTACTATATTCATCATTCTATATTCTTCTATATTCCATATTCTATATTCTCCTATACTCTATATTTTACATTCTACATTCTATATTCCATAATCTTCTATATTGTATAATCTTTAACATTCTATATTCTTCTATATTCCTCATTCTATACGTTGCATTCCATATTCTGTGCTCTACATTGTACAATTTGTTTTCTTCTGTGTTCTACACTCTAAGTTTATATTCTATTTTCATCTATATTCTGTATTCTTCATTCTACATTCTTCTATAATGTATATTCTATATTCTTCTTTATTCCAAATCCTCTATACACTATATTCCTCTATTTTCAAAGTTCTTTTATATTCTTTATTCTGTCTTCAGTGTTCTATATTCCATATTCTATATTCTAACTTCTCTATAATCTATGTTCTTCTGTGTTCTTCTATAGTCTATATTTTTGTATAGTCTATATTCCATACTCTGTATTCTATATTTGATGTTCTATATTCTATACTTTTCTACATACAATATTCTATATTCTCTATTACATATTTCATATTCTACATTCTGCATTCTATATTCTAAATTCTTCCATATTCTATGTTCTGTATTCTATATTCTACATTCTATATTCTATGTTCTTCCATATTCTTCTATAGTCTATATTTTTCTATATACTATATTTTTCTGTATTCTATATTCCATATTCTACATTCTTCCTTCTATAGTCTATATTCTTCTATATTCTGTGTTCTTTATGCTTTATTTCATATTCTATATTTTGTATTCTACATATTATTTTCTATATTGTATATTTTATATTTTCTGTATTCTATATTTCATCCTATGTGTTCTGTATTCAATGTTTTTTTCCATATTCTATATTTTTCTATATAATTTTCTGTATTATATATTCTACATTCTATGCTCTATATTCTATAGTCTGTATCATATAATCTTCTATGTTGTATATTCTGTATTTTACATTCTACTTCTGTATTCCATAATCTTCTATATTCTATAATGTATATTCTCTGTATTATTTATTTTTATTCTATATTTTATATTCTGTATTCTACATTCTATATTTTTCTATATTCCATTGTCTGTATTCTATACTCAGTGTTTTTTTCTATAGTCTATATTATTTCATAATTTTCTGTATTCTGTATTCCATATTGCGTGTTCTGTATACTATATTCTACATTCTATATTCTCTTATATTCCATCTTCTATATTCTATATTCAATTCGACATTCTATATTCCAGAATCTTCTATATTCTATGTTCTTTATTCTATATTTTGTATTCTAGATTCTGTATTCTACTTTGTACATTCTCTATTCTATATTTATCTCTATTCTATATTTTTCTATATTCTCTATTCCATACCCTGTATTCTATTTTCTGTATTCTATATTCCAAATTCTTCCATATTCCATATTCCACATTCTAAATTCTATATTCTTCTATATTTTATATTTTCCTATATCCTATATTCCATACTCTATATTCATTGTTCTATGTTCTATATTTTTCTCTATACTGTATTCTTATGTATACTATATTCCATATTGTATATTCTACTTTCTGTATTCTAAAATCTTCTATATTCTACATTCTGTATTCGATATTCTTCTAACTTCTAGATTCTATATTTTTCTGTATTCTATATTCAATCTTCCATTTTCTATATTTTTACATATACTATATTTTTTGTATTCTATATTCCACATTCTTGATACTATATTCAACACTCTATATTCTTCTATATTCTGTATTATCCTATATTTTACATTCTGCGTTCTGTATTCCATAATTGTCTGTATTGTATAATTTATAATCTTCTATATTCTGTTATCTATATTCTCCTATATTCTTCATTCTTTTCTTTGCATTCTATAATCTGTATTCTACTTTGTACATTTTATATTCTTCTGTATTCTATATTCTAAATTTATGTTCTATTTTCTTCTATATTCTGTATTCTTTATCCTATATTATTCTATAATGTATAGTCTATATTCTTCTTTATTCCAAATCCTCTATACAGTATATTCTTCTATTTTCAAAGTTCTTTTATATTCTGTATTCTATCTTCAGTGTTCCATGTTCCATATTCTATATTTTAAATTCTCTGTATTCTATGATCTATGTTCTTCGATGTTCTTCTATATTCTATATTTTTGTATATTCTATGTTCCATACTCTGTATTCTATATTTGATGTTCTCTATTCCATATTTTTCTACATACAATATTCTTCTATATTCTATATTGTATATTTCATATTCCATAGTCTACATTCTGCATTCTATGTTTTGAATTCTTCTATATTCTATGTTCTGTATTCTATATTCTACATTCTAAATTGTATATTCTATGTTCTTCCATATTCTTCTATATTGTATATTTTTCTATATGCTATATTTTTCTGTGTTCTGTATTCCATATTCTAGACTCATCCTTCTATAGTCTATATTCTTCTATATTGTATACTCTGTATTTTACATTCTATATTCCATTAACTTCTATATTCTATAATCTATATTCTATATTCTGTGTTCTTTACAGTTTATTTTATGTCCTATATTTTGTTTTCTACATTCTATATACTATGTTCTATAGTCTATATTCTTCTATACTCTATATTTTCTATATTCTATATTCCATACTCTGTGTTCTATATTCAATGTTCTTTTTCTATATTTTTCTGAAAAATTTTCTGTATTCTATATTCTACATTCTATATTCATCTATAGTCTATATCATATATTCTTCTATATTGTATATTCTGTATTTTACATTCTACATTCTATATTCCAGAATCTTCTATATTCTATAATGTATATTCTCTATATTATGTATTTTTTATTCTACATTTTATATCCTATATTCTGTATTCTACATTCTCAATTCTATATTTTTCTATATTGCATTGTCTGTATTCTATATTCAATGTTCTTTTATAATTTTCTGTGTTCTATATTCCATAATGCATATTCTGTATACTATATTCTACATTCTATATTCTCTTATATTCCATCTTCTGTATTCTATATTTAATTCTACATTCTACATTCCAGAATCTTCTATATTCTATAATGTATATTTTTCTATATTCTATGTTCTTTATTATGTATTTTATATTCTGTATTCTACTTTGCACATACTCTATTCTATATTCATCTCTATTTTATATTTTTGTATATTCTCTATTCCATACTCTGTATTCTATTCCATATTTGATGTTCTATGTTCTAAATTATATACTTTTTATATACTATATTCTTCTGTATTCTACATTCTATATTCCATATTCTATATTCTTCTATGTTCTGTGTTCTACACTCTTCTGCATTCTTATTCTACAGTCTATATTCTTCTCTTATAATCTATATTCTTCTATCTGCTATATTCTATATTTTATATTCAAAAATCTATATTCAATATTCTACAGTCTACATTCTATATTCTAAATTTTTCAATATTCTTTACTCTTCTCTATACTCTATTCCATGTTCTATGTTCTCCATTCTACATTCTATATTCCATTTTCTCCTATATTCTATATTCTACATTTTATAGTCTAAATTTTTCTGAATTCCATATTCTATATTCTACATTGTATATTCTGCCTTCCAATCTCAATATTCGTGTGTAATCTAATATTCTCTTGTATTCTTTATTCCATATTCTCTATTCTACATTCTTCTATAGTTTGTAATCTATATTCTTCTACTTTATTCTATATTCTTCAGTAGTGTATATCCTAAACCCTATATTCCATATTTGTCAATATTCTATTTTCTTCTGCATTCTATCTTCTATATTCTGTAGTCTGTCATCTATATTCTTTATTCTTCTATATTCTGCATTCCATATCCTATATCTTCTATATTCTAAATTTATGCTCTATGTTTTCCTATATTCTGTATTATATATTTTCAATATTCTATATTCTATAATTATATTCTACAATCTCCTATTTTCCATATTCCATATTCTTCTATACTCTATTCTTCTATAACCTTTTTTCTTTTATATTCTGTATTGTATCTTCTATGTTCTTCTATAAACTATATTCCTCTATATTCTATAGTCCATATTCTAAATTCTTCTATATTCTATATTCTGTATTTTATATTGTATTTTCTAAATTCTATATTCTTCTATGTTCTATATTCTTTTATATTCTATTCCTATATTTTTCAAAATTCTAGGTTCTATATTCCATACTCTGCATTCTATATTGTATATTCAAATTTCTATGTTCTATATTCTTTATTTTTCTTTATACTATATTTTTCTGTATGGTATATTCTATGTTCCATATTCTATATTCTATATGCTATATTCTACATTCTGTATTCTATATTCTTCTATATTTTACATTCTACATTCCATAATTTTTTATATTCTATAATCTGTATTCTATATTCTATAGTCATTATTCTATATTTTATAATCTACATTCCATACTTTTCTATATTCTATAATCTGTATTCTATAGTCATTATTCTATATTTTATATTCTACATTCTACTTCCCATATTTTAAATTCTGTATTCTATGTTCTTCTATAATCTCTATTCTGTATTGTATAATCTTCTACTGTGTATATTCTTCTAAAATGTATATTCTATAGTCATCTGTATTCTATATTCTTCTATAATCTCTATTCTTCCATATTCTGTATTCTTCAATATTCTGTATTCTACATTCTACTATATTCTTTTTCTTGTATTTTCTGTAGCCTTCTATATTCTATATTCTTCTATATTCTAAATTTATGTTTGGTATTCTGCTATATTCTGTATTCTATATTCTTCTGTAGTGTATATTCTATAATCTATATTCTTGTTTATATTCTTCTATATTCCATATTCTTGCATATTGTATATTTTACTATTATGTATATACTTTTATATTCTGTCTTCTATCTTCTGTGTTCTGTGTTCTATGTTCAATATTCTTCTATATACTCTATCTTTCTACATTCTATATTCCATAATCTAAATTCTATGTTCTATATTTTCCTATATCCTATATTCCATACTCTCTAGCCTATATTTGATGTTCTATATTCTATATTTTTCTCTATACTATATTCTTCTGTATTCCATATTGTATATTCTACATTCTTTATTCTAAAATCTACATTCTACATTCTGTTATCTACATTTTTCTAGATTCTGTATTTTTGTATATTCTGTTCTATATTCAATCTTCTATTTTCTACATTTTTACATATACTATATTTTTGTGTATTCTATATTCCATATTCTTTATAGTATATCCAACATTCTATATGCTCCTATATTCCATATTCTGTTCTCCTATAGTCTATATTTTACATTCTATATTCCATAATCTTCTATATTGTATAATTTATAATATTCTATATTCTATAAAAAACTAATCTATATTCACCTATATTCTTCTTTCTATACTTTGCATTGTATAAACTGTTTTCTTCATTGTACATTTTATATTCTTCTGTATTCTATATTCAAAATTTATACTCTATTTTCTTCTATATTCTGTATTCTTTATGCTATATTCTTCTATAATGTATATTCTATATTCTTCTTTATTCCAAATCCTCTATACACTATATTCTCCTATTTTCAAAGTTCTTTTATATTCTTCAGTGTTCTATGTTCCATATTCTATATTTTAAATTCTCTATATTCTATACTCTATGTTTTTCTGTGTTCTTCTATATATTTGTATATTGTATACTCCATACTATATATTCGATGTTCTATATTCTATATTTTTATACATACAATATTCTTCTATAGTCTATATTGCATATTTCATATTCCATATCTATATTCTACATTCTGCATTGTATATTTTAAATTCGTCCATATTCTATGTTCTGTATTCTATATTCTACATTCTAAATTCTATATTTTATGTTCTTCCATATTCTTCCATACTCTATGTTTTTCTATATGCTATATTTTTCTGTATTCTATATTCCATATTCTACATTCTTCCCTCTATATTTTATATTCGTCTATATTCTGTATTCTATATTCTTCTATATTGTATAGTCTGTATTTTACATTCTATATTCCATAATCTTCTATAATCTATATTCTGTGTTCTTTATGATTAATTTCATATTCTATATTTTGTATTCTACATTCTATGTTCTATATCCTTCTCTATTCTATATTTTCTATATTCTGTATTCCATACTCTGTGTTCTATATTCAATATTCTTTTTCTATATAATTTTCTGTATTCTGTATTCTACATTCTATGCTCTATATGTTTTATAGTCTGTATCATATATACTTCTATGTTGTATATTCTGTATTTTACATTCTTCTTTCTATATTCCATAATCTTCTATATTCTGTAATGTATATTCTCTATATTATTTATTTTTTATTCTGTATTCTACATTCTATATTCTAAATTCTATATTTTTCTATATTCCATTGTCTGTATTCTATATTCAATTTTGTTTTCTATATTCTATATTTTTATAATTTTCTGTATTCTATATTCCATATTACTTATTTTGTATACTGTATCCTGCATTCTATATTCCCTTATAGTCTATCTTTTATATTGTATATTTAAGTCTGCATTCTATATTCCAGAATCTTCTCTATTCTATAATCTATACTCTTCTATATTCTATATTTTATATTCTCTGTTCTGTATCCTACTTTGTACATACTCTAGTCTATATTCTATATTTATCTCTATTCTATATTTTCTATATTCTCTGTTCCATACTCTGTATTCTATATTCGATGTTCTATATTCTACGTTCCATATTCTTTATTTTTAATATACTATATTCTTCTGTAATCTTCATTCTATATTCCATATTCTGCATTCTATATTCTTCTATGTTCTGTATTCTATACTCTACATTCTATATTCTATGTTCTTCCATATTCTTCTTTATACTGTATTTTTCTATATACTATATTATTCTGTATTCTATATTCCATATTCTACATTCTTCCTTCTATATTGTATATTCTTCTATATTCTGTATTCTTCTATATTGTATATTCTGTATTTTACATTCTATATTCCATTGTCTTCTACATTCTATATTCTTCTATATTCTGTGTTCTTTATGCTTTATTTCATATTCTATATTTTGTATTCTACATTCTATGTTCTATATTGTATATTCTTCTATATTCTATATTTTCTATATTCCATACTGTGTTCTATAATCAATTTCTTTTTCTATATTCTCTATAATTTCTGTATTCTATATTCTACTGTCTATGCTCTGTATTATTTTATAATCTGTACCATATATTCTTCTATATTTTATATTCTGTATTTTACATTCTTCATTCTATAGTCCACAGTCTTCTATATTCTATAATGTATGTTCTTTATATTATGTATTTTTATTCTATATTTTATACCCTGTATTCTATATTCTAATTTCTATATTTTTCTATATTCCATTGTCTGTATCTATATTCAATGTTGTGTTCTACATTCTATATTTTTTATAATTTTCTGTATTCTATATTCCATATTCTGTATTCTACATTCTATATTCTCTTTTTTCCATCTTCTGTATTCTATATTTAATTCTACATTCCAGAATCTTCTATATTCTATGATCTGTGCCCTTCTATATTCTATGTTCTTTATTCTGTATTTTATATTCTATATTCTGCATTCTACTTTGTACATACTCTATTCCATATTGTACATTTATCTCTATTCTATATTTTTCTGTATTCCCTATTCCATACTCTGTATTCTATATTTCATATTCAGTGTTCTATATCCTGTACTTTTTATATACTATATTCTTCTGTATTCTACATTTTATATTCCACATTCTGCATTCTACATTCTATATTCTTCTATGTTCTGTATTCTATACTCTTTTACATTCTTATTCTACATTCTATATTCTTCTGTTATAATCTGTATTCTTCTATCTGCTATATTCTATTTTGTACATTCTAAATTCTATATTCAGTATTCTACAGTCTACTTTCTATATTCTAAATTTTCAATATTCTTTATTCTTCTCTATTCTCTGTTCCATATTCTATGTTCTACATTTTATATTCCATTATCTTCCAAATTCTATATTCTACATTTTATATTCTAAATTTTTCTGAATTCTATATTCTTCTATCTTCTATATTTTATTGTATATTCTGCCTTGTAATCTCTATATTCTATATTCTTCTATAATCTAATATTCTCTTGTATTCTCTATTCCATATTCTCTAGTCTACATTCTATATTCTATAGTTTGTAATCTATATTCTACTTTCTCTATTCTATATCCTTCAATAGTGTATATCCTATACTCTATATTCCTTATTTGTCAATATTCTATTTTCTTCTATGTTCTATCTTCTATATTCTGTCATATATATTCTTTATTCTTCTATATTCTGCATTCCATATCCTATATCTTCTATATTCTAAATTTATGCTCTGTGTTTTCCTACGTTCTGTATTCTATATTTTCAATATTCTATATTCAAAACCAAAATTTTTTATATTCTTCTATAATTATATTCTACAATCTCCTATTTTCCATATTCCATATTCTTCTATACTCTATTCTTCTATAATCTTTTTTCTTTTATATTCTGTATTGTATCTTCTATATTCTTCTATAAACTATATTCTTTTATATTCTATAGTCTATATTTTAAATTCTTCTATATTCTGTATTTTATATTGTATTTTCTAAATTCTGTATTCTTCTATGTTCTATCTTCTTTTATATTCTATTTCTATATTTTTCCATATTCTAGGTTCTATACTCCATACTCTGTATTTTATATTGTATATTCTAAGTTCTATGTTCTATATTCTTTATTTTTCTATATAGTTTATTTTTCTGGATGGTATATTCTATGTACCTTATTCTGTATTCTACATTATGTATTTTTCTATATTCTGTATTCTTCTATATTTTACATTCTGCATTCCATAATTTTCTATATTGTATAATCTGTAGTCTATATTCTATAGTCTTTATTGTATATTTTACATTCTCTATTCTACTTTCTATATTCTAAATTCTGTATTCTATGTTCTTCTGTAATCTATATTCTGTATTGTATAGTCTTCTACTGTGTATATTCTTCTATAATGTGTATTCTATATTCTGTATTCTATATTCTAACTTCTATATTCTCTATTCTTCCATATTCTGTATTCTTCAATATTCTGTGTTCTACACTCTACTATATTCTTTTTCTTGTGTTTTCTATAGCCTTCTATATTCTAAATTTATATTCGATATTGTTCTATATTCTGTATTCTATATTCTGCTGTTATGTATATTCTATAATCTATATTCTTGTTTATATTCTTCTATATTCCATATTCTTGTATATTTTATATTCTTCTATATTCTTTTACATCCTGTATTCTATCTTCTGTGTTCTATGTTCAATTTTCTTATATGTACTATATCCTTCTATGTTCTATATTCCATATTCTCTACTCTAAATTCTTTTATATTCTATATTCCACATTCTCTGTTCTTCTGTATTCTATATTTTCCTATATCCTATATTCCATACTCTATATTTGATGTTGTATATTCAATGTTTTTCTCTATACTATGTTCTTCTGTATTCTATGTTCCATATTGTATATTCTACATTCTATATTCTAAATTCTATATTCTTCATTCTGTATTCTCTATTCTTCTAGATTCTATATTTTTGTATATTCTATGTTCTATATTCAATCTTCTATTTTTATATTTTTATATATACTATCTTTTTGTGTATTCTATATTCCATATTCTTTATACTATATTCAACATTCTATATTCTTCTATATTCTCCTATATTCTATATTTTACATTCTACATTCTATATTCCATAATCTTCTATATTGTATAATTTATAATCTTCTATTTTTTTATATTCTATAATCTACATTCTCCTATATTCTTCATTCTATACTTTGCATTCTAGTCTGTTTTCTACATTGTACATTTTATATTCTTCTGTATTCTGTATTCTAAATTTATATTCTATTTTCTTCTATATTCTGTATTCTTGCATAATGTATATTCTATACTCTTCTTTATTCCAAATCGTCTATACAGTATAGTCTTCTATTTTCAAATTCTTTTATATTCTGTATTCTATCTTCAGTGTTCTATGTTCCATATTTTGTATTCTCTAGTTTAAATTCTCTATATTCTATAATCTATGTTCTTCTATATTCTATATTTTTGTATATTCTACATTCCATACTGTGTATTCTATATTCGATGATCTATATTCTATATTTTTCTACATACAATATTCTTCTGTATTCTACATTGCATTTCATATTCCATATTCTACATTCTGCATTATATATTTTAAATTCTTCCATATTCTATGTTCTGTATTCTACATTCTAAATTCTATAATCTATTTTCTTTTATGTTCTTCCATATTCTATATTTTTCTATATTCCATATTCCACATTCTTTCTTCTACATTCTATATTCTTCTATATTCTGTATTCTATATTCTCCTGTATTGTATATTCTGTATTTTACATTCTATAAGAGTTAATCTATATTATGTTATCTTCTATAATCTATAATCTATATTCTGTGTTCTTTATGCTTTATTTCATATTCTATATTTTGTATTCTACATTCTATATTCTTTATTCTATGTTCTATATTCTTCTATATTCTATATTTTCTATAGTCTATACTCCATACTCTGTGTTGAATGTTCAATGTTCTTTTCTATATTCTATATTTTTTGGTATAATTTTCTGTATTCTACATTATGTACTCAATATTCTTCCATATTCTGTATCATATATTCTTTTATATTGTATATTCTGCATTTTACATTCTACATTCTATATTCCATAATCTTTTATATTCTATAATATATATTCTCTATTTTATTTATTTTTTATTCTATATTTTGTATTCTATATGCTACATTCTATGTTCTAAATTTTATATTTTTCTATTTTCCATTGTCTCTATTCTATATTCAGTGTTTTTTCTATATTCTATATTTTTATAACTTTCTGAATTCTATATTCCACATTGAATATTCTGTATACTATATTCTACATTCTATATTCTTTTATATTCCATCGTCTATATTCTATATTTAATTCTTCATTCGATATTCCAGAATCTTCTATATTCTATAATCTATATTCTTCTATATTCTGTATTTTGTATTCTATATTCTGTATTCTACTTTTACATACTCTATTCTATATTTATCTCTAATGTATATTTTTCTATATTCTTTATTCCATACTCTTTGTTCTATATTCCATATTCGATGTTCTATACTCTATGTTCTATGTTCTATAGTTTTTATAGACTATATTCTTCTGTATTCTACATTCTATATTCCATATTCTATATTGTTAATTCTATGTTCTGTATCCTATAATCTTCTACAATGTTTTTCTGCATTCTGTATTCTCCAGTTATAATCTATATTTTTCTCTCTGCAATATTTTATATTGTACATTGTAAATTCTATAGTCAATATTCTACAGTGTACATTCTCTATTCTAAATTTTTCAATATTCTTTATTCTTCTCTATTCTCTGTTCTATATACTGTTTTCCATTCTCCATTCTATATTCCATTTTCTTTTATAGTCTACATTTTATATTCTAATTTTTTTTGAATTCTGTACTCTTCTATATTTTATATATTTTACTGTACACTCTACCTTCTAATCTCTATATTCTATATTCTTCTGTAATCTAATTTTCTCTTATATTCTCTATTCCATATTTTCTATTTTACATTCCATAGTCTTCTATACTTTGTAATCTCTATTCTTCTACTTTCTCTATTCTATATTCTTCAATAGTGTATATTCTATACTGTATATTCCGTATTTATCAATATTCTATTTTCTTCTATGCTCTATCTTCTATCTTGTCTAGTGCATCATCTGTATTCTTTATTCTTCTCTATTCTGCATTCTATATCCTATATCTTCTATATTCTAAATTTATGCTCTATGTTTTCCTATATTGTGTTTCTGTATTTTTCAATATCCTATATTCTTCTGTAATTATATTCTACAGTCTCCTATTTTCCATATTCCATATTCTTCTATACTCTATATTCTTCTATATTCTTTTTTCTTTTATATTTTCTATGATCTTTTTTCTTCTATATACTATATACCTCTATATTCTATATTTTACATTCTAAATTCTTCTATATTCTATATTCTGTGTTTTATGTGCTATATTCTACATTCTGAATTCTATATTCTTCTCTGTTCTATATTCTTTTATATTCTATTTCTAAATTTTTCTGTTTTCTAGGTTCTATATTCCATAGTCTGTATTTTATATTGTATATTCAAAGTTCTATGTTCTGTATTCTTTATTTTTCTATATAGTATATTTTTCTGTATGCTATATTCTATGTTCCATATTCTATATTCTATATGCTATATTCCACATTCTACATTCTATATTCTCCTATATTTTACATCCTACATTCCATAATTTTCTATATTCTATAATCTGTATTCTTTATTCTATAGTTTTCTTTTATATTTTCTATTCTATATTCTACATTCTACTTTCTATATTCTAAATTCTGTATTCTATGTTCTTCTCCTAATCTATATTCTCTATTGTATACTTTTCTATTCTGTGTATTCTGCTAAATGTATATTCTATATTCCTCCATATTCTATATTCTACTTCTATATTCTCTATTCTTCCATATTGTGTATTCTTCAATATTCTGTATCCTAAAAAAAGTATATTCTATATTCCTCCATATTCTATATTCTACTTCTATATTCTCTATTCTTCCATATTGTGTATTCTTCAATATTCTGTATCCTACATTCTACTATATAGCTTTTCTTGTATTTTTATAGCCTTCTGTATTCTATATTATTCTATATTTATATTTGATATTTTTGTATATTCTGTATTCTTCTGTAACGTATATTCTATAATCTATATTCTTGTTTATATTCTTCTATATTCCATATTCTTCTATATTCTATATTCTACCATTTTTATATTCTTTTATATTCTGTGTTCTCTATTCGCTGTTCTATGTTCCATATTCTGTATTCTATATTTTCAATTCTCTATATTCTATTATCTATGTTCCTCTGTAATCTACATTTTTATATATTCTATATTCCATACTCTGTATTCTATATTGGGTGTTCTATATTCTATATTTTCTACGTACAATATTCTTCTACATTCTGTACTGCATATTTCATATTCCATATTCTACATTCTGCATTCTGTATTTTAACTACTTCCATATTATAAGTTCTGTATTCTTTATTCCATATTGTATATTCTACATTCTATATTCTAAAATCTTCTATATTCTACATTCTGTATTCTATATTCTTCTAGATTCTATATTTTTGTATATTCTATATTCAATCTTCAATTTTCTATATTTTTGCATAAGCTATTTTTGTGTATTCTATATTTCATATTGAATATGGAAGAAAATAGAATTTAGAATGTAGAGTATAGAATAAAGAATATACAAGAATATTGTCTGTTGAAAAATATAGAACATCGAATATAGAATACAGAGTATGGAATATAGAATATACAAAAATATAGAATATAGAAGAACACAGATTATAGAATATAGAGAATTTAAAATATAGAATATAGAATATGGACCATAAAACACTGAAGATAGAATGCAGAATATAAAAGAACTTTGAAAATAGAAGAATATAGTGTATAGAGAATTTGGAATAAAGAAGAATATAGAGTATACATTATAGCAGAATAGAGCATAAATAATATAGAATATAGAAGAAAATAGAATAGAAATTTAGAATATAGAATACAGAAGAATATAAAATGTACAATGTAGAATACAAATTATAGAATGCAAAGTACAGAATGAAGAATATAGGAGAATATAGATTATGAATTATACAATATGGAAGATTATGGAATACACAATGTGGAATGTGAAATACAGAATTATACAACTTAGGATATAGAATATCCATAAATACAGAATGTAGAAGAATGTACAATATGGAAAATAGATTACAGAAAAATATAGTACATAGAAAAATATAGAATATAGAAGAATATGAAAGAACATAGAATATAGACTTTAAAAAGAAGAATATAGAATACAGAACAGAATACGGGAGAATTTAAAATACAGAATGCAGAATGTAGAATATGAAATATGCAATATAGAATATAAAAGAATATGATATGTAGAAAAATATAGAACATTGAATATAGAATATAGAGTATGGATGATAGAATATACAAAATAATAGAATATAGAAGAACACAGAGGAACATAGATTATAGAATATACAGAATTTAAAATATAGAATATGGAACATAGAACACTGAAGACAGAATACAGAATACAAAAGAACTTTGAAAATAGAAGAATATAGTCTATAGAGGAATTGGAATATAGAATATACATTATAGAAGAATGTAGCATAAAGAATACAGAATATAGAAGAAAATAGAATATAAATTTTGAATATAGAATACAGAAGAATATAAAATGTACAATGTAGAATACAGGATACAGAATGAATATAGAAGAATATAGATTATAGGATATAGAAGATTATAAACTATACAATACAGATTATGGAATGTACAATGTAGAATGTAAAATATAGAATATAGGAGAACAAAGAATACAGAATGTAGAAGAATATAGAATGTTGAATATAGTATAAATATGGAATATAGAATACACAAAAATATAGTATATGTAATAATATAGAAAATACAAGATTAAATATAGAAGATAGAATATACAAATATATAGAATTTAGAATATACAATCTAGAAGAATATAGAATACAGAATGTAGAATATAGAAGATTTTAGAATATAGAATGTAGAATATACAATAATGAATATAGAATAGAGAATATAGTATAGAGAAAATATAGTATATAGAACATAGAACATCGAATACAGAGTATGGAATATAGAATATAGGAAAATATAGAATATAGAAGAACAACGAATTTAGAATGTGGAATGTAGCATATAGAAGAATTTAGAATATACAACATGGAATATAGAATATAGAAGGATATAGTATACAGAAGAATATTGAACATAGAACACAGAACAAAGAAGAGAGAATACAAAATATAAAAGAATATAGAAAACAGTAGAATATACAACAATATGGAATATAGATTATAAACAAGAATATATATTATGGAAATATATTACAGAAGAATATAGAATACACAGTATAGAATAATATAGAATATAAATTTAGAATATAGAAGGCTATAGAAAATACAAGAGAAAGAATATAGTAGAAGGTAGAATACAGAATATTGAAGAATACAGAATATGGAAGAATAGAGAATATAGAAGAATTAGAAGATAGAATACAGAAGAATACAGAATATACTTTGTAGAATACACACAATAGAAGACTATACAATACAGAATATAGTTTACAGAAGAACACAAAATACAAAATTTAGAATGTAGAATATCAAATATACAATAAAGATTATAGTATATAGAATACAGATTATAGAAAAGTATAGAATGTAGAATGTATAATACAGCAGAATATAGAATACAGAATATAGAGGAATACAGAATGTAGAATATAGCATATAGAATATGAACATAGAATATAAAAAAAATATACCATACAGAAAAATGCTGTATACAGAAAAATAAAGAACATAGAACATAAAACTTGAATATACAATATAGAATACAGAGCATGGAATATAGAAAAAAGAATATGGAAAAATATAGAAATAGAATATAAAAGAATATAGAACATAGAAGAATATAGAAATTAGAATATAGATTATAAAATACAGAATATAGAAGAATTTAGAATGTGGAAGATAGAATATGGACTATAGAATGTAGAGGAATATACTATACACAAGAACATAGAGATACAATACAGAACATAAAAGAATATAGAGTATAGAAGAATATAAAATAAATGGAATATGGAAAATAGGAGTATGTAGAATATAAGTATAGAAGAATATAGAATATTGAAAAATATAGAATACAGAATATAGGAAAACATAGAGCATAAACTCAGAATACAGAGAATATAGAATGCAGAATATAGAAGAATAAAGAATATAGATGACGGACTACAGAATATAGAAGATAGAACGTAGAAGAGAATAGAATATTGACAAACGGAATATAGAGTATAAGCTATACAGTAATGAAGAATATAGAAGAGAGAAAGTACAAGAATATAGATTACAAAATATAGAATAAAGAATGTAGAATAGAGAACATAAGAGAATATTAGATTACAGAAGAATATAGAGATTAGAAGGTAGAATACACAACAAAAAATATAGAATATAGAATTCAGAAAAATGTAGAATATAGAAGAAAATGGAATATAAATGGAGAATGGAGAACATAGACTATGGAATAGAGAATAGAGAAGAATAAAGAATAGTGAAAAATTTCAAATGTAGAATATTGAATATAGAATTTACAATGCACAATATAGAATATAGCAGATAGAATATAGATTATAACAGAAGAATATAGAATGTAGAATAAGAATGTAGAAGAGTATAGAATAAGGAACATAGAAGAATATAGAATATAAAATGCAGAATGTAGAATATGGAATATAAAATGTAGAACACAAAAGAATATAGTGTATAAAAATATAGACTATAGAACATCGAATATGGAATATAGAATAGAGTATGGAATAGAGAATTTAGAAAAATATAGAATAGAGATAAATACAGAATAGAGTATGTACAAAGTAAAATACAGAATATAAAATATAGAATAAAGAACATGAAATATAGAAGAATAAAAATTATAGAACAGAGAAAATTCTGGGATATAGAATGTAGAATTAAATATAGAATATAAAAGATGGAATATAACAGAATATAGAACGTAGAATATATTTACAGGATATGCAATGTGGAATATAGAACACAGAAAATTATAAAAAACATGAACTACAGAAAACAAACGAATATAGAATACAGACAATGGAATATAGAAAAATATAGAATTTAGAATATAGAATACACAATATAGAAAAAAATACATAATATAGAGAATATACATTATAGAATATAGAAGATTATGGAATACAGAATGTAGAATGTAAAATACAGAATATACAATATAGATACAGATTTAGATACAGATATACAATATATGATACAGATTTTTTTATGGAAGAATATAGAATGTAGAATATAGAATACAGAAAATTATATAGAAAATATAGAATATAGAAAAAGAACTTTGAATATAGAACACAGAGTATGGAATATAGAAAATATAGCATATAGACGAATATAGAATATAGAACACAACATAGAATACGAAATTTAGAATATGAAATAAAGCATAAAGAACACCGAATATAGAAAAATATAGATTATGGAATATAGAAGATAATACAGAATATACAATACAGAAGAATATAGAATACAGAATATAGAATAAAGAAGGAAAAATGTTGAATATACAAGCAATATAGAATACAGAAAAATATAGAACATAGAAAAAATGGAAGAACATAGAATTTAGAATATAGAACATAGAACACAGAACATAGTATATCGAAGAATTTAAAATATAGAATAAAAAATGTAGACTAGAATATGATGTATGCAATATACAATGTAGAATATTGTATGTAGAAAAATATAGAACATTGAATATAGGATACAGAGTATGAAATACGGAATATACAAAAATATAGAATATAGAAGAACATAGATTATAGAATATAGAGAATTTAAAATATAGAATATGGAATACAGAACACTGAAAAATACAAAAGAACTTTGAAAATAGAAGAATATAGCGTATAGAGGATTTAGAATAAAGAACATAGAATATACATTATAGAAGAATGTAGCATAAAGAATACAGAGTACAGAAGAAAGCAGAATACAAATTTAGAATATAGAATACAGAAGAATAAAAATGTAGAATACAGATTATAGAACACAAAGTATAGAATGAAGAATATAGGAGAATATGGATTATAGAATATAGAAGATTATAAATTATACAATATAGAAAATTATGGAATGTAGAATGTAAAATAAAGAATAAAGGAGAACAGAGAATACGGAATATAGAAGAATATAGAATTTTGAATACAGTATAAATAATATGGAATATAGAATACACAAAAAGATAGTATATGAAAAAATAGAAAATTGAATATAGAGCATATAATATACAAAAATATAGAATCTAGAAGAATGTAGAATATAGATTTTAGAATGTAGAATATACAATATGGAATATAGAATACAGACGAATATAAAAAAGTAGTATAGAGAAAACACAGAATATAGAACACAGAACATTGAATATAGAATAGAGTGTATGGAATATAAGATATAGGAAATATGGAATAAAGAAAAACAGAATTTAGAATGTGGAATATAGAAGAATTTAGAATATGGAATATAGAACATAGAAGTATATAGTATATAGAAGAATATTGAACATAGAACAGAGAACACAGAAGATAGAATACAGAATATAAAAGAATATAGAAAATAGTAGAATATAAAATATACAAGAATATGGAATAGAGAAGAATACAAACAAGAATACAGTTTATAGAATATTTATTACAGAAGAATATAGAATACAGAATATAGAAAAAAGTCAAATATAAATTTAGAATACAGAATAATATAGAAGGCTATAGAAGATACAAGAAAAAGAATAGAGTAGAATGTAGAATACAGAATATTGAATACACAATAAGGAAAAATAGAGAATATAGAAGAATTAGAATATATAATACAGAAGAATACAGAACATACGCTATAGAAGAATATACACATTAGTATACTATAATATACAGAATATAATTTTTTTTATAGATTATAGAAGAACATAGAATAAAGAATATAGAAAATAGAATGTAGAATACAGAATATAGAAAATAAAATATAGAATAAAGACAGTAGATTACAGATTATAAAATATAGAAAATTATGGAATGGAGAATATAAAATATAGAAGAATACAGAATATAGAAGAATACAGAATGTAGAATGTAGAATACAGCATATAGAATATGGAACATAGAATATATACTACAGAAAAATATAGTATAGAGAAAAATAAAGAATATAGAATATAGAACTTTGAATATACAATATAGTATACAGAGTATAGAATATTGAACCTAGAATATGGAAAAATATACAAATAGAATATAAAAGATTATAGAACATAGAACATAGAAGAATATAGAATTTGGAATGTAGAATATAGACTATAGAAGAATTTAGAACGTAGAATATACACTGTAGAATATAGATGAATACAGTATATAGAAGAACATAGAAGATAGAATAGAGAATATAAAAGAAAAAAGAACATAGAAGGATATAGAGTATAGAAGACAATGAAATATGGAAAATAAGAGAATATAGAATACTGAAAAACAGTACATAATATAGGAAAACATAGAGCATAAATTTAGAATATAGAAGATATAGGATATAGAATGCAGAATATACAATAAAGAATATAGATGACAGACTACAGAATATAGAAGGTAGAAGAAAATAGAATATTGACAAATATGGAATATAGAGTATAGGATATACACTATTAAAGAACATAGAATAGAGAAAGTAGAAGAATATAGATTACAAAATATAGAAGAATGTAGAAGAGAGATTATGGAATAAAGAATATAAGAGAATATTAGATTACAGAAGAATATAGAATATAGAGATTAGAAGGAAGAATATACAATATAGAGCAATATAGAATTCAGAAAAATTTAGAATATAAGATACAGAATATAGAATATAGAAGAAAATGGAATATGGAATGTAGAATACGGAAGAATATAGTGTACAAAAATACAGAATATAGAACATAGAATATGGAATATAGAATACAGAGTATGGAATACAGAATATAGAAAAATATAGAATAGAGATGAATATAGAATAGAGTATGTACAAAGTAGGATACAGAATATAGAATCTAAAATATAGAATATAGAGGAATATAGATTATGGAATATAGAAGATTCTGGAATATAGAATGTAGAATTAAATATGCAATATAAAAGATGGAATATAAGTGAATATAGAATGTAGAATATAGTTTACAGAATATGCAATATAGAATACAGAAAATTATAAAAATATAGAATATAGGAAACAACACTGAATATAGATACAAACAATGGAATATAGAAAAATACAGGATTTAGAATGTAGAATATAAAATATAGAATAATAAATACATAATACAGAGAATATACATTAGAGAATATAGATTATGGAATGTAGAATGTGGAATGTAAAATACAGAATACACAATATAGAAGAATATATGATACAGCCTATAGAAGAATATAGAGTATAGAATGTGGACTACAGAATACAGAAAATTATATAGAAAAATATAGAATATAGAAAAAGAACATTGAATATAGAGCACAGAGTATGGAATATAGAAAATATAGAATATAGAAGAATACAGAATATAGAACATAGAATATAGAAAGTAGAATAAAAATATAGAATATGAAATAAAGCATAAACAACACAGAACATAGAAGAATATAGACTATAGAAGATAATGGAATATAGAATGTAAAATACAAAATATAAAATAAAGAAGAATAGAGAATATAGAAGAATAGAGAATATAGAAGGAAGAATGTAGAATATGGAATATAGAATACAGAAAAATATAGAATATAGAAGAATATGGAAGAACATTGAATATAGAATTTAGAATATAGAATACAGAACATAGAATATGGAAGAATTTAAAATATACAACGCAGAATGTAGAATATAGAATATGGAATATGAGATATGCAATATTGAATATAGAGGAATATTGTGTGTAGAAAAATATAGAATATAGAACATCAAATATAGAATACAGAGTATAAAAAATGGAATATAGAATATACAAAAAATATAGAATATAGAACACAGATTATAGAATATAGAGAATTTAAAATACAGAATATGAAACAGAACACTGAAGATAGAATACAGAATATAAGAGCTTTGAAAATAGAAGAATATAGTGCATAGAGGATTTAGAATAAAGAAGAATATAGAATATACACTATAGAAGAATATAGCACAAAGAATACAGAATATAGAAGAAAATAGAATATAAGTTTAGAATGTAGAAGAATATAAAATGTACAATGTAGAATACAGATTATAGAATGCAAAGTATAGAATAAAGAATATAGGAGAATATAGATTATACTATATAGAAGATTTTTTATATAGAAGATTATAAATTATACAATATAGAAGATTCTGGAATATAGAAAATAGAATGTAAAATATAGAATATAGGAGAAAATAGAATACAGAATATAGAAGAATATAGAATGTTGAATATAGTATAAAGAACATGGAATATAGAATACACAAAAATACAGTATATGTAAAAAAATAGAAGATTGACTATAGAACATAGAACATTCAAAAATATAGAATCTAAAAGAATATAGAATGTAGAATATAGAAGATTTTAGAATATAGAATATGGAATACAGAATACAGAAGAATATAGTATAGACAAAAATATAGAATAGAGAGTATGGAATATAGGATATAGGAAAAAATAGAATATAGAAGAACATAGAATTTAAGTTGTGGAATATAGAATATAGAAGATGGAATATAGATTATAGAAGGATATAGTATATAAAATAATATTGAACATAGAACACAGAAGACAGAATACAGAAAATAGAATGTAAAATATGCAAGAATATGGAACATAGAAGAATATAAACAAGAATATAGATTATAGAATATACATTACAGAAGAACACAGAATATAGAGGAATTTCGAATATAAATTTAGAATATAGAAGAATATAGAATATAGAAGGCTATAGAAAATACAAGAAAAAGAATATAGTAGAAGGTAGAATACAGAATATTGAAGAATATGGAAGAATATAGAATAGAGAAGGATATAGAATATACATTATAGAAGAATATACACAATAGAAGACTATACAATACAGAATATAGATTATAGAAGAAAGTAGAATAGTAGAATAGAGAATTTAGAATATAGAAAGTAGAATGTAGAATACAGAATATAAAATATAGAATAAAGACTATAGAATACAGATTATAGAATATAGAAAATTATGGAATGTAGAATGTAAAATATAGAGTACAGAATATAGAAGAATACAGAATGTAGAATATAAAAAAATTTTTTTTTGAATATAGAATATGGAACATAGAATATACCATACAGAAAAATATAGTATATAGAAAAGTAAAGAATATAGAACATAGAACTTTGAATACACAATATAGAATACAGAGTATGGAATATAGAACCTAGAATATGGAAAAATATAGAAATAGAATATAAAAGAATATAGAACATAGAAGAGTATAAGATTTCAAATGTAGAATATAGAATATGGACTATAGAATATAGAGGAATATAGTATACAGAAGAATATAGAACATAGAAAATACACTACGGAATATAAAAGAAAAAAGAATATAGAAGAATATAGAGTATGGAAGACTATGGAATATGGAAAAAAGGAGAATGTAGAATATAATTATTGAAAAATATAGAATACTGAATATAGGGAAACATAGAGCATAAATTTAGAATATAGAAGATATAGGATATAAAATGCAGAATACAGAAGAATAAAGAATATAAATGACAGAGTGCAGAATATAGTAGAATGTAGAAGAAAATAGAATTTTGACAAATATGGAATATAAGGTATAGAATATACACTATTGAAGAACATAGAATAGAGAAAGTAGAAGAATATAGATTACAAAATATAGAATAATGAATGTAGAATAGAGAATATAGGAGAATATTAGATTACAGAAGAATATAGACTATAGAGATTAGAAGGTATAATATACAATAAAAAATATAGAATATGCAATTCAGAAAAATTTAAATATAGAAGAAAATGGAACGTAGAATGGAGAACATACAATATGGAATAGAGAATAGAGAAGAATAAAGAATATTGAAAAATTTAGTATAGAGAATGTAGACTGTGGAATATTGAACATACAATATAGCAGGAAGAAGAATATACATTATAACAGAAGAATATAGAATGTAGAATAAGAATGTAGAAAAGTGTAGAATACAGAACATAGAAGAATATACAATGGAGAATATAGAAGATGGAATATAGAATGTAGAATACAGAACAATATAGTATATAAAAATATAGAATATAGAACATCGAATATGGAATATAGAATACAGAGCATGGAATGGAGAATATAGAAAAATATAGACTAGAGACAAATATAGAATATAGAATAGCATATGTACAAAGTAGAATACAAAATATAGAATATAAAATATAGAATAAAGAACATAGAATATAGAAGAATATAGATTATAGAATACAGAAGATTCTGGAATATAGAATGTATAATGAAACAGACTATAGAATATACAAGATGGAATATAAAAGAATATAGAATGTAGAATATAGAATATAGAAAATTATAAAAAGTATAGAATATAGAAAAAATTTTGAATATAGAATACAGAAAATGGAATATAGAAAAATATAGAATGTAGAATACAGAATATAGACTATAAAATATAGAATAAAAATACATAACATATTATACAATATAAAAGATTATGGAATGTAGAATGTAAAATACAGAATATACAATATAGAAAAAGATATGATACAGAGTATAGAAGAATATACAGAATGTAGAATATAAAAAAAGAATACAGAAATTACATAGAAAATATAGAATATAGAAAAAGAACACTGAATACAGAACACAGAGCATGGAATATAGAATATAGAAAGTATATCATATAGAAGAAAACAGAATGTAGAATACAAAATATAGAATATGAAATAAAGCATAAAGAACACAGAATATAGAATAAACATTATAGACTATAGAAGATAATGGAATATAGAATATAGAATGTAAAATACAGAATATACAGTCTAGATGAATATACAATACAGAATATAGAAGAAAAAAGAATATTGAGGAAAGAATATAAAATATGGAATACAGAATACAGAAAATATAGTGTATAGAAAAATATAGAATATGGAAGAACATAGAATATAGAATGTAGAATATAGAGTACAGAACATAGAATATGGAAGAATTTAAAATATACACTGCAGAATGTAGAATATAGAGTATGAAATATGCAAAACAGAATATAGAAGAATATTCTATGTAGAAAAATATAGAATATACAACATCAAATATAGAATACAGGGTATGGAGTATAGAATATACAAAAATATAGAATATAGAAGAACATAGATTATACAATATAGAGAATTTAAAATATAGAATATGGAACATAGAACACTGAACATAGAATACAGAATATAAAAGCTTTGAAAATAGAAGAATATAGTGCATAGAGGATTTAGAATAAAGAATATACATTATAGAAGAATACAGCATAAAGAATACAGAATATAGAAGAAAATAGAATGTGAATTTAGAAGATGGAATACAGAAGAAGAATATAAAATGTACAATGTAGAATAGAGATTATAGAATGCAAAGTATAGAATGAAGAATATAGGAGAATATAGATTATAGAATATAGGAGATTATATATTATACAATATAGAAGATTATGGAATATAGGATGTATATTTTAATATATAGAATATGGAATATAGAAGCTTATACAATGTTGAACATAGTAAAAAGAATATGGAATGTAGAATACACAAAAATATAGTATATGTAAAATATAGAAAATAGAAGATTGAATATAGAACATACGATATACAAAAAATATAGAATCTACAACCTAGAAGAAAATAGAATACAGAATGTAAAATACAGAAGATTTTAGGATATGGAATGTAGAACATACAATATGGAATAGAGAAGAATATAGTATAGAGAAAAATATAGAATATAGTACATAGAACATCGAACATAGAATAGAGAGTATGGAATATAGGATATAGGAAAATATGGAATATAGAAGAACATAGAATTTAGAATGTGGAATATAGAATATAGATTTTAGACTATAGAATATGGAATAAAGAATATAGAAGGATATAGTATATAAAATATTGAACACAAAACACAGAAGATAGAATACAGAATACAAAAGAATACAGAATATAGAATTTACAAGAATGTGGAATATAGGAGAATATAAACAAGAATATACACTATTGAATGTACATTACAGAAGAATACAGAATATAGAAGAATAAAAATTTTTTTTGAATATAAATTTAGAATATAGAAGAATATAGAATATAGGCGGCTATAGTAAATACAAGAAAAAGAATATAGTAGAATATAGAATACAGAATATTGAAGAATACAGAATAAGGAAAAATAGAGAATATAGAAGAATTAGAATATAGAATACAAAAGAATACAGAATATATATTATAGAAGAATATGCATAGTAGACTATACAATAGAGAATATAGATTATGGAAGAACAAAGAATACAGAATTTAGAACGTAGAAAGTAGAATGTAGAATATAGAATAAAGACTATAGAAGATAGAATACAGATTATAGAATATAGAAAATTATGGAATGTAGAATGTAAAATATAGAAGAATATAGAATATAGAAGATACAGAATGTAGAACATAGAATATGGAACATAGAGGAATATACCATACAGAAAAATATAGTATATAAAAAGTAAAGAATATAAAACATAGAACTTTGAATATACAATATAGAATACAGAGAATGGAGTATAAAACCTAGAATATGGAAAAATATAGAAATAGAATATAAAAGAATACAGAACATAGAAGAATCTAGATTTTGGTATATAGAATATAGAAGAATTTAGAACACAGAATATAGAATATGGACTATAGAATATAGAGGAATATAGTATATAAAAGATTGTAGAACTTAGAAAAAACAATACAGAATATAAAAGAATATTGGAGAATATAGAGTATAGAAGACTATGGAAAATAGGAGAATGTAGAATCTAATTATAGAGGAATATAGAATATTGAAAAATATATAATACAGAATATAGGAAAATATAGAGCATAAATTTAGAATATAGAAAATATAGGATTTAGAATAAGAATAAAGAATATAGATGACAGGATACAGAACATAGAAGATAGAACGTAAAAGAAAATAGAATATTGACAAATAGGGATTATAGTGTATAGGGTATACACTATTGAAGAATATAGAATAAAGTAGAATATAGATTACAAAATATACAAGGATATAGAATGTAGAATAGAGAATACCAGAGAATATTAGATTACAGAAGAATATAGAATATAGAGATTAGAAGGTAGAATATACAATAAAAATACAGAATGTAGAAGAATATAGAATTCAGAAGAATTTAGAATATAAAATGTAGAATATAGAAGAAAATGGAATATACAATGGAGAATGGAGAACATAGAATATGGAATAGAGGGTAGAGAAGAATAAAGAATATTGAAAAATTTAGAATATAGAATGTAGACAGTGAAATATTGGATATAGAATGTACAATATAGAATATATAATATAGCAGATAGAAGAATATAGATTATAACAAGAATATAGAATGTAGAATAAGAATGTAGAAAACTATAGAATACAGAACAAAGAAGAATATAGAATGTGGAATGTAGAATATGGAATTTAGAATGTAGAATACATAAAAATATAGAATATAAAATATAGAACATCAGATATGTAATATAGAATACAGAGCATGGAATGGAGAATATAGAAAAATATAGAATAAAGATAAGTATAGAATATAGAACGGAGTATGAACAAAGTAGAATAAAAATATAGATATAAAATATAGAATAAAGAACATAGAATATAGAAGAATATGCATTATAGAATATAGAATATTCTGGAATGTAAAATTAAATATAGATTACAGAACATACAAGATGGAATAGAAGAGAATATAGAATATAGTATATAAAGCAATATAGAATATAGAAAATTCCGAAAAGTATAGAATATAGAAAAAACATTGAATACAGAATACAGAAAATGGAATATAAAAAAATATAGAATGTAGAATACAGAATATGAAATATACAATAAAAAATATATAATACATAGAATATATATTATACAATATAAGAGATTATGAAATATAGATTGTAGAATGTAAAATACAGAATATACATTATTCAAGAATATATGATACAGAGTAGATTTTTTTTATAGAAGACTATAGAGTATAGAATGTGGAATATAGAAAACAGAAATTATATAGAAAATATAGAATATAGAAGAAGAATATTGAATTTAGAACACAGAGTATAGAATATAGACTATAGAAAATATAGAAGAATATAGAATGTAAAATATAGAATATGAAATAAAGTATAAAGAACACAGAATATAGAAGAATATAGAAGATAATGGAATATAGAACATAAAATACAGAATACACAATATGGAAGAATACAGAATATTGAAGGAAGAATGTAGACTATGGAATACAGAATATTATAGTATATAGAATATAGAAGAATATGGAAGAACATAGAATTTAGAATGTAGAATATAGAACACAGAATATAGAATATGAAAGAATTTAAAATATACACTACAGAATGTAGAATATGGAATACAGAATATAGATAGTGTATGTAGAAAATTATAGAATATAGAGCATCGAATATAGAATGCAGAGTATGGAATATAGAATATACAAAAATATAGAACATAGATTATAGAATATAGAAAATTTTAAATGTAGAATATAGAATACAGAACATAGAACACTGAAGATAGAATACAGAATATAGAAGAACTTTGAAAACAGAAGAATATAGTGTATAAAGGATTTGGAATATAGAATATACATTACAGAAGAATATTGCATGAATAATACAGAATATAAGAGAAAATAGAATATAAATTTAGAATATAGAATACAGAAGAATATAAAATGTACAATACAGATTGTAGAATGCAAAGTATAGAATGAAGAATTTAGGAGAATATAGATTATAGAATATACAAGATTATAAATTATACAGTATAGGAGATTTTGGAATGTAGAATGTAAAATATAGTATATACAAGAACATAGAATATAAAAGAATATACAATGTTGAATATAGTATAAAGAATACAGAATTTAGAATACACAAAAATATAGTATATGTAAAAATATAGAAAATAGACTGAATATAGAACATAGACTATAGAAAAATATAGAACATAGAAGAATATAGAATACAGAATGTAGAAGAATATAGATTTTAAAATATAGAATGTAGAATATGGAATATGGAATACAGAAGATTATAGTATAGAGAAAAATATAGAACATCAAATATAGAATAGAGAGTATGGAATACAGGATATAGGAAAATATAGAATATAGAAGAAGAGAATTTAGAATGTGGAATATAGAATATAGAAAAATTTAGAATATGGAATATAGAAGGATATAGTATATAGAAGAATATTGAACATAGAACACAGAACACAAAAGATAGGATACAGACTATAAAAGAATATGGAAAATTGTAGAATACAGAATATACAAGAATAGGGAATACAGAAGAATATAAACAAGAATTTAGATTATAGAATATACATTCCATAAGAATTTAGAATACTGAATATGGAAGAATATCAAATATAAATTTAAAATATAGAAGGCTATAGAAAATACAAGAAAAAGAATATGGTAGAATGTAGAATACAGAATATGGAAGAATAGAGAATAGAGAATAGGGAAGAATATAGAATATACATTATGGAAGAATATACGCAATAGAAGACTATACAATACAGAATATAGATTATAGAACATAGAATACAGAATTTAGAATATAGAAAGTACAATGTATAATCCAGAATATAAAATATATAATAAAGGCTATAGAATTTGAATACAGATTATAGAAAATTATGGAATGTAGAATGCAAAATATAGAGGAATGCAGAATATAGAAGAATACAGAATGTAGAATATAGAATATGGAAGGTAGAATATACAATAAAGAAAAATATTGTATATAGAAAAATAAAGAATATAGAACATAGAAATTTGAATATACAACATAGAATGCTGAGTATGGAATATAGAACCTAGAATATGGAAAAATATAGAAATAGAATATAAAAGAATTTAGAACATAGAAGAATATAGAATTTAGAATATAAAATACAGAATATAGAAGAATGTGGAAAGTAGAATACAGAATATGGACTATAGAATATAGAGGAATATAGTATATAGAAGAACATAGAAGGTTCAATAGAGAATATAACAGAAAAAAGAATATTGAAGATTATGGAATATGGAAAATAGAATATAGAATATAATTATAGAAGAATATAGAATATTGAAAAATATAGAATACAGAATATAGGAAAACATAGAGCATAAATTTAGAATATAGAAGATATAGGCTATGGAATGCAGAACATAGAAGAATAAAGAATATAGATGACAGACTACAGAATATAGAAGATAGAACATAGAAGAAAATAGAATATTGACAAATATGGAATATAGGGTATAGGGTATACACTATTGAAGAATATAGAATAAAGAAAGTAGAAGAATATAGATTACAAAATATAGAAGAATGTAGAATAGAGAATATAAGAGAATAATAGATTACAGAAGAATACAGAATATAGAGATTAGAAGGCAGAATACACAATAAAAATATAGAATATAGAAAAATATAGAATTCAGAAAAATTTAGAACATAAAATGCAGAATATAGAATATAGAAGAAAATGGAATATAGAATGGAGAATGGAGAACATAGAACATAGAATACGGAATAGAGAAGAAAAAAAGAATATTGAAAAATTGAGACTATAGAATGTAGACTGAAGAATATTGTATATAGAATTTAGAATATACAATATAGCAGATTGAAGAATATAGATTATAACAGAAGAATATAGAATGTAGAATAAGAATGTAGAAGAGTATAGAATACAGAACATAGAAGAATACAGAATGCAGAATGTAGAATATGGAATATAGAATGTAGAATATGGTAGAATATAGGGTGTAAAAAATATAGAATATAGAACATCGAATATGGAATATAGAATACAGAGTATGGAGGAGAGAATATAGAAAAATACAGATAAATATAGAATATAGAATAGAGTATGTACAAAGTAGAATATAAAATATAAAGAACATAGATATAGAAGAATATAGATTATAAAAAAAATAGATTACAGAATATAGAAAATTCTGGAATATAGAATATGGAAGATGGAATATAAGAGGATATAGAATGTACAATATAATATACAGTATATGCAATATGGAATATAGAGTACAGAAAATTATAAAAAATATAGACTACAGAAAAAAACATTGAATATAGAATACAGACAATGGAATATAGAAAAATATAGAATATAGAATGTAGAATACAGAATATAAAATATAGAATTAAAAATACATAATATAGAGAATATACACTATAGAATATAGAAGATTATGGAATATAGAATGTGGAATGTAAAATACAGAATATACAATATATAAGAATATATGACAGACAATGGAAGAATGTATAGAATGTAGAATATAGAATATGGAAAATTATATACAAAAAGAACATTGAGAGGAGGGGGCCAAGATGGCTGACTAGGTAGACGCTACCTCGGCTCCCTCTTGCAACAAAGACTTGGAAAAACAAGTGAATCAATCAGGTACATGACAATCTATGAACCCTGAACATTAAACAGATTTAAAGAGTTGACCTGAGTGACAGAGACGGAGAACAAACAACTACGGGGAAGCAGTGACTGTTTTCAGAGCCTGGAGCCAGCGTCCCAGTCAGGTAACCTTGGCGCCGGGCTTAGGACTGGGCGCAGGGGAGCTGAACACAACATCCTGTGAGGCGCAAACACGGGGCGCAGCCCTATCCCCCTGAACTGACCCCGAGAGGGGGCCCAGCTGGTCCGCGAGGGCAGCGCGGCAACGCAGCTGGCAGAAGGAGAAATCCCCGGGAGGCAGCGACTGGTTTTGGAGCCGGGAGTGCAGCGTCCCAGCCAGGGAACCTTGACGCTGGGCTTTGGACTGCCAGTGGAGGAACTGACCGCAGCTTCTGCGGGCCAGACACTTGGGGGCAATCTCTACCCAGCCAGCACACATAGGCGACACGCCTCTCGGGAATCTCAGATAAAACAGTCGCCCCAAGCAAGATAAACAACTTTGGCTATATTCTGGGGTGCTACTCTCTCCTGTTTTTCTGAACCCTCCCCTCCCCTTCCCAGGCGCCTTCATTAACATTGGAATTTCCTGAGCCAGAGGGAGAATGGCTCCGTGGCTTTTCTTCCCCCCCCCCTTTTTTTTTTTGGTCTTTTCCTAACCCATTCTTCCGGCCTGAGAGAAGCAACCACAAAAAACCCAGGGACCAAAAATCCTTCCCTAATTGGACTAAAAACACAGAACCAGCTCCAGCCAAGCATATGTGATCCATATCTCGGGCTTTCATCCCTACAGGGAACAAGGTGGCTATTATAATGCAAAGGCATTTCTGGTAGGGATCTGACTGCATTTTTTTTAGTGGATTCACTGGAAAAACAAGTTTCCCAGGTCTGATATCTCTGCATATTCAACAGAGGCCTAACTGATCCACAACAGGGAACTGAGAGCTGAAGCTCCCCCCAGACTACCTAGCCTCTTGCCTTAGGGTTGGTGACACCTACCAATCTGTAGAGGTACTTGCATTGGGGGCCGAAGGTACAGCTGCAGAGCCCTCCCACCAAGGTGCTTTAGGAATAGAGACACATCTACCTCACTGACACTTGGCGGAAGCCTGTCAGCATTCTGCCCCCATGGAGTGTGAACCCCAGCTGCTAATAGAATCTGGTGCACACAACTATCACCACTACTTCTGAAGGTGAATAGGTGTTAGGGTGCAGCACACACTTGATGACCCAAAATCAGAATCTACTCAAGAATAGTGAATAGACTCAGGCATATATATCTGGCAACGGCCCAAACCAGCTGGTAACAGGTCATAAGTAAGTCAAGGGCTACAACAATCAAGACAGCACAATCCAGTAGCCTATCCACGTATATTGAAAGAAAACAAAACAAGATAAGACTCAATGAGCAAACATAGAATAAATCATTACAATATCTTAGTGATGGCTCGGAGACAGCAGTCGATATCAAACCACATAAAGAAGCAGACCAGGACAGCTTCTACAACCCCCCAAACAAAAGAATCAAAATCTTTCCCAAATGAAGTTACACTCCTGGAATTATCAGATACAGAATATAAAAAACTAATTTACAAAATGCTTAAAGACATCAGGGATGACCTCAGAAATGAAATAAGGCAAACTGCAGAAAAAGTCAAGGAACACACTGATAAAACAGTTGAAGAACTCAAAAAGATAATTCAAGAACATAGTGGAAAAATTAATAAGTTGCAAGAATCCATAGAGAGACGGCATGCAGAAATCCAGAAGACTAACAATAAAATTACAGAATTAGACAATGCAATAGGAAGTCAGAGGAGCAGACTTGAGCAATTAGAACGCAGAGTGGGAAATCTGGAGGACCAGGGAATTAACACCAACATAGCTGAAAAAAAATCAGATAAAAAATTTAAAAAAATGAAGAAACCCTAAGAATCATGTGGGACTCTATTAAGAAGGATAACTTGTGCGTGATTGGAGTCCCAGAACAGGGAGGGAGGACAGAAAACACAGAGAGAATAGTTGAAGATCTGCTGACAGAAAACTTCCCTGACATCATGAAAGACGAAAGGATATTTATCCAAGATGCTCATCGAACCCCGTTTAAGATTGATCCAAAAAGAAAAACACCAAGACATATTATCATCAAACTTGCCAAAACCAAAGATAAAGAGAAAATTTTAAAAGCAGCCAGGGAGAAAAGAAAGGTCTCCTTCAAGGGAGAATCAATAAGAATAAGCTCAGACTACTCAGCAGAAACCATGCAGGCAAGAAGGCAATGGGATGACATATACAGAGCACTGAAGGAGAAAAACTGCCAGCCAAGGATCATATATCCAGCAAAACTCTCTCTCAAATATGAAGGCGAAAGAAATACTAAAGGAAACTGTTTGGTCAGAAAACCAATAATATCAGATACCAGCACAACACAAGGTCACAGAACAGAACATCCTGATATCAACTCAAATAGGGAAATCACAAAAACAAATTAAGATTAATTTAAAAAAATGCTCAAAACAGGGAATCATTGAAGTCAATATGTAAAAGATCACAACAATCAAAAAGAGGGACTAAATACAGGTGGCATAGAAGTGCCATATGGAGAGGGATACAAGGCGATATAGGACAAATACAAGTTAGGTTTTTACTCAGAAAAATAGGGGTAAATATTAAGGTAACCACAAACAGGTATAACAACTCCATAACTCAAAATAAAAACCAAGAAAAACGTAACGACTCAGCAAACATAAAGTCAAATACCATGAAAATGAAAAAAAAAATGAGGATCTCACAATTTACAAAGAAAAACGTCTCAACGCAAAAAAGTAAGTGGAAAAATGAAATTGTCAACAACACACATAAAAAGGCATCAATGAAAAAACACTAAACACTTAATTATCTATAATTACGCTGAATGTAAATGGAGTAAACGCACCAATAAAGAGACAGAGAGTTTCAGACTGGATAAAGAAACACCATCCGTTCATATGCTGCCTGCAAGACACACACCTTAGACTTAGAGACACAAACTAAAACTCAAAGGATGGAAAAAAATATATCAAGCAAACAATAAGCAAAAAAGAAGAGGAGTAGCAATATTAATTTCTGACAAAATAGACTTTAAACTTAAACGCACCACAAAGGATAAAGAAGGACACTACATAATGATTAAAGGGACAATTGACCAGGAAGATATAACCATATTAAATATTTATGCACCCAATGACAGGGCTGCAAGATACATAAATCAAATTTTAACAGAACTGAAAAGTGAGATAGACACCTCCACAATTATAGTAGGAGACTTCAACACACCACTTTTGGAGAAGGACAGAACATCCAGTAAGAAGCTCAATAGAGACACGGAAGACCTAATTACAATAATCAACCAACTTGACCTCATTGACTTATACAGAACTATCCACCCAACTGCTGCAAAGTGTACTTTTTTTTCTAGTGCACATGGAACATTCTCTAGAATAGACCACATATTAGGTCATAAAACAAACCTTTGCAGAATCTAAAACATCGGAATATTACAAAGCATCTTCTCAGACCACAAAGCCATAAAAGTGGAAATCAGTAACAGAAAAATTGGGGAAAAGAAATGAAATACTTCGAAACTGAACAATACCCTCCTGAAAAAAGACTGGGTTATAGAAGACATTAAGGAGGGAATAAGGAAATTCATAGAATGCAACGAGAATGAACATACTTCCTATCAAAACCTCTGGGACACAGCAAAAGCAGTGCTCAGAGGCCAATTTATATCGATAAATGCACACATACAAAAAGAAGAAAGAGCCAAAAGCAGAGAACTGTCCCTACAACTTGAACAAATAGAAAGAGAGCAACAAAAGAATCCATCAGGCACCAGAAGAAAACAAATAACAAAAATTAGAGCTGAACTAAATGAATTAGAGAACAGAAAAACAATTGAAAGAATTAACAAAGCCAAAAGCTGGTTCTTTGAAAAAATTAACAAAATTGATAAACCATTGGCTAGACTGACTAAAGAAATACAGGAAAGGAAACAAATAACCCGAATAAGAAACGAGATGGGCCACATCACAACAGACCCAACTGAAATTAAAAGAATCATATCAGATTATTATGAAAAATTGTACTCTAACAAATTTGCAAACCTAGAAGTAATGGATGAATTCCTGGAAAAACACTACCTACCTAAACTAACACAATCAGAAGTAGAACAACTAAACAGACCCATAACAAAAAAAGAGATTGAAGCGGTAATCAAAAAACTCCCAACAAAAAAAAGTCCTGGCCCGGACACCTATACTGCAGAGTTCTACCAAACTTTCAGAGAAGAGTTAATACCATTACTACTAAAGGTATTTCAAAGCATAGAAAATGATGGAATACTACCTAACTCATTCTATGAAGCCACCATCTCACTGACTCCAAAACCAGGTAAAGACATCACAAAAAAAGAAAATTACAGGCCTATATCCCTCATGAATATAGATGCAAAAATCCTCAACAAAATTCTAGCCAATAGAATCCAACAACACATCAAAAAAATAATTCACCCTGATCAAGTGGGATTTATACCAGGTATGCAAGGCTGGTTTAATATTAGAAAAACCATTAATGTAATCCACCATATAAATAAGACAAAAGACAACAACCACATGATCTTATCAATTGATGCAGAAAAGGTATTTGACAAAGTCCAACACCCATTTATGATAAAAACTCTCACCAAAATAGGAATTGAAGGAAAATTCCTCAACATAATAAAGGGCATCTATACAAAGCCAACAGCCAACATCACTCTAAATGGAGAGAGCCTGAAAGCATTTCCCTTGAGAACGGGAACCAGACAAGGATGCCCTTTATCACTGCTCTTATTCGACATTGTGCTAGAGGTCCTAGCCAGAGCAATTAGGCTAGACAAAGAAATAAAGGGCATCCGGATTGGCAAGGAGGAAGTAAAATTATCTCTATTTGCAGATGACATGATCTTATACACAGAAAACCCTAAGGAATCCTCCAGAAAACTACTGAAACTAATAGAAGAGTTCGGCAGAGTCTCAGGTTATAAGATAAACATACAAAAATCACTTAGATTCCTCTACATCAACAAAAAGAACATCGAAGAGGAAATAACCAAATCAATACCATTCACAGTAGCCCCCAAGAAGATAAAGTACTTAGGAATAAATCTTACCAAAGATGTAAAAGACCTATACAAAGAAAACTACAAAGCACTACTACAAGAAATTAAAAAGGACATACTTAAGTGGAAAAACATACCTTGCTCATGGATAGGAAGACTTAACATAGTAAAAATGTCTAGTCTACCAAAAGCCATCTATACATACAATGCACTTCCGATCCAAATTCCAATGTCATTTTTTAAGTTGATAGAGAAAGAAATCACCAACTTCATATGAAAGGGAAAGAAGCCTCGGATAAGCAAAGCATTACTGAAAAAGAAGAAGAAAGTGGGAGGCCTCACTCTACCTGATTTTAGACCATATTACACAGCCACAGTAGTCAAAACAGCCTGGTACTGGTACAACAACAGACACATTGACCAGTGGAACAGAATTGAGAACCCAGATATAAATCCATCCACATATGAGCAGCTGATATTTGACAAAGGCCCAGTGTCAGTTAATTGGGAGAAAGATAGTCCTTTTAACAAATGGTGCTGGCATAACTGGATATCCATTTGCAAAAAAATGAAACAGGACCCATACCTCACACCACGCACAAAAACTAACTCCAAGTGGATCAAAGACCTAAACATAAAGACTAAAAAGATAAAGATCATGGAAGAAAAAATAGGGACAACCTTAGCAGCCCTAATACAAGGCATAAGCAGAATACAAAACATTAGCAAAAATGATAAAGGGAAACCAGATAACTGGGAGCTCCTAAAACTCAAACACCTATGCTCATCTAAAGACTTCACCAAAAGAGTAAAAAGACCACCTACAGACTGGGAAAGAATTTTCAGCTATGACATCTCCGACCAGCACCTGATCTCCAAAATCTACGTGATTCTGTCAAAACTCAACCACAAAAAGACAAACAACCCAATCAAGAAGTGGACAAAGGATATGAAGACACATTTCACTAAAGAAGATATTCAGGCAGCTAAGAGATACATGAGAAAATGCTCTCGATCATTAGCCATTAGAGAAATGCAAATTAAAACTATGATGAGAATCCATCTCACTCCAACAAGGCTGGCATTAATCCAAAAAACACAAAATAATAAATATTGGAGAGGCTGCGGAGAGATTGGAACTCTTATACACTGCTGGTGGGAATGTCAAATGGTACAACCACTTTGGAAATCTATCTGGAGTTATCTTAAAAAGTTAGACCCCAGAAATCCCACTCCTCGGAATATACCCTAGAGAAATAAGAGCCTTCACACAAACAGATATATGCACACCTGTGTTTATTCCAGCTCTGTTTACAATAGCAAAAAGCTGGAAGCAACCAAGGTGTCCATCAGTGGATGAATGGTTAAGTAAATTGTGATATATTCACACAATGGAATACTATGCATCGATAAAGAACAGTGCCGAATCTGTGAAACATTTCATAACATGGAGGAACCTGGAAGGCATTATGCTGAACGAAATGAGTCAGAGGCAAAAGGACAAATATTTTATAAGACCACTATTATAAGATCTTGAGAAATATTATAAACTGAGAAGAACACATCCTTTTGTGGTTACGAGGGGGGAAGGGAGGGAGGGTGGGAGAGGGTTTTTTTATGATTAATTAGTAGATAAGAACTGCTTTAAGTGAAGGGAAGGACAGTACTCAATACATGGAAGGTCAGCTCAACTGGACTGGACCAAAAGCAAAGAAGTTTCCGGGATAAAATGAATGCTTCAAAGGTCAGCGGAGCAAGGGCGGGGGTTTGGGGTCCATGGTTTAAGGGGACTTCTAAGTCAATTGGCAAAATAATTCTATTATGAAAACATTCTGCATCCCACTTTGAAATGTGGCGTCTGGGGTCTCAAATGCTAACAAGCGGCCTTCTAAGATGCATCAATTGGTCTCAACCCACCTGGATCAAAGGAGAATAAAGAACACCAAGGTCACACGACAACTAAGAGCCCAAGAGACAGAAAGGGCCACATGAACCAGAGACCTACATCATCCTGAGACCAGAAGAACTAGTTGGTGCCCGGCCACAATCGATGACTGCCCTGACAGGGAGCACAATAGAGAACCCCTGAGGGAGCAGGCGATCAGTGGGATGCAGACCCCAAATTCTCACAAAAAGACCAAACTTAATGGTCTGACTGAGACTAGAGGAATCCCGGCGGTCATGGTCCCCAAACCTTCTGTTGGCCCAGGACAGGAACCATTCCCGAAGACAACTCATCGGTCATGAAAGGGACTGGACAGTGGGTAGGAGAGAGATGCTGATGAAGAGTGAGCTAATTATATCAGGTGAACACTTGAGACTGTGTTGGCATCTCCTTTCTGGAGGGGTAATGGGAGGATAGAGACAGTTGGAAGCTGGCAAAATTGTCACGAAAGGAGACACTGGAAGGGCTGACTCATTAGGGGGAGAGCAAGTGGGAGTACGGAGAAGGTGTCTATAAACTTATATGTGACAGTCTGACTTGATTTGTAAACGTTAACTTGAAGCTCAATAAGTTAATAAAAAATATATATATCCTGTAAAAAAAAAAGAACATTGACTATAGAAAAGAGAATATGGTGTAATGAATATAGAAATTATAGAATATAGAAGAATATAGAAAATAGAATATAGAATGTAGAATATAAAATATAGAATATGAAATAAAGCATAAAGAACACAGAATATAGAAGAATATAGATTATGGAATATAGAAGATAATGGAATATAAAATATAGAATGTAAAATACAGAATCTACAATATAGAAGAATATAGAATTCAGAATATAGGAGAATATAGAATATAAAAGGAAGAATGTAGAATATGGAATATAGAATACAGAAAATATAGTATATAGAAAAATATAGAATATAGAAGAATATGGAAGAACATAGAATAAAGAATTTGGAATGTAGAATAGAGAACATAGAAAATGGAAGAACTTAAAATATACAATGAAGAATATAGAATATGAACTATGGAATATAGAAGAATTATTTATGTAGAAAAATATACAATATAGAACATCAAATATAGAATACAGATTATGGAATATAGAATATACAAAAATATAAAATATAGAAGAACATAGATTATGGAATATAGAGAATTTAAAATACAGAATATAAAATATGGAACTTAGAACACTGAAGATAGAATACAAAATATAAAAGAACTTTGAAAATAGAAGAATATAGTGTATTCTTTATTTTACATTCTACATTCCATGATTTTCTATAATCTATAATCTGTATTCTATAGTCTTTATTCTATATTCTACTTTCTATATTCTAAATTCTGTATTATATGTTCTTTTATAATCTATATTCTGTATTGTATAGTCTTCTACTGTGTATATTCTTCTATAATGTATATTCTATATTCTTCTGTATTATACACTCATTCTTTTATATTCTCTAGTCTTCCATATTCTGTATTCTACCTTCTACTATATTCTTTTTCTTATATTTTCTATAGCCTTCTATATTCTATGTTCTTCTATATTCTAAATTTATATTCGATATTTTTCTATATTCTGTATTCTTTTGTAATGTATATTCTATAATCTACATTCTTGTTTATATTCTTCTATATTCCATGTTCTTGTATATTCTACTATTTTCTATATTCTTTTATATTCTGTATTCTATCTTCTGTCTTCTGTGTTCTATGTTCAGTATTCTATATACTATATTCTTCTATATTGTACATTCCATATTCTATATTCTAAAATTTTCTATATTCCACATTCTAAATTCTATTTTTTCTGTAGTCTATATTTTCCTATATCCTATATTCCATACTCTCTATTCCATATTCGATGTTCTATGTTCTATATTCTGTATTTTTCTCTATACTATATTCTTCTGTATTCTATATTCTAAACATATATTCTATGTTCTTCTATATTCTGTATTATCTATGCTATATTCTTCTGTAATGTATATTCCATATCCTTATTTATTCCAAATTCTCTATACATTATATTCTTCTATTTTCAAAGTTCTTTTATATTCTGTATTCTATCTTCAGTATTCGATGTTCCATACTCTATGTTTGAAATTCTCTACATTCTATAATCTATGTTCTTGTATATTCTATATTTTTCTATATTCTATATTCCATACTCTGTATTCTATATTTGATGTTCTATATTCTAATTTTTCTACATACAATATTCCTCTATATTCTATATTCCATATTCTATATTCTACATTCTGTATTGTATATTTTAAATTCTTCCATAGTCTATGGTTTGTATTCCGTATTCTATGTTCTTCCATATTCTTCTATATTCTATATTTTTCTGTATTCTATATTCCATATTCTACATTCTTCCTTCTATATTCTATATTCTTCTATATTCTGTATTCTATACTCTTCTATATTGTATATTCTATACTCTTCTATATTGTATATTCTGTATTTTATATTCTGTATTCCATTATCTTCTATATTCTATAATGTGTATTCTCTATATTATGTATTTTTCATTCTATATTTTATATTCTATATTCTGTATTCTACTTTCTATATTCTAAATTCTATAAAAAAAATTCTATATTTTTCTATATTTCATTTTCTGTATTCTATATTCAATGTTGTTTTCTATATTCTACATATTTTATAATTTTCTGTATTCTATATTCCATATTGCATATTCTGTACTATATTCTACATTGTATATTCTCTTATATTCCATCTCCTATATTCTATATTTAATTCTACATTCTATATTCCAGAATCTTCTATATTCTATAATCTATATTCCTCTATATTCTATGTTCTTTATTCTATATTTTATATTCTGTATTCTACTTTGTACATACTCTATTCTATATTTTTCTGTATTCTCTATTCCATACTCTGTATTCAGTGTTCCATATGCCATATTCAATGTTCTATATTCTATATTTTTATATACTATATTCATGTGTATTCTACATTCTATATTCCATGTTCTATATTCGACATTCTGCATTCTATATTCTATGTTCTGCATTCTATACTCCTCTACATTCTTATTCTATATTCTTCTCTTATAATCTATATTCTTCTATCTGCTATATTCTATATTGTAATTCTAAATTCTATATTCCACACTCTACATTCTATATTCTAAATTTTTCAATATTCTTTATACTTCTCTATTCTCTATATCATATTCTGTGTTCTACATTCTACATTCTATAGTCCATTTTTTCTATATTCTACATTTTATATTCTAAATTTTTCTGAATTCTGTATTATTTTTTATTGTATATTCTACCTTCTAATCTCTATATTCTATATTCTTCTGTAATCTAATATTCTCCTATATTCTCTATTCCATATTCTCTATTCTACATTCTATATTCTTCTATAGTTTGTTATCTATATTCTTCTACTTTCTGTATTCTATATTCTTCAATAGTGTATATCCTATACCCTATATTCCGTATTTGTCAATATTCTATTTTCTTGTACCTTCTATCTTCTATATTCTGTAGTCTGTCATCTATATTCTTTATTCTTCTCTATTCTGCATTCGGTATCCTATACCTTCTATATTCTAAATTTATGCTTTGTTTTCCTATATTCTGTATTCTATATTTTTCAATATCCTATATTCTTCTATAATTATACTCTACATTCTCCTATTTTCCATATTCTTCTATACTCTATATTCCTCTATAAACTTTTTCCTTTTACATTCTGTATTGTATATTCTATGTTCTTCTATATACTACATTCCTCTATATTCTATAGTTCATATTCTATATTCTATGTTCTACATTCTTCTATATTTTATGGTCTGTATTTTATATTCTGTATTCTACGTTCTATCTTCTTCTATGTTCTATATTTTGTATTCTAGTTCTATATTTTTCCATATTCCAGGTTCTATATTCCATACTCTGTATTCTGTATTGTATATTCTATGTTCTATATTCTTTGTTTTTCTGTATACTGTATTTTTCTATATGGTATATTCTATATTCCATGTTCTATATTTTATGTGCTATATTGTACATTCTACATTCTGTATTCTTCTATATTCTGTATTCTATATTCTTGTATATTTTACATTATACATTCCATAATTTTCTATAGTCTATAATATGTATTCCATATTCTTTATTCTATATTTTATATTCTCTAGTCTACTTTCTATATTCTAAATTCTCTGTTCTCTGCTCTTCTATAATCTATATTCTGTATTGTATAGTCTTCTATTGTGTATATTCTTCTACAATGTATATTCTATATTCTTCTGTATTCTATATTCTAATTCTTCTATATTCTGTATTCTTCCATATTCTGTATTCTTCTATAGTCTGTATTCTACAGTCTACTATATTCTTTTTCTTGTATGTTCTATATTCTTCTATATTCTAAATTTATATTTGATATTCTTCTATAAAAAATTTTTTATATTCTTCTATATTCTGTATTTCATATCCTTCTGTAATGTATATTCTATAATCTATATTCTTGTTTATATTCTTCTTTATTCCATATTCTTGTATATTCTGTATTCTACTTTTTCTATATTCTTTTATACTCTGTTTTGTATCTTCTGTGTTCTATGCTCAATATTCTTCTATATACTATATTCTTCTATATTCTATATCCCACATTCTAAATTCTATGTTCTTCTATATTCTATATTGTCTTATGTCTTATATTCCCTACTCTCTATTCTATATTTGTTGGTCTATGTTCTATAGTCTATATTTTTCTCTATACTATATTCTTCTGTATTCTATATTCCATATTGTATATTCTACATTCTGTATGCTATATTCTACAGTCTATATTCTTCTAGATTCTGTATGCTAGAGTCTATATTTTTGTATATTCTATGTTCTATATTCAATCATCTATTTTCTATATTTTTACATATACAGTATTTTGTGTATTCGAGTCGGAATCAACTCGACGGCAACAGTTTTTTTTATATATTCCATATACTTTATACTATATTCCACATTCTATATTCTTCTATATTCCATATTCTCCTATATTCTATATTTTACATTCTACATTCTATATTCCATAATCGTCTATATTGTATAATTTGTAATCTATATTCTATAATCTATATTCTCCTAAATTTTTCATTGTATGCTTTGTTTTCTATATTCTGTATTCTACATTGTACATTTTATATTCTTTTGTATTCTATATTCTAAATTTATATTCTATTTTCTTCTATATTCTGTATTATTTATGCTATATTTTCTATAATGTATATTTTATATTCTTGTTTATTCCAAATCCTCTATACACTATATTCTATTTTCAAAGTTCTTTTATAGTCTCTGTTCTATCTTCAGTGTTCTATGTTCCATAGTCTATATTTCAAATTCTCTATATTCTATGATCTATATTCTCCTGTGTTCTTCTATATTCTATATTCCATACACTGTATTCTATATTCGATGTTCTGTATTCTATATCTTTCTACATAGAATATTCTTCTATATTCTATATTGCATATTTTATATTCTATATTCTACATTCTATATTTTAAATTTTTCTATATTCTGTTTTGTATTCTATATTCTACATTCTAAATTCTATATTCTATGTTCTTCCATATTCTTCTATATTCCATATTTTTCTGTATTCTATAGTCCATATTGTACTTTCTTCCTTCTATACTGTATATTCTTCTAATTCTATATTATATATTCTTGCATGTTGTATATTCTGTATTTTACATTCTATATTCCATTAACCTCTATATACTATAAGCTATATTCTTCTATATTCTGTATTCTTTATAGTTGATTTTATATTCTATATTTTGTTTACTACATTCTATATTCTATGTTCTAAAGTCTATATTCTTCCATACTCTATATTTTCTATATTCTATATTCCATACTGTGTGTTTTATATTCAATGTTCTTTTTCTATATTCTATATTTTTCTGTATAATTCTCTGTATTTTATATTCTACATTCTATACTCTATATTCTTCTATAGTCTGTATCATATATTCTTCTATATTGTATATTCTGTATTTTACGTTGTACATTCTATATTCCATAATGTATATTCTCTATATTGTGTATTTTTATTGTATATTCTGTGTTCTACATTCTAAATTCTATATTTTTCTATATTCCATTTTCTGTAGTCTATATTCAATGTTTTTTTCTATATTCAATACTTTTTATAATTTTCTGTATTCTATATTCCATATTCTATAAACTATATTCTACATTCTCTTATATTCCATCTTCTATATTGTATATTTAATTCTACATTCTATATTCCAGAATCTTCTATATTCTATAATATATATTCTTCTATAATCTTTGGTCTTTATTTTATTTTTTATATTCTTTATTCTACTTTGTACATACTCTATTATATTTTCTATATTTATCTCTATTGTATATTTTTCTATATTCTCTATTCCTTAATCTCTATTCTATCTTCCATATTTGATGTTCTATATTCTGTTTTCTTTATTCTATATTTTCTATATACTATATTCTCGTGTATTCTACATTCTATATTCCATATTCTATATTCTACATTCTATATTCTTCTATGTTCTGTATTCTATACTCTTCTACATTCTTATTCTACATTCTATATTCTTCTGTTATAATCTATATTCTTTTATCTGCTATATTCTATTCTGCACATTCTAAATTCTATATTCAATACACTGCAGTCTACATTCTATATTCTAAATTTTTCAATATTCTTTATTCTTCTCTATTCCCTATTCCATATTCTATGTTCTCCATTCTCCATTCTATATTCTATTTTCATCTTATTTCTATATTCTACATTTTGCTGAATTCTATATTCTTCTATATTCTATATTTTTTATTGTATATTTTACCTTCTAATCTGTATAGTCTATATTCTTCTGTAATCTAATATTCTCTTATATTCTCTAGTCTACATTCTATATTCTTCTATATTTTGTCATCTACATTCTACTTTCTCTGTTCTATATTCTTCAGTAGTGTATACCATATAACCTATATTCTATATTTGTCAACGTTGTATTTTCTTCTATGTTCTATCTTTTGTAGTCTGTCATCTATATAGTTTATTCTTCTATATTCTGCATTCTATATCCTATATCCTCTATATTCTAAATTTATGCTCTATGTTTTCCTATATTCTGTATTCTATATTTTTCAATAGTCTATATTCTTCTATAATTATATTCTACTTTCTCCTTTTTTTCATATTCCATACTCTTCTATACTCTTTTTTCTTTTATGTTCTGTATTGTATCGTCTATATTCTATGTTCTTCTATATAGTATATTCCTCTGTATTCTATGCTCCATATCCTATATTCTATGTTCTAAATTCTTCTATATTCTCTATACTGTACTTTACATTCTATATCCTACATTTGAAATTCTATATTCTTCTAAGTTCTATATTCTTTTATATTCTATTTCTATGTTTTTCCATATTCTAGGTTCTATATTCCATACTCTGTATTCTATATTGTATATTCAAAGTTCTATGTTCTATATTCTTTATGTTTCTATATACTATATTTTTCTGTATGGTATATTCTATGTTCCATATTCTATATGCTATATTTACATTCTACATTCTGTATTCTTTATTCTTCTATATTCTGTATTTTATTGTATACGCTTCTATATTTTACATTCTACATTCCATAATTTTCTATATTCTATAATCTGTGTTCTATAGTCTTTATTCTATATTTTATATTGTGTATTCTACATTCTACTTTCTTTATTCTAAATTCTGTATTCTATATTCTTCTATAATCTATATTCTGTATTGTATAGTCTTCTATTGTGTATATTCTTCTATAATGCATATTCTATATTCTTCTGTATTCTATATTCTAATTCTTCTTTATTCTCTATTCTTCCTTATTCTGTATTTTTAATATTCTGTATTCTACATTCTACTATATTCTTTTTCTTGTATTCTCTATAGCTTTCTATATTCTAAATTTATACTTGATATTCTTCTATATTCTGTATTCTATATTCTTCTGTAATGCATATTATATAATCTATATTCTTGTTTATATTCTTCTATATTCTATAGTCTTGTATATTTTATATTTTCTATATTCTTTTAAATTCTGTATTCTATCTTCTGTGTTCTATGTTCAATATTCTATATACTATATCCTTCTATATTCCATATTCTAAATTCTTCTATATGCTACAGTCCACATTCTTAATACTATGTTCTTCTATATTCTATATTGTCGTATATCCTGTATTGAGTACTCTCTAATCTATATTCAATGTTCTATGTCTATATTCTACATTTTTCTCTATACTATATTCTTCTGTATTCTGTATTCCATATTGTATATTCTACATTATATATTCTAAAATCTTCTATATTCTACATTCTGTATTCTATAATCTACATTCTATATTCTTCTAGATTCTATATTTTTCTATTTCTGTGTTCTATATTCAATCTTCTATTTTCTACATTTTTACATATACTATATTTTTGTGTATTCTATATTCCATATTCTTTAAACTATATTCAACATTCTATATTCTCCTATATGCTATATTTTACATTCTACATTCTATATTTCATAATCTTCTATATTGTATAATATATAATCTTCTATATTCTATAATCTATATTCTCCTAAATTCTTCATTCTATGCTTTGCTTTCTATACTCTGTATTCTACATTGTACATTTATATTCTTCTGTATTCTATAGTCGAAATTTATATTCTATTTTCTTGTATATTCTGTATTCTTTATGCTATATTCTTCTGTAATATATATTCTATATTCTTCTTTATTCCAAGTCCTCTACACAGTATATTCTTCTGTTTTCAAAGTTCTTCAGTGTTCTATGTTCCATATTCTATATTTTGAATTCTCTATATTCTATGATCTATGTTCTTCTGTGTTCTTCTATATTCTATATTTTGTATATTCTATATTCCCTACTCTGTATTCTATATTTGATGTTCTGTATTCTATATTTTTCTACATACAATATTCTTCTATATTCTATATTACATATTTCAGATTCCATATTCTACATTCTGCATTCTATATTTTAAATTCTTCTATATTCTATGTTCTAAATTCTATATTCTTACATATTCTTCTATATTCTATATTTTTCTATATACTATATTTTTCTGTATTCTATATTCAATATTCTACATTTTCTCTTCTAAATTCTTGTATATTCTGTATTCTATTTTCTTCTATATTTTATATTCTGTATTTTACATTCTATATTCCATTATCTTCTATATTCTATAATCTATATTCATCTATATTCTGTGCACTGAATACTCAATTTTATATTCTATGTTTTGTATTCTACATTCTATATTCCATGTTGTATACTCTATATTTTCTATATTCTGTATTCCATACTCTGTGTTCTATATTCAATGTTCTTTTTCTATATTCTATATTTTTCTATATAATTTACTGGAGTCTATATTCTACATTCTATACTCTATATTCTTCTATAGTCTGTATCATATACTCTTCTATATTGTATATTCTGTATTTTACATTCTGTATTCCATAATCTTCTATATTCTATAATGTATGTTCTCTATATTATGTATTTTTATTCTATATTTTATATTCTGTATTCTACATTCTATATTTTCTATATTTCATTGTCTGTATTCTATATTCAATGTTGTTTTCTATAATCTATATTTTTCATAATTTTCTGTATTCTATATTCCATTTTGCATATTCTGTAAACTATATTCTACATTCTATATTCTCTTATATTCCATCTTCTATATTCTATGTTTAATTCCAGATTCTATATTCCAGAATCTTCTATCTTCTATATTCTTCTATATTCTATGTTCTTTAATCTGTATTTTATATTCTATAATCTGTATTCTACTTTGTATATACTCTGTTCTATATTCATCTGTATTCTATATTTTTCTACATTCTCTATTCCATACCCTGTATTCTATATTCCATATTGGATGTTCTATATTCTATATTTTTTATATACTATATTCTTCTGTATTCTACATTCCATATTCCATATTCTATGTTCTGTATTCTATACTCTTCTCCATTCTTATTCTACATTCCATATTCTTCTGTTATAATCTATATTCTTCTATCTGCTTTATTCTATATTCTGCAGTCTACATTCTATATTTTTCAATATTCTTTACTCTTCTCTAGTCCATATTTTATGTTCTCCATTCTATTTTCCATTTTCTTCTATATTCTACATTTTATATTCTAAATTTTGCTGAATTCTATATTCTTCTATATTCTATATTTTTTATTGTATATTCTACTTTTTAATCTCTATATTCTGTATTCTTCTGTAATCTAATATCCTCTTATATTCTCTAGTCTACATTCTATATTATTCTATATTTTGTAATCTATATTCTTCTACTTTCTCTACTCCATATTCTTCAATAGTGTATATCCTATAACCTATATTCCATATTTGTCAATGTTCTATTTTCTTCTAAGTTCTATCTTCTGTGCTCTGTCATCTGTATTCTTGTATATTCTGAATTCTATATCGTATATCTTCTAAATTTATGCTTTATATTTCCTATATTCTGTATTCTATATTTTTCCATATTCTAGGTTCTGTACTCTATGCTCTGTATTCTGTATGTATGTTCAAAGTTCTATGTTCTATATTCTTTATTTTTCTATATAGTCTATTTTTCTGTATGGTATATTCTATTTTCCATATTCTATATTCTACATTCTGTATTCTGTATTCTTCTATATTCTCTATTCTATTTTCTTCTATATTTTACATTCTACGTTCCATAATTTTCTATATTCTATAATCTGTATTCTATAGTCTTTATTCTATATTTTATATTCTGTATTCTGCATTTTATATTCTAAATTCTGTATTCTATGTTCATCTATAATCTTTATTCTGTATTGTATACTCTTCTGTTGTGTAAATTCTTCTATAATGTATATTCTGTATTCTATATTCTGTATTCTTCCATATTCTGTCTTCTACTATATTCTTTATCTTGTATTTCCTAGTGTTCTATATTCTGTTTTCTTCTATATTCTAAATTTATATTCCATATTCCTCTATATTCTGTATTCTATATTTTTCTGTAATGCATATTTTATAATCTATATTCTTGTTTCTATTCTATATTCCATATTCTTGTATACTGTATATTCTACTATTTTCTTTTAAATTCTGTATTTTATCTTCTGTGTTCTATGTTCCATATTCTTCTATTTACTATATCCTTCTATATTCTATATTCTAAGTTCTTCTTTATTTTATATTCCACATTCTAAATTCTATGTTCTTCTATATTCTATATTTTCCTATAACCTATATTCCATACTCTCTATTCTATATTTGATGTTCTATGTTCTATATTTTTCTCTATACTATATTCTTCTGTATTCTATATTCAATATTATATATTCTACATTCTAAAATCTTCTATATTCTACATTCTGTATTCTATATTCTACATTCTGTATTCTTCTAGATTCTATATTCTAGATTGTATTTATTTCTATATTCTATGCTCTATATTCAGTCTTCTTTTTCTATATTTTTACATATACTATATTTTTGTGCATCTATATTTCATACTCTTTATACTATATTCAACATTCTATATTCTTTTATATTCCATATTCTATATTCTCCATTATTCTATATTTTACATTCTATATTGCATAATCTTCTAGTGTATAATTTATAATCCTCTATATTCTATAATCTGTATTCTCCTAAATTCTTCATTCTATAATTTGCTTTCTATATTCTGTATTGTACATTGTATATTTTATATTCTTCTGTATTTTATATTCTAAATTCATATTCTATTTTCTTCTATATTTTGTATTCTTTATGCTATATTCTTCTATAATGTATATTCTGTATTCTTTTTTATTATAAATCATCTATATCCTATATTCTTGTATTTTCAAAGTTTTTTATATTCTGTATTCAATCTTCAGTGTTCTATGTTCCATATTCTATATTTTAAATTTTCTATATTCTATAATCAGTGTTCTTCTATATCCTATTTTTTGTATATAGTATTTTTTTTAGTATATTCCATACTCTGTATTCTATATTTGTTGTTCTATATTCTACATTACAGAATTTAGAATATAAAATTCTTCTATATTCTGTATTTTATATTCTATACTCTACATTCTAAATTCTTCTATGTTCTATATTTTATATTCTATTTCTATATATTTCCATATCCTAGATTCTAAATCCATACTCTGTATTCTATATTCAGAAATCTATGTTCTATATTCTTTATTTTTCTATATACTCTGTTTTTCTGTAGGTTGTATTCTATGTTCCATATTCTATATGCTATATTCTTCTATATTCTGTATTCCATATTCTTCTGTATTTTACATTCTACATTCCATAATTTTCTGTATTCTCTAGTCTTTATTCTATATTTTATATTCTATGTTCTACATTCTACTTTCTATATTCTAAATTCTGTATTCTATATTCTTCTATAAGCTATATTCTGTATTGTATAGTCTTCTATTGTGTATATTCTTCTATAAATGTATATTCTATATTCCTCTGTATTCTATATTCTAATTCTTTTATATTCTCTTTTCTTCCATATTCTGTATTCTTCTATATTCTGTATTCTACATTACACTATATTCTTTTTCTTGTATTTTCTATGGCCTTCTATATTCTATATTCCTCTATATTCTAAATTTGTATTCATATTCTATATTCTGTATTCTTCTGTAATGCATATTCTATAATCTATATTCTTGTTTATGTTCTCTATTCCATATTGTTGTATATATTCTACTATTTTCTATATTCTTTTATACTCTGTACTCTGTCTTCTGTGTTCTATGTTCAGTATTCTATATATCCTTCTGTATTCAATATTCCCGAGTAGCGGAACCCGGCATGCACAATCAGGCCCTAGTCGTGGAACCCTGCACACATGAACAGGCCCGAATAAGGGAGCTCCAAAGGCTTGAACAGGCATGAATAGCGAAGCTCTGTAGGCACGAACAGGCCCGAATAGAGGAGCCCTGCACGTAAGCGGAGGCCTGAAAGGAGACTCCCGCAGACAAGATTAGGCCCGAATGGAGAGTTTCGCAGGTACGAATACTCCCAATCGGAGAGTTCCACAGGTAAGAATAAGCCCGAATGGAGAGTCCCACAGGCAAGAATAGCCCTGAACAGAGAGCCCCAGAGGCAAGAATAGGCCCGAACGGAGAGTCCCAGAGGAGAGAATAGGCCCAAACACAAAATTCAGTTGGCGAAAATAGGCCAAAACGGAGAGTCCCGCAGGCCAGAATAAGCCCAAGCGGAGACTCCCGCAGGCAAGCATAGGCCCGAATAGAGTCCCGCAGGCAAGAATAGGCAAGAATAGAGGAGTCCCGCAGGCAAGAAAAGGTGCGAACATATCCCATAGGCAAGAATATGCCCGAATAGAGGATCCCACAGGCAAGAACAAGCCCAAATAGTGGAGCTCGGCACACAAGAACAGGTCTCAATATCGAAGCCCAGCAAAGATGAACAGGCCCGAATAGCACAGACCCACACACAGGAACATGCCCAAATAGTGGAGCCCTACACGCAGGAACAGGCCCGAATAGTGGAGCCACGCAGAAATGAAGAGGCCTGAATAGCAGAGCCCCACACGCATGAACAGGCCCGAATAGCAGAGCTCCGAAGGCTCGAACAGGCACGAATAATGGAGCTCCGTAGGCATGAACAGGCATGAATAGAGGAGCCCCGCAGGCAAGAGAAGGCCCGAAAAGAGACTCCCACAGGCAAGATTAGGCCCGAACGGAGCGTTCCGCAGGTAAGAATAGTCCTGATCGGACAGTCCCACAGGAAAGAATAAGCCCGAACGGAGAGTCCCACAGGCGAGAATAAGCCCAAATGGAGAGTTTCGCAGGCAAGAATAGCCCCGAACGGAGAGTCCCACAGGTGAAAAAAGGCCTGAACGAAGAGTCCGGAAGGCCAGAATAGGCCTGAACGCAGAGTCCCGCAGGAAAGAATGGGCCCGAATGATTCCCGTAGGCAAGAACAGGCCCGAATAGCGGAGCTCTGCACGCACAAACAGGCCCAAATAGTCGAGCGCCACAGGCACGAACAGGCCCGAATAGCGGAGATCCGCAGGCATTAACCAGTTCAATAGAGGAGCCCCATAGTCAAAAGGAGGCCCAAACAGAGAGCCCCGCAGGCAAGAGTAGACGGGAAAGGAGAGTCCCACAGGCAAGAATACTCCTGAAATGAGAGTCCCGCCAGCAAGAATAGGCCCAAACGGAGAGTCCCACTGGCAAGAATAGGCCCAAACGGAGGGTTCCACAGGCAGGAATACGTCCGAACGGAGAGTCCCGCATGCCAGAATAGGCCCGAGCGGACTTTCCTGCAGGCAAGAATAGGCTTGAACAGAGAGTCTCTCAGGCGAGAAGGGGCCCAAACAGAGAGTTCCACATGCGAGAACAGGCCCGAACGGAGAGTCCCGCAGGCGAGGATGGACTCAAACGGAGAGTCCGGTAGGCAAGAATAAGCCCGAACGGAGAGTCCTGCAGGCCAGAATAGGCCAGAACAGAGTCCCACAGGCAAGAATAGGCCCAAATTGAGGAGACCCACAGGCAAGAATAGGCCCGAAAAGAATTCCGCAGGCAAGAATAGGCCTGAATAGAAGAGCCCCACAGGCAAGTATAGGCACGAACAGACTCCCGCACGCAAGAACAGGCCCGAATGGAGAGTCCTACACGCACAAACAGGCCCGAATAGCGGAACCCCGCACGCACGATGAGGCCCGAAGAGCGGAGCTCCAAAGGCTCAAACAGGCATGAATAATGGAGCTCCGTAGGCACAAACAGGCCTGAATAGAGGAGCCCGAAATCTGAGATCCGCAGGTAAGAATAATCCCGAAAGGAAAGTCCCGCAGGAGAGCATAGGCCCGAACGGAGATACCCACAGGCAAAAATAAGCCCGAATGAAGAGTCCCGCAGGCACAAATAGCCCCAAATGGAGAGTCCCGCAGGGGAGAATAAGCCCAAACGGAGAGTCCCACAGGCCAGAATAGGCCCGAAAGGATTGTCCCGCAGGCAAGAATAGGCTGGAATAGAGGACTCCCACAGGCAAAAATAGGCCCGAACAGAGGAGTTCCACAGGCAGGAATAGTCCCGAACGGAGGGTCCAGGAGGCAAGAATAGGACCGAACAGAGAGTCCTGCAGGCCAGAATAGGCCCAAATAGAGGAGATCTGCAGGCAAGAACAGGCCCGAATAGCGCATCCCCGCACGCACGAACAGTGGCAAATAGCGGAGCTCCGCAGGCACGAACAAGTTGAATAAAGGAGCCCCGCAGGCAAAAGGAGGCCGGAACAGAGAGCCCCGCAGGCAAGAGTAGTCAGGGAAGGAGTGTCCAACAGGCAAGAATACTTCTGAAACGAGACTACCGCAGGCAAGAATAGGCCCAATTGGAGAAACCCACAGGCAACAATAGGCCTGAACGAAGGGTCCCACAGGCAATAATGCATCCGAACGGAGAGTCCCGCATGCCAGAATAGGCCTGAGCGGACCATCCCGCAAACAAGAATAGGCCCGAACGGAGTCTCTCAGGCGAAAATGGGCCCGAAAGGAGAATCCCACAGGCAAGAATAGGCCCGAATGGAGAGTTCTGCAGGCAAGAATAGGCCCGAACGGACAGCCCCGCAGGCAAGAATAGGCCCGAATGGAGAGTCCCACAGGCCGGAATAGGCCTGAGGGGAGATTCGCACAGGCAAGAATAGGCCCAAATAGAGTCCCGCAGGCAAGAATAGGACCAAAAGGAGGAGCCCTGCAGGCAAGAATAGGCCTGAACAGGGAGTCCCGCAGGCAAGAATAGGCCCAAAAGGAAGTCCCGCAGGCAAGAATACGCCCAAACTGAGAATCCCGCAGGCCGGCATAGGCACAGAGAATCCTGCAGGCAAGAATAGACCTGAACGGAGAGTCCTGCAGGCCACGAAGACCCGAACGGAGAGTCCCACAGGTGAGAATGGGCCCTAACAGAGAGTTACGCAGGCCAGAATAGGACCGAGCGGAGATTCCCGAAGGCAAGAACAGGCTCGAAGGGAGAGTCCTGCAGGCAAGAATAGGCTCGGAGAATCCTGCAGGCAAGGATAGGCAGAGTAGAGGAACCGTGAAGGCACGAAGAGACCTGAATGGAAAGTCCCGTAGGTAAGAATAGGCCTGAACGGAGATTCCCGCAGGCAAGAATAGGCCCAAACAGTCTTGCAGGCAAGAATAGGCCCAAATAGAGGAGCCCCGTAGGGAAAAATAGGCCCGAATAGAGTCCCGCTGGCAAGAATAGACCTGAACGGAGAGTCCCGCAGGACAGAATAGACCTGAATAGAGGAGCCCCGCAGGCAAGAAGAGGCCCGAACAGAGAGTCCCACAGGCAAGAACAGGCCCTAATGGAGATTCCCAAAGGCATGAATAGGCCCGAATAGAGTCCCGCAGGCAAGAACAGGCCCGAATAGCGAAGCCCCGCACTCACTAACAGGCCTGAATAGCGGAGCTTCTCAGGCTAGAACAGGACCAAATAACGGAACTCCGTAAGCACAAATGGCCCGAATAGAGGAGCCCCATGTACAAGAGGAGGCCTGAAAGAGACTCCCGCAAGAAAGACTAGGCCCGAACGGAGAGATCCACGGGTAAGAATATTTCCAAACAGAGAGTCCCGCAGGCAAGAATGGGCCCGAACAGAGAGATCCGCAGGTGAGAATAGGCCCGGAGAATCCTGCAAGCAAGAATAGGCCTGAACACAGTTTTGCAGGCAAGGATAGGCCCGAGTAGAGGAACCGTGCAGGCAAGAAGAGACCCGAATGGAAAGTCCCGTAGGTAAGAATAGGCCCGAAAGGAGAGTCCCGCAGGCAAGAATAGGCCCCAGTGGAGATTCGTGCAGGCAAGAATAGGCCCAAGCAGAGTCCTGCAGGCAAGAATAGGCCCGAACGGAGATTCCTGCAGACAAAAATAGGCTCAAACGGACAGTCCTTCAGGCCATAATAGGCCCGAATAGAGGAGCCCCGCAGGCAAGAATAGGCCCGACCAGAGTCCCATAGGCAAGAATAGGCCCGAATAGCAGAGCTCCAAAGGCTCGAACAGGCATGAATAACGGAGCTCCGTAGGCAAGAACAGGCCTGAATAGAGGAGCCCTGCAGGCAAGAGGAGGCCTGAAAGGAGACTCCCACAGGCAAGATTTGGCCTAAACGGTGAGCTCCGCAGGTAAGAATAGTCCCAAAAGGAAAGTCCCACAGGCAAGAATAGGCCCGAACGGAGACTCTTGCAGGCAAGAATAAGCCCGAATGGAGAGTCCCGCAGGAAAGAATAGCCCCAAATGGAGAGTCCTGCAGGCCAAAATAGGCATGAACGGAGATTCCCGCAGGGAAGCATAGGCCCGAACAGAGTCCCGCAGGCCAGAATAGGCCTGAACGGAGATTCCTGCAGGCAAGAATAGGCCCAAAAAGTGTCTGGTGGGCAAGAATAGGCCCGAGTAGAGGAGGTGTGCAGGCAAGAAGAGGCCTGAACTGAGAGTTCCACAGGCAAGAATAGTCCCGAATGGAGAGTCCCACAGGCGAAAATAGCACCGAATGGAGAGTCCCGCAGGCCAAAATAGGCCCGAACAGAGATTCCCAGAGGCAATGATAGGCTCAAAGGGAGAGTCCCACAGGCAAGAATAGGTCCAAACGGAGATTCCTGCTGGCAAGAATAGGCTCGAACAGACAGTCCCGCAGGCCAGAATAGGCCCGAATACAGGAACCCCGCCAGCAGAAAGAGGCCCAAACAGAGTCCCGCAGGCCAGAATAGACCCGAACAGAGAGTCCCGCAGGCAAGAATAGGCCCAAATAGAGGAGCCCCGCAGGCAAGAGGAGGCCAGAACAGAGCCCTGCAGGCAAGAATGGGCCCACATAGAGTCCCACAGCCAAGAACAGGCCCGAATAGCGGAGCTCTGCACGCACAAACAGACCCGAGTAACGGAGCCCCCCAACCATGAACAAGCCCAAATAGCGGAGCTCCGCAGGCTAGAACAGACCGAATAACAGAACTCCATAAGCACAAAAGGCCCGAATAGAGGAGCCCTGCATGCAAGAGGAGGCCCGAAAGGAGACTCCCGCAGGCAAGATTAGGCCCGAACGGAGAGTTCTGCAGGTAAGAATAGTCCCAAACGGAGAGTAATGCAGGCAAGAATAGGTTTGAACAGAGAGTTCCGCAGGCAAGAATACGCCCGAAGGGACGTCTTGCAGGCGAGAACACGCCCAAACTGAGAATCCCACAGGCCAGCATAAGCCCGAGCGATGAGTCCTGCAGACAAGAATAGACCTGAACGGAGAGTCCCGCAGGCAAGAATAGGCCCGAATGGAGAGTCCCGCAGACAGAATAGGCCCAAAAGGAGCGTCCCGCAGGCGAGAATAGACCCAAAGTGAGAATCTTGCAGGCCAGCATAGGCCCGAACGGAGACTCCTGCAGGCAAGAATAGACGTGAATGGAGAGTCCCGCAGGCCAGAAAGTCCCGAACGGAGGGTTCCGCAGGCGAGTATAGGCCCGACCGGAGAGTCCCTCAGGCAAGCATAGGCCCGAACAGAGTCTCTCAGGCCAGAAAAGGCCCTAACGGACATTCCTGGAGGAAAAAATAGGCTCGAAGGGAGACTCCCACAGGCAAGAGTAGGCCCTAATGGAGATTCCCGCAGGCAAGAATAGTCCCGAGCACAGTCCCGCAGGCAAGAATAGATGCGATTAGAGAAGCCATGCAGGAAAGAAGAGGCCCGAACAGAGTACCGCAGGAAAGAATAGGCCCAAACGGAGAGCCCCGCAGGCAAGAATAGGCTCGAACAGAGAGTCCCGCAGGCAAGAATAGGCCCAAACAGAATCCCGCAGGCAAGAATAGGTTGAATAGAGGAGTCCCGTTGGCAAGCTAGGCCCAAACGGAGAGTCCCGCAGGCCAGAGAGGCCTGAAAGGAGAGTCCCACAGGCAAGAATAGGCCTGAGAGGAGTGTCCTGCAGGCCAGAATAGGCTGAAACGGTGAGTCCCGCAGGCCACAATAGCTCCGAATAGGGGAGCCCCGCAGGCAAGAAGAGACCCGAACAGAGTACCGCAGGCAAGAACAGGCCCGAGTACAGAAGCAGTGCAGGCAAGAACAGGCCCGAACAGAGTCCCACAGGCAACAATACTCTCGAACGGAGAGTCCCACAGGCAAGAATAGGACCGAGTGGAGAGTCCCACAGGTGAGAATAGTCCTGAACGGATATTCCCGCAGCAAGCATATGCCCAAAAAGAGTCCCACAGGCCAGAATAAGCGTGAACGGAGATTCCCGGAGGCAAGAATAGGCCTGAACAGAGTCCTGCAGGCAAGAAAAGACTCGAATGGAGAGTCCCGCAGGACAGAAAGGTCCTAAAGGAGAGTTCCGAAGGCCAGAATAGACCCAAACAGAGATTTCCGGAGCAAGAATTGGTCCGAACAGAGTCCCGCAGGCAAGAATAGGCCCGAGTAGAGGAGCCGTGCAGGCAAGAAGAGGCCTGAACAGAGTCCCGCAGGCAAGAATAGAAAAGAACGGAGAGTCCCACAGGCAACAATAAGCCAGAGTACAGGAGCCGTGAGGCAAGAAGAGGCCTGAACAGAGTCCCGCAGGCAAGAATAGAAAAGAACGGAGAGTCCCACAGGCAACAATAAGCCAGAGTACAGGAGCCGTGAGGCAAGAAGAGGCCTGAACAGAGTCCCGCAGGCAAGAATAGAAAAGAACGGAGAGTCCCACAGGCAACAATAAGCCAGAGTACAGGAGCCGTGAGGCAAGAAGAGGCCTGAACAGAGTCCCGCAGGCAAGAATAGAAAAGAACGGAGAGTCCCACAGGCAACAATAAGCCAGAGTACAGGAGCCGTGAGGCAAGAAGAGGCCTGAACAGAGTCCCGCAGGCAAGAATGAGCCTGAAAAGAGAGTCCCGCAGGCAAGAATAGGCTCAGAGAGTCCCGGAGGGCAGAAAAGGCCCGAACGGAGAGTCCCAAAGGCCAGAAAGGCCCAAACGGAGAGTCTCACAGGCAAGAATAATCCCGAACGGATATTCCTGCAGCAAATATAGGCCAGAAAAGAGTCCCGCAGACCAGAATAGGCCCGAACAGAGATTCCCGGAGGCAAGAATAGGCCCGAACAGAGTCCTGCAGTTAAGAAAAGACTGGAATACAGAGTCCCGCAGGCCAGAATAGGCCCGAACAGAGATTTCCGGAGCAAGAAATGGCCCGAACAGAGTCCTGCAGGCAAGAATACTCCGGAGTAGAGGAGCCGTGCAGGCAAGAAGAGGCCCGAACGGAGAGTTCCACAGGCAAGAATAGGCATGAATGGAAAGTCCCGCAGGCCAGAATAGGCGCGAATAGAGAAGCCCCGAAGGCAAGAATAGGCCCGAGTAGATTCCCTCTCACAGAGAATAGGTCCTAACGGAGAGTCCCACAGGCCAGAATAGTCCCGAATGGAGATTTCTGGAGGCAAGAATAGGCTCGAACAGAGTCCCGCAGGCAAGAATAGGCCCAAACGGAGAGTCCCACAGGGCAGAATACCCCTGAAGGGAAGTCTCACAGGCGAGAATAGGCCCGAAAGGAGAGTTCCGCAGGCCAGAATAGGCCCGAACGGAGATTCCCGGAGCAAGAATGGGCCGGAACAGAGTCCCGCAGGCCAGAATAGGCCCGAATGGAGATTCCCGGAGCAAATATAGGCCCGAACAGAGTCCCGCAGGCCAGAATAGGCCCGAACGGAGATTTCTGCAGGCAATCATAGGCCCGAACAGAGTCCGGTGACAAGAAAAGGTCCGAGTAGAGGAGCTTTGCAAGCAAGAAGAGGCCCAGAGTCCCGAAGGCACGAATAGGCCTGAACGGAGAGTCCCGCAGGCCAAATACGTCCGATCACACTCCCGCAGGCAAGAATAGGCCCGAGTAGAGTACCGCTCGAGAGAATAGCCCCGAACGGAGAGTCCCGCAGGCCAGAAAAGCCCAAACGGAGAGTCCCGCAGGCCGGAAAAGGCCCGAATAGAGGAGCAGCACAGGAAAGAATAGCCCCAAACAGAGACCCGCAGGCAAGAAGACACCCAGAGTCCTCCAGGCAAGAATAAGGACGCATAGACTTTCACAGACAAGAACAGGCCCGAATAGCGGAGCTCCGCACAAACGATCAGGCCCGAGCAGCGGAGCCCCGCATGCATGATCAGGCCCGAATACCAGAGCTCCGCAGGCTAAGAGAGGACAGAATAACGGAGCTCCGTAAGCACAAAAGGCCCAAATAGAGGAGCCCCACATGCAAGAGGAGACCCGAAATTAGACTCCTGTAGGCAAGATTAGGACTGAACGGAGGGTTCAGCAGGTAAAAATAGTCCCGAACGGAAAGACCCGCAGGCAAGAATAGGCCCAACCTGAGAATCCCGCAGGCCAGCATACGCCTGAACAAAGATTCCCGCAGGCAAGCATAGGCCCAAACAGAGTCCCACAGGCAAGAATAGGCCCGAACGGAGATTGCTGCAGGCAAGCGTAGGCCCGAACAGAGTCCCGCAGGCAAGAACAGGCCCGAAGGGAAGTCCTGCAGGCGAGAATACACCCTAACTGAGAATCCCGCAGGCCAGCCTAGGCCTGAGCGAAGATTCCCGCAGGCAAGCATAGACCCAAACAGAGTCCCGCAGGCCAGAATAGGCCCTAACGGAGAGTCTTGGATGCCAGAATATGCCCCAATTAGTCCAAAGGCAAGAATAGGCCCAAGTAAAGAAGCTGTGCAGGGAAGAAGAGGCCCGAACAGAGTCCCGCAGGCAAGAATACGCCCAAACCAAGAGTCCCACGGGCAAGAAAAGGCACGAACGGAGACTCCCGCAGGCAAGAATAGGCCCGAATGGAGAGTCCCGCAGGCAAGAATAGGCCCAAAAGGAGCGTCCCGCAGGCGAGAATAGACCCAAAGTGAGAATCTTGCAGGCCAGCATAGGCCCGAACGGAGACTCCTGCAGGCAAGAATAGACGTGAATGGAGAGTCCCGCAGGCCAGAAAGTCCCGAACGGAGGGTTCCGCAGGCGAGTATAGGCCCGACCGGAGAGTCCCTCAGGCAAGCATAGGCCCGAACAGAGTCCCTCAGGCCAGAAAAGGCCCTAACGGACATTCCTGGAGGAAAAAATAGGCTCGAAGGGAGACTCCCACAGGCAAGAATAGGCCCTAATGGAGATTCCCGCAGGCAAGAATAGTCCCGAGCACAGTCCCGCAGGCAAGAATAGGTGCGATTAGAGAAGCCATGCAGGCAAGAAGAGACCCGAACAGAGTACCGCAGGCAAGAACAGGCCCGAGTACAGGAGCAGTGCAGGCAAGAACAGGCCCGAACAGAGTCCCACAGGCAACAATACTCTCGAACGGAGAGTCCCACAGGCAAGAATAGGACCGAGTGGAGAGTCCCACAGGTGAGAATAGTCCTGAACGGATATTCCCGCAGCAAGCATATGCCCAAAAAGAGTCCCACAGGCCAGAATAAGCGTGAACGGAGATTCCCGGAGGCAAGAATAGGCCTGAACAGAGTCCTGCAGGCAAGAAAAGACTCGAATGGAGAGTCCCGCAGGACAGAAAGGTCCTAAAGGAGAGTTCCGAAGGCCAGAATAGACCCAAACAGAGATTTCCGGAGCAAGAATTGGTCCGAACAGAGTCCCGCAGGCAAGAATAGGCCCGAGTAGAGGAGCCGTGCAGGCAAGAAGAGGCCTGAACAGAGTCCCGCAGGCAAGAATAGAAAAGAACGGAGAGTCCCACAGGCAACAATAAGCCAGAGTACAGGAGCCGTGAGGCAAGAAGAGGCCTGAACAGAGTCCCGCAGGCAAGAATAGAAAAGAACGGAGAGTCCCACAGGCAACAATAAGCCAGAGTACAGGAGCCGTGAGGCAAGAAGAGGCCTGAACAGAGTCCCGCAGGCAAGAATAGAAAAGAACGGAGAGTCCCACAGGCAACAATAAGCCAGAGTACAGGAGCCGTGAGGCAAGAAGAGGCCTGAACAGAGTCCCGCAGGCAAGAATAGAAAAGAACGGAGAGTCCCACAGGCAACAATAAGCCAGAGTACAGGAGCCGTGAGGCAAGAAGAGGCCTGAACAGAGTCCCGCAGGCAAGAATGAGCCTGAAAAGAGAGTCCCGCAGGCAAGAATAGGCTCAGAGAGTCCCGGAGGGCAGAAAAGGCCCGAACGGAGAGTCCCAAAGGCCAGAAAGGCCCAAACGGAGAGTCTCACAGGCAAGAATAATCCCGAACGGATATTCCTGCAGCAAATATAGGCCAGAAAAGAGTCCCGCAGACCAGAATAGGCCCGAACAGAGATTCCCGGAGGCAAGAATAGGCCCGAACAGAGTCCTGCAGTTAAGAAAAGACTGGAATACAGAGTCCCGCAGGCCAGAATAGGCCCGAACAGAGATTTCCGGAGCAAGAAATGGCCCGAACAGAGTCCCGCAGGCAAGAATACTCCGGAGTAGAGGAGCCGTGCAGGCAAGAAGAGGCCCGAACGGAGAGTTCCACAGGCAAGAATAGGCATGAATGGAAAGTCCCGCAGGCCAGAATAGGCGCAAATAGAGAAGCCCCGAAGGCAAGAATAGGCCCGAGTAGATTCCCTCTCACAGAGAATAGGTCCTAACGGAGAGTCCCACAGGCCAGAATAGTCCCGAATGGAGATTTCTGGAGGCAAGAATAGGCTCGAACAGAGTCCCGCAGGCAAGAATAGGCCCAAACGGAGAGTCCCACAGGGCAGAATACCCCTGAAGGGAAGTCTCACAGGCGAGAATAGGCCCGAAAGGAGAGTTCCGCAGGCCAGAATAGGCCCGAACGGAGATTCCCGGAGCAAGAATGGGCCGGAACAGAGTCCCGCAGGCCAGAATAGGCCCGAATGGAGATTCCCGGAGCAAATATAGGCCCGAACAGAGTCCCGCAGGCCAGAATAGGCCCGAACGGAGATTTCTGCAGGCAATCATAGGCCCGAACAGAGTCCGGTGACAAGAAAAGGTCCGAGTAGAGGAGCTTTGCAAGCAAGAAGAGGCCCAGAGTCCCGAAGGCACGAATAGGCCTGAACGGAGAGTCCCGCAGGCCAAATACGTCCGATCACACTCCCGCAGGCAAGAATAGGCCCGAGTAGAGTACCGCTCGAGAGAATAGCCCCGAACGGAGAGTCCCGCAGGCCAGAAAAGCCCAAACGGAGAGTCCCGCAGGCCGGAAAAGGCCCGAATAGAGGAGCAGCACAGGAAAGAATAGCCCCAAACAGAGACCCGCAGGCAAGAAGACACCCAGAGTCCTCCAGGCAAGAATAAGGACGCATAGACTTTCACAGACAAGAACAGGCCCGAATAGCGGAGCTCCGCACAAACGATCAGGCCCGAGCAGCGGAGCCCCGCATGCATGATCAGGCCCGAATACCAGAGCTCCGCAGGCTAAGAGAGGACAGAATAACGGAGCTCCGTAAGCACAAAAGGCCCAAATAGAGGAGCCCCACATGCAAGAGGAGACCCGAAATTAGACTCCTGTAGGCAAGATTAGGACTGAACGGAGGGTTCAGCAGGTAAAAATAGTCCCGAACGGAAAGACCCGCAGGCAAGAATAGGCCCAACCTGAGAATCCCGCAGGCCAGCATACGCCTGAACAAAGATTCCCGCAGGCAAGCATAGGCCCAAACAGAGTCCCACAGGCAAGAATAGGCCCGAACGGAGATTGCTGCAGGCAAGCGTAGGCCCGAACAGAGTCCCGCAGGCAAGAACAGGCCCGAAGGGAAGTCCTGCAGGCGAGAATACACCCTAACTGAGAATCCCGCAGGCCAGCCTAGGCCTGAGCGAAGATTCCCGCAGGCAAGCATAGACCCAAACAGAGTCCCGCAGGCCAGAATAGGCCCTAACGGAGAGTCTTGGATGCCAGAATATGCCCCAATTAGTCCAAAGGCAAGAATAGGCCCAAGTAAAGAAGCTGTGCAGGGAAGAAGAGGCCCGAACAGAGTCCCGCAGGCAAGAATACGCCCAAACCAAGAGTCCCACGGGCAAGAAAAGGCACGAACGGAGACTCCCGCAGGCAAGAATAGGCCCGAATGGAGAGTCCCGCAGGCAAGAATAGGCCCAAAAGGAGCGTCCCGCAGGCGAGAATAGACCCAAAGTGAGAATCTTGCAGGCCAGCATAGGCCCGAACGGAGACTCCTGCAGGCAAGAATAGACGTGAATGGAGAGTCCCGCAGGCCAGAAAGTCCCGAACGGAGGGTTCCGCAGGCGAGTATAGGCCCGACCGGAGAGTCCCTCAGGCAAGCATAGGCCCGAACAGAGTCCCTCAGGCCAGAAAAGGCCCTAACGGACATTCCTGGAGGAAAAAATAGGCTCGAAGGGAGACTCCCACAGGCAAGAATAGGCCCTAATGGAGATTCCCGCAGGCAAGAATAGTCCCGAGCACAGTCCCGCAGGCAAGAATAGGTGCGATTAGAGAAGCCATGCAGGCAAGAAGAGACCCGAACAGAGTACCGCAGGCAAGAACAGGCCCGAGTACAGGAGCAGTGCAGGCAAGAACAGGCCCGAACAGAGTCCCACAGGCAACAATACTCTCGAACGGAGAGTCCCACAGGCAAGAATAGGACCGAGTGGAGAGTCCCACAGGTGAGAATAGTCCTGAACGGATATTCCCGCAGCAAGCATATGCCCAAAAAGAGTCCCACAGGCCAGAATAAGCGTGAACGGAGATTCCCGGAGGCAAGAATAGGCCTGAACAGAGTCCTGCAGGCAAGAAAAGACTCGAATGGAGAGTCCCGCAGGACAGAAAGGTCCTAAAGGAGAGTTCCGAAGGCCAGAATAGACCCAAACAGAGATTTCCGGAGCAAGAATTGGTCCGAACAGAGTCCCGCAGGCAAGAATAGGCCCGAGTAGAGGAGCCGTGCAGGCAAGAAGAGGCCTGAACAGAGTCCCGCAGGCAAGAATAGAAAAGAACGGAGAGTCCCACAGGCAACAATAAGCCCGAGTACAGGAGCCGTGAGGCAAGAAGAGGCCTGAACAGAGTCCCGCAGGCAAGAATAGAAAAGAACGGAGAGTCCCACAGGCAACAATAAGCCAGAGTACAGGAGCCGTGAGGCAAGAAGAGGCCTGAACAGAGTCCCGCAGGCAAGAATAGAAAAGAACGGAGAGTCCCACAGGCAACAATAAGCCAGAGTACAGGAGCCGTGAGGCAAGAAGAGGCCTGAACAGAGTCCCGCAGGCAAGAATAGAAAAGAACGGAGAGTCCCACAGGCAACAATAAGCCAGAGTACAGGAGCCGTGAGGCAAGAAGAGGCCTGAACAGAGTCCCGCAGGCAAGAATGAGCCTGAAAAGAGAGTCCCGCAGGCAAGAATAGGCTCAGAGAGTCCCGGAGGGCAGAAAAGGCCCGAACGGAGAGTCCCAAAGGCCAGAAAGGCCCAAACGGAGAGTCTCACAGGCAAGAATAATCCCGAACGGATATTCCTGCAGCAAATATAGGCCAGAAAAGAGTCCCGCAGACCAGAATAGGCCCGAACAGAGATTCCCGGAGGCAAGAATAGGCCCGAACAGAGTCCTGCAGTTAAGAAAAGACTGGAATACAGAGTCCCGCAGGCCAGAATAGGCCCGAACAGAGATTTCCGGAGCAAGAAATGGCCCGAACAGAGTCCCGCAGGCAAGAATACTCCGGAGTAGAGGAGCCGTGCAGGCAAGAAGAGGCCCGAACGGAGAGTTCCACAGGCAAGAATAGGCATGAATGGAAAGTCCCGCAGGCCAGAATAGGCGCGAATAGAGAAGCCCCGAAGGCAAGAATAGGCCCGAGTAGATTCCCTCTCACAGAGAATAGGTCCTAACGGAGAGTCCCACAGGCCAGAATAGTCCCGAATGGAGATTTCTGGAGGCAAGAATAGGCTCGAACAGAGTCCCGCAGGCAAGAATAGGCCCAAACGGAGAGTCCCACAGGGCAGAATACCCCTGAAGGGAAGTCTCACAGGCGAGAATAGGCCCGAAAGGAGAGTTCCGCAGGCCAGAATAGGCCCGAACGGAGATTCCCGGAGCAAGAATGGGCCGGAACAGAGTCCCGCAGGCCAGAATAGGCCCGAATGGAGATTCCCGGAGCAAATATAGGCCCGAACAGAGTCCCGCAGGCCAGAATAGGCCCGAACGGAGATTTCTGCAGGCAATCATAGGCCCGAACAGAGTCCGGTGACAAGAAAAGGTCCGAGTAGAGGAGCTTTGCAAGCAAGAAGAGGCCCAGAGTCCCGAAGGCACGAATAGGCCTGAACGGAGAGTCCCGCAGGCCAAATACGTCCGATCACACTCCCGCAGGCAAGAATAGGCCCGAGTAGAGTACCGCTCGAGAGAATAGCCCCGAACGGAGAGTCCCGCAGGCCAGAAAAGCCCAAACGGAGAGTCCCGCAGGCCGGAAAAGGCCCGAATAGAGGAGCAGCACAGGAAAGAATAGCCCCAAACAGAGACCCGCAGGCAAGAAGACACCCAGAGTCCTCCAGGCAAGAATAAGGACGCATAGACTTTCACAGACAAGAACAGGCCCGAATAGCGGAGCTCCGCACAAACGATCAGGCCCGAGCAGCGGAGCCCCGCATGCATGATCAGGCCCGAATACCAGAGCTCCGCAGGCTAAGAGAGGACAGAATAACGGAGCTCCGTAAGCACAAAAGGCCCAAATAGAGGAGCCCCACATGCAAGAGGAGACCCGAAATTAGACTCCTGTAGGCAAGATTAGGACTGAACGGAGGGTTCAGCAGGTAAAAATAGTCCCGAACGGAAAGACCCGCAGGCAAGAATAGGCCCAACCTGAGAATCCCGCAGGCCAGCATACGCCTGAACAAAGATTCCCGCAGGCAAGCATAGGCCCAAACAGAGTCCCACAGGCAAGAATAGGCCCGAACGGAGATTGCTGCAGGCAAGCGTAGGCCCGAACAGAGTCCCGCAGGCAAGAACAGGCCCGAAGGGAAGTCCTGCAGGCGAGAATACACCCTAACTGAGAATCCCGCAGGCCAGCCTAGGCCTGAGCGAAGATTCCCGCAGGCAAGCATAGACCCAAACAGAGTCCCGCAGGCCAGAATAGGCCCTAACGGAGAGTCTTGGATGCCAGAATATGCCCCAATTAGTCCAAAGGCAAGAATAGGCCCAAGTAAAGAAGCTGTGCAGGGAAGAAGAGGCCCGAACAGAGTCCCGCAGGCAAGAATACGCCCAAACCAAGAGTCCCACGGGCAAGAAAAGGCACGAACGGAGACTCCCGCAGGCAAGAATAGGCCCGAATGGAGAGTCCCGCAGGCAAGAATAGGCCCAAAAGGAGCGTCCCGCAGGCGAGAATAGACCCAAAGTGAGAATCTTGCAGGCCAGCATAGGCCCGAACGGAGACTCCTGCAGGCAAGAATAGACGTGAATGGAGAGTCCCGCAGGCCAGAAAGTCCCGAACGGAGGGTTCCGCAGGCGAGTATAGGCCCGACCGGAGAGTCCCTCAGGCAAGCATAGGCCCGAACAGAGTCCCTCAGGCCAGAAAAGGCCCTAACGGACATTCCTGGAGGAAAAAATAGGCTCGAAGGGAGACTCCCACAGGCAAGAATAGGCCCTAATGGAGATTCCCGCAGGCAAGAATAGTCCCGAGCACAGTCCCGCAGGCAAGAATAGGTGCGATTAGAGAAGCCATGCAGGCAAGAAGAGGCCCGAACAGAGTACCGCAGGAAAGAATAGGCCCAAACGGAGAGCCCCGCAGGCAAGAATAGGCTCGAACAGAGAGTCCCGCAGGCAAGAATAGGCCCAAACAGAATCCCGCAGGCAAGAATAGGTTGAATAGAGGAGTCCCGTTGGCAAGCTATGCCCAAACGGAGAGTCCCGCAGGCCAGAGAGGCCTGAAAGGAGAGTCCCACAGGCAAGAATAGGCCTGAGAGGAGTGTCCTGCAGGCCAGAATAGGCTGAAACGGTGAGTCCCGCAGGCCACAATAGCTCCGAATAGAGGAGCCCCGCAGGCAAGAAGAGACCCGAACAGAGTACCGCAGGCAAGAACAGGCCCGAGTACAGGAGCAGTGCAGGCAAGAACAGGCCCGAACAGAGTCCCACAGGCAACAATACTCTCGAACGGAGAGTCCCACAGGCAAGAATAGGACCGAGTGGAGAGTCCCACAGGTGAGAATAGTCCTGAACGGATATTCCCGCAGCAAGCATATGCCCAAAAAGAGTCCCACAGGCCAGAATAAGCGTGAACGGAGATTCCCGGAGGCAAGAATAGGCCTGAACAGAGTCCTGCAGGCAAGAAAAGACTCGAATGGAGAGTCCCGCAGGACAGAAAGGTCCTAAAGGAGAGTTCCGAAGGCCAGAATAGACCCAAACAGAGATTTCCGGAGCAAGAATTGGTCCGAACAGAGTCCCGCAGGCAAGAATAGGCCCGAGTAGAGGAGCCGTGCAGGCAAGAAGAGGCCTGAACAGAGTCCCGCAGGCAAGAATAGAAAAGAACGGAGAGTCCCACAGGCAACAATAAGCCAGAGTACAGGAGCCGTGAGGCAAGAAGAGGCCTGAACAGAGTCCCGCAGGCAAGAATAGAAAAGAACGGAGAGTCCCACAGGCAACAATAAGCCAGAGTACAGGAGCCGTGAGGCAAGAAGAGGCCTGAACAGAGTCCCGCAGGCAAGAATAGAAAAGAACGGAGAGTCCCACAGGCAACAATAAGCCAGAGTACAGGAGCCGTGAGGCAAGAAGAGGCCTGAACAGAGTCCCGCAGGCAAGAATGAGCCTGAAAAGAGAGTCCCGCAGGCAAGAATAGGCTCAGAGAGTCCCGGAGGGCAGAAAAGGCCCGAACGGAGAGTCCCAAAGGCCAGAAAGGCCCAAACGGAGAGTCTCACAGGCAAGAATAATCCCGAACGGATATTCCTGCAGCAAATATAGGCCAGAAAAGAGTCCCGCAGACCAGAATAGGCCCGAACAGAGATTCCCGGAGGCAAGAATAGGCCCGAACAGAGTCCTGCAGTTAAGAAAAGACTGGAATACAGAGTCCCGCAGGCCAGAATAGGCCCGAACAGAGATTTCCGGAGCAAGAAATGGCCCGAACAGAGTCCCGCAGGCAAGAATACTCCGGAGTAGAGGAGCCGTGCAGGCAAGAAGAGGCCCGAACGGAGAGTTCCACAGGCAAGAATAGGCATGAATGGAAAGTCCCGCAGGCCAGAATAGGCGCGAATAGAGAAGCCCCGAAGGCAAGAATAGGCCCGAGTAGATTCCCTCTCACAGAGAATAGGTCCTAACGGAGAGTCCCACAGGCCAGAATAGTCCCGAATGGAGATTTCTGGAGGCAAGAATAGGCTCGAACAGAGTCCCGCAGGCAAGAATAGGCCCAAACGGAGAGTCCCACAGGGCAGAATACCCCTGAAGGGAAGTCTCACAGGCGAGAATAGGCCCGAAAGGAGAGTTCCGCAGGCCAGAATAGGCCCGAACGGAGATTCCCGGAGCAAGAATGGGCCGGAACAGAGTCCCGCAGGCCAGAATAGGCCCGAATGGAGATTCCCGGAGCAAATATAGGCCCGAACAGAGTCCCGCAGGCCAGAATAGGCCCGAACGGAGATTTCTGCAGGCAATCATAGGCCCGAACAGAGTCCGGTGACAAGAAAAGGTCCGAGTAGAGGAGCTTTGCAAGCAAGAAGAGGCCCAGAGTCCCGAAGGCACGAATAGGCCTGAACGGAGAGTCCCGCAGGCCAAATACGTCCGATCACACTCCCGCAGGCAAGAATAGGCCCGAGTAGAGTACCGCTCGAGAGAATAGCCCCGAACGGAGAGTCCCGCAGGCCAGAAAAGCCCAAACGGAGAGTCCCGCAGGCCGGAAAAGGCCCGAATAGAGGAGCAGCACAGGAAAGAATAGCCCCAAACAGAGACCCGCAGGCAAGAAGACACCCAGAGTCCTCCAGGCAAGAATAAGGACGCATAGACTTTCACAGACAAGAACAGGCCCGAATAGCGGAGCTCCGCACAAACGATCAGGCCCGAGCAGCGGAGCCCCGCATGCATGATCAGGCCCGAATACCAGAGCTCCGCAGGCTAAGAGAGGACAGAATAACGGAGCTCCGTAAGCACAAAAGGCCCAAATAGAGGAGCCCCACATGCAAGAGGAGACCCGAAATTAGACTCCTGTAGGCAAGATTAGGACTGAACGGAGGGTTCAGCAGGTAAAAATAGTCCCGAACGGAAAGACCCGCAGGCAAGAATAGGCCCAACCTGAGAATCCCGCAGGCCAGCATACGCCTGAACAAAGATTCCCGCAGGCAAGCATAGGCCCAAACAGAGTCCCACAGGCAAGAATAGGCCCGAACGGAGATTGCTGCAGGCAAGCGTAGGCCCGAACAGAGTCCCGCAGGCAAGAACAGGCCCGAAGGGAAGTCCTGCAGGCGAGAATACACCCTAACTGAGAATCCCGCAGGCCAGCCTAGGCCTGAGCGAAGATTCCCGCAGGCAAGCATAGACCCAAACAGAGTCCCGCAGGCCAGAATAGGCCCTAACGGAGAGTCTTGGATGCCAGAATATGCCCCAATTAGTCCAAAGGCAAGAATAGGCCCAAGTAAAGAAGCTGTGCAGGGAAGAAGAGGCCCGAACAGAGTCCCGCAGGCAAGAATACGCCCAAACCAAGAGTCCCACGGGCAAGAAAAGGCACGAACGGAGACTCCCGCAGGCAAGAATAGGCCCGAATGGAGAGTCCCGCAGGCAAGAATAGGCCCAAAAGGAGCGTCCCGCAGGCGAGAATAGACCCAAAGTGAGAATCTTGCAGGCCAGCATAGGCCCGAACGGAGACTCCTGCAGGCAAGAATAGACGTGAATGGAGAGTCCCGCAGGCCAGAAAGTCCCGAACGGAGGGTTCCGCAGGCGAGTATAGGCCCGACCGGAGAGTCCCTCAGGCAAGCATAGGCCCGAACAGAGTCCCTCAGGCCAGAAAAGGCCCTAACGGACATTCCTGGAGGAAAAAATAGGCTCGAAGGGAGACTCCCACAGGCAAGAATAGGCCCTAATGGAGATTCCCGCAGGCAAGAATAGTCCCGAGCACAGTCCCGCAGGCAAGAATAGGTGCGATTAGAGAAGCCATGCAGGCAAGAAGAGGCCCGAACAGAGTACCGCAGGAAAGAATAGGCCCAAACGGAGAGCCCCGCAGGCAAGAATAGGCTCGAACAGAGAGTCCCGCAGGCAAGAATAGGCCCAAACAGAATCCCGCAGGCAAGAATAGGTTGAATAGAGGAGTCCCGTTGGCAAGCTATGCCCAAACGGAGAGTCCCGCAGGCCAGAGAGGCCTGAAAGGAGAGTCCCACAGGCAAGAATAGGCCTGAGAGGAGTGTCCTGCAGGCCAGAATAGGCTGAAACGGTGAGTCCCGCAGGCCACAATAGCTCCGAATAGAGGAGCCCCGCAGGCAAGAAGAGACCCGAACAGAGTACCGCAGGCAAGAACAGGCCCGAGTACAGGAGCAGTGCAGGCAAGAACAGGCCCGAACAGAGTCCCACAGGCAACAATACTCTCGAACGGAGAGTCCCACAGGCAAGAATAGGACCGAGTGGAGAGTCCCACAGGTGAGAATAGTCCTGAACGGATATTCCCGCAGCAAGCATATGCCCAAAAAGAGTCCCACAGGCCAGAATAAGCGTGAACGGAGATTCCCGGAGGCAAGAATAGGCCTGAACAGAGTCCTGCAGGCAAGAAAAGACTCGAATGGAGAGTCCCGCAGGACAGAAAGGTCCTAAAGGAGAGTTCCGAAGGCCAGAATAGACCCAAACAGAGATTTCCGGAGCAAGAATTGGTCCGAACAGAGTCCCGCAGGCAAGAATAGGCCCGAGTAGAGGAGCCGTGCAGGCAAGAAGAGGCCTGAACAGAGTCCCGCAGGCAAGAATAGAAAAGAACGGAGAGTCCCACAGGCAACAATAAGCCAGAGTACAGGAGCCGTGAGGCAAGAAGAGGCCTGAACAGAGTCCCGCAGGCAAGAATAGAAAAGAACGGAGAGTCCCACAGGCAACAATAAGCCAGAGTACAGGAGCCGTGAGGCAAGAAGAGGCCTGAACAGAGTCCCGCAGGCAAGAATAGAAAAGAACGGAGAGTCCCACAGGCAACAATAAGCCAGAGTACAGGAGCCGTGAGGCAAGAAGAGGCCTGAACAGAGTCCCGCAGGCAAGAATGAGCCTGAAAAGAGAGTCCCGCAGGCAAGAATAGGCTCAGAGAGTCCCGGAGGGCAGAAAAGGCCCGAACGGAGAGTCCCAAAGGCCAGAAAGGCCCAAACGGAGAGTCTCACAGGCAAGAATAATCCCGAACGGATATTCCTGCAGCAAATATAGGCCAGAAAAGAGTCCCGCAGACCAGAATAGGCCCGAACAGAGATTCCCGGAGGCAAGAATAGGCCCGAACAGAGTCCTGCAGTTAAGAAAAGACTGGAATACAGAGTCCCGCAGGCCAGAATAGGCCCGAACAGAGATTTCCGGAGCAAGAAATGGCCCGAACAGAGTCCCGCAGGCAAGAATACTCCGGAGTAGAGGAGCCGTGCAGGCAAGAAGAGGCCCGAACGGAGAGTTCCACAGGCAAGAATAGGCATGAATGGAAAGTCCCGCAGGCCAGAATAGGCGCGAATAGAGAAGCCCCGAAGGCAAGAATAGGCCCGAGTAGATTCCCTCTCACAGAGAATAGGTCCTAACGGAGAGTCCCACAGGCCAGAATAGTCCCGAATGGAGATTTCTGGAGGCAAGAATAGGCTCGAACAGAGTCCCGCAGGCAAGAATAGGCCCAAACGGAGAGTCCCACAGGGCAGAATACCCCTGAAGGGAAGTCTCACAGGCGAGAATAGGCCCGAAAGGAGAGTTCCGCAGGCCAGAATAGGCCCGAACGGAGATTCCCGGAGCAAGAATGGGCCGGAACAGAGTCCCGCAGGCCAGAATAGGCCCGAATGGAGATTCCCGGAGCAAATATAGGCCCGAACAGAGTCCCGCAGGCCAGAATAGGCCCGAACGGAGATTTCTGCAGGCAATCATAGGCCCGAACAGAGTCCGGTGACAAGAAAAGGTCCGAGTAGAGGAGCTTTGCAAGCAAGAAGAGGCCCAGAGTCCCGAAGGCACGAATAGGCCTGAACGGAGAGTCCCGCAGGCCAAATACGTCCGATCACACTCCCGCAGGCAAGAATAGGCCCGAGTAGAGTACCGCTCGAGAGAATAGCCCCGAACGGAGAGTCCCGCAGGCCAGAAAAGCCCAAACGGAGAGTCCCGCAGGCCGGAAAAGGCCCGAATAGAGGAGCAGCACAGGAAAGAATAGCCCCAAACAGAGACCCGCAGGCAAGAAGACACCCAGAGTCCTCCAGGCAAGAATAAGGACGCATAGACTTTCACAGACAAGAACAGGCCCGAATAGCGGAGCTCCGCACAAACGATCAGGCCCGAGCAGCGGAGCCCCGCATGCATGATCAGGCCCGAATACCAGAGCTCCGCAGGCTAAGAGAGGACAGAATAACGGAGCTCCGTAAGCACAAAAGGCCCAAATAGAGGAGCCCCACATGCAAGAGGAGACCCGAAATTAGACTCCTGTAGGCAAGATTAGGACTGAACGGAGGGTTCAGCAGGTAAAAATAGTCCCGAACGGAAAGACCCGCAGGCAAGAATAGGCCCAACCTGAGAATCCCGCAGGCCAGCATACGCCTGAACAAAGATTCCCGCAGGCAAGCATAGGCCCAAACAGAGTCCCACAGGCAAGAATAGGCCCGAACGGAGATTGCTGCAGGCAAGCGTAGGCCCGAACAGAGTCCCGCAGGCAAGAACAGGCCCGAAGGGAAGTCCTGCAGGCGAGAATACACCCTAACTGAGAATCCCGCAGGCCAGCCTAGGCCTGAGCGAAGATTCCCGCAGGCAAGCATAGACCCAAACAGAGTCCCGCAGGCCAGAATAGGCCCTAACGGAGAGTCTTGGATGCCAGAATATGCCCCAATTAGTCCAAAGGCAAGAATAGGCCCAAGTAAAGAAGCTGTGCAGGGAAGAAGAGGCCCGAACAGAGTCCCGCAGGCAAGAATACGCCCAAACCAAGAGTCCCACGGGCAAGAAAAGGCACGAACGGAGACTCCCGCAGGCAAGAATAGGCCCGAATGGAGAGTCCCGCAGGCAAGAATAGGCCCAAAAGGAGCGTCCCGCAGGCGAGAATAGACCCAAAGTGAGAATCTTGCAGGCCAGCATAGGCCCGAACGGAGACTCCTGCAGGCAAGAATAGACGTGAATGGAGAGTCCCGCAGGCCAGAAAGTCCCGAACGGAGGGTTCCGCAGGCGAGTATAGGCCCGACCGGAGAGTCCCTCAGGCAAGCATAGGCCCGAACAGAGTCCCTCAGGCCAGAAAAGGCCCTAACGGACATTCCTGGAGGAAAAAATAGGCTCGAAGGGAGACTCCCACAGGCAAGAATAGGCCCTAATGGAGATTCCCGCAGGCAAGAATAGTCCCGAGCACAGTCCCGCAGGCAAGAATAGGTGCGATTAGAGAAGCCATGCAGGCAAGAAGAGACCCGAACAGAGTACCGCAGGCAAGAACAGGCCCGAGTACAGGAGCAGTGCAGGCAAGAACAGGCCCGAACAGAGTCCCACAGGCAACAATACTCTCGAACGGAGAGTCCCACAGGCAAGAATAGGACCGAGTGGAGAGTCCCACAGGTGAGAATAGTCCTGAACGGATATTCCCGCAGCAAGCATATGCCCAAAAAGAGTCCCACAGGCCAGAATAAGCGTGAACGGAGATTCCCGGAGGCAAGAATAGGCCTGAACAGAGTCCTGCAGGCAAGAAAAGACTCGAATGGAGAGTCCCGCAGGACAGAAAGGTCCTAAAGGAGAGTTCCGAAGGCCAGAATAGACCCAAACAGAGATTTCCGGAGCAAGAATTGGTCCGAACAGAGTCCCGCAGGCAAGAATAGGCCCGAGTAGAGGAGCCGTGCAGGCAAGAAGAGGCCTGAACAGAGTCCCGCAGGCAAGAATAGAAAAGAACGGAGAGTCCCACAGGCAACAATAAGCCAGAGTACAGGAGCCGTGAGGCAAGAAGAGGCCTGAACAGAGTCCCGCAGGCAAGAATAGAAAAGAACGGAGAGTCCCACAGGCAACAATAAGCCAGAGTACAGGAGCCGTGAGGCAAGAAGAGGCCTGAACAGAGTCCCGCAGGCAAGAATAGAAAAGAACGGAGAGTCCCACAGGCAACAATAAGCCAGAGTACAGGAGCCGTGAGGCAAGAAGAGGCCTGAACAGAGTCCCGCAGGCAAGAATGAGCCTGAAAAGAGAGTCCCGCAGGCAAGAATAGGCTCAGAGAGTCCCGGAGGGCAGAAAAGGCCCGAACGGAGAGTCCCAAAGGCCAGAAAGGCCCAAACGGAGAGTCTCACAGGCAAGAATAATCCCGAACGGATATTCCTGCAGCAAATATAGGCCAGAAAAGAGTCCCGCAGACCAGAATAGGCCCGAACAGAGATTCCCGGAGGCAAGAATAGGCCCGAACAGAGTCCTGCAGTTAAGAAAAGACTGGAATACAGAGTCCCGCAGGCCAGAATAGGCCCGAACAGAGATTTCCGGAGCAAGAAATGGCCCGAACAGAGTCCCGCAGGCAAGAATACTCCGGAGTAGAGGAGCCGTGCAGGCAAGAAGAGGCCCGAACGGAGAGTTCCACAGGCAAGAATAGGCATGAATGGAAAGTCCCGCAGGCCAGAATAGGCGCGAATAGAGAAGCCCCGAAGGCAAGAATAGGCCCGAGTAGATTCCCTCTCACAGAGAATAGGTCCTAACGGAGAGTCCCACAGGCCAGAATAGTCCCGAATGGAGATTTCTGGAGGCAAGAATAGGCTCGAACAGAGTCCCGCAGGCAAGAATAGGCCCAAACGGAGAGTCCCACAGGGCAGAATACCCCTGAAGGGAAGTCTCACAGGCGAGAATAGGCCCGAAAGGAGAGTTCCGCAGGCCAGAATAGGCCCGAACGGAGATTCCCGGAGCAAGAATGGGCCGGAACAGAGTCCCGCAGGCCAGAATAGGCCCGAATGGAGATTCCCGGAGCAAATATAGGCCCGAACAGAGTCCCGCAGGCCAGAATAGGCCCGAACGGAGATTTCTGCAGGCAATCATAGGCCCGAACAGAGTCCGGTGACAAGAAAAGGTCCGAGTAGAGGAGCTTTGCAAGCAAGAAGAGGCCCAGAGTCCCGAAGGCACGAATAGGCCTGAACGGAGAGTCCCGCAGGCCAAATACGTCCGATCACACTCCCGCAGGCAAGAATAGGCCCGAGTAGAGTACCGCTCGAGAGAATAGCCCCGAACGGAGAGTCCCGCAGGCCAGAAAAGCCCAAACGGAGAGTCCCGCAGGCCAGAATAGGCCCGAACGGAGATTGTCGGAGGCAAGAATAGGCCCCAATAGAGTCCCACAGGCAAGAATAGGCCCGAATAGAGGAGCCGTGCAGGCAAGAAGAGGCCCGAACAGAGTCCCGCGGGCAAGGATACGCCCAAACGGAGAGTCCCGCAGGCAAGAATAGGCCCGAACGGAGAGACCCGCAGGCCAGCATACGCCTGAAAGGAGATTCCCGCAGGCAAGCATAGGCCCAAACAGAGTCCCGCAGGTCAGAATAGGCCCGAACGGAGAGTTCCGCAGCACAGAATAGTCCCGAACAGAGTCCCGCAGGCCAGAATAGGCCCGAACAGAGATTCCCGGAGCAAGAATAGCCACGAACAGAATTCCGCAGGCCAGTATAGGCCAGAACGGGGATTTCTGAAAGCAACCAAAGGCCCGGACAGAGTCCCGCAGGCCAGCATACGCCTGAACGGAGATTGCCGAAGGGAAGCCGAGGCCCGAACGAAGAGTCCCGCAGGCCAGAATAGGCCCGAACGGAGATTGTCGGAGGAAAGAATAGGCCCCAATAGAGTCCCACAGGCAAGAATAGGCCCGAGTAGAGGAGACGTGCAGTAAAGTAGAGGCCCGAACAGAGTCCCGCAGGCAAGAATAGGCCCGAACGGAGAGCCCCGCAGGCCAGCATATGCCTGAACGGAGATTCCCGCAGGCAAGCATAGGCCCGAACGAAGAGTCCCGCAGGCCAGAATAGGCCCGAAGGGAAGTCCCGCAGGCGAGAATACGCTCAAACTGAGAATGCCGCAGGCCAGCATAGGCCTGAACCAACATTGCCGCAGGCAAGCATAGGCCCGAATAGGGTCCCGCAGGCAAGAACAGGCCCGAACGGAGATTTTCGGAAGAAACAATAGGCCCGAACAGAGTCCCACAGGCAAGAATAGGCCCGAGTAGAGGAGCCGTGCTGGCAAGAAGAGGCCCGAACAGAGTCCTAGAGGCAAGAATAGGCCCAAAAGGAGAGCCCCGCAGGTCAGAAAGCCCCGAGCACGGAGTCCCGCAGGCAAGAATAGGCCCGAACGGAGAGAACCGCAGGCCAGCATACGCCTGAAAGGAGATTCCCGCAGGCAAGCATAGGCCCAAACAGAGTCCCGCAGGCCAGAATAGGCCCGAACAGAGATTCCCGGAGCAAGAATAGCCACGAACAGAATTCCGCAGGCCAGAATAGGCCAGAACGGGGATTTCTGAAAGCAACCAAAGGCCCGGACAGAATCCCGCAGGCCAGCATACGCCTGAACGGAGATTCCCGCAGGCAATCATAGGCCCAAACAGAGTCCTGCAGGCCAGAATAGGCCGGAACAGAGATTCCTGCAGGCAAGCATAGGCCCGAACAGAGTCCCGCAGGCCAGGGTACGCCCGAACGGAGATTCCCGGAGCAAGGAGAGGCCCGAACAGAGTCCCGCAGGCAAGAATAGGCCCGAGTAGAGCAGCCATGCAGGCAAGATGAGGCACGAACAGAGTCCCGCTGGCAAGAGTAGCCCTGAACGGAGAACCCACAGGCAAGAATAGGCTCAAACGGAGAGTCCCGCAGACAAGAATAGGCCCGAACAGAATCCCAGAGGCAAGAATAGAGGAGCCCCGTAGGCAAGAGCAGGCCCGACTAAAGTCCCGCTCCAGAGAATAGGCCCGAACGGAGAGTCCCGTAGGCGAAAAAGGCCTGAACAGAGAGCCGCGCAGGCAGGCATGGGCCCGAACAGAGTCCCACAGGCCAGAATAGTCCCGAACAGAGATTCCCGGAGCAAGAATAGCCCCGAACAGAATTCCGCAGGCCAGAATAGGCCAGAACAGGGATTTCCGAAAGCAACCAAAGGCCCGAACAGAGTCCCGCAGGCCAGCATACGCCTGAACGGAGATTGCCGAAGGGAAGCCTAGGCCCGAACGAAGAGTCCCGGAGGCAAGAATAGGCCCCAATAGAGTCGCACAGGCAAAAAGAGGCCCGAGTAGAGGAGCCGTGCAGGCAAGAAGAGGCCCGAACAGAGTCCCGCGGGCAAGGATACGCCCAAACGGAGAGTCCCGCAGGCAAGAATACGCCCGAACGGAGAGACCCGCAGGCCAGCATACGCCTGAAAGGAGATTCCCGCAGGCAAGCATAGGCCCAAACAGAGTCCCGCAGGTCAGAATAGGCCCGAACGGAGAGTTCCGCAGCACAGAATAGGCCCGAACAGAGTCCCGCAGGCCAGAATAGGCCCGAACAGAGATTCCCGGAGCAAGAATAGCCACGAACAGAATTCCGCAGGCCAGAATAGGCCAGAACGGGGATTTCTGAAAGCAAACAAAGGCCCGGACAGAATCCCGCAGGCCAGCATACGCCCGAACGGAGATTGCCGAAGGGAAGCCGAGGCCCGAACGAAGAGTCCCGCAGGCCAGAATAGGCCCGAACGGAGATTGTCGGAGGCAAGAATAGGCCCCAATAGAGTCCCACAGGCAAGAATAGGCCCGAGTAGAGCAGACGTGCAGGAAAGTAGAGGCCCGAACAGAGTCCCGCAGGCAAGAATAGGCCCGAACGGAGAGCCCCGCAGGCCAGCATATGCCTGAACGGAGATTCCCGCAGGCAAGCATAGGCCCGAACGAAGAGTCCCGGAGGCAAGAATAGGCCCCAATAGAGTCGCACAGGCAAAAAGAGGCCCGAGTAGAGGAGCCGTGCAGGCAAGAAGAGGCCCGAACAGAGTCCCGCGGGCAAGGATACGCCCAAACGGAGAGTCCCGCAGGCAAGAATAGGCCCGAACGGAGAGACCCGCAGGCCAGCATACGCCTGAAAGGAGATTCCCGCAGGCAAGCATAGGCCCAAACAGAGTCCCGCAGGCCAGAATAGGCCCGAACAGAGATTCCCGGAGCAAGAATAGCCACGAACAGAATTCCGCAGGCCAGAATAGGCCAGAACGGGGATTTCTGAAAGCAACCAAAGGCCCGGACAGAATCCCGCAGGCCAGCATACGCCCGAACGGAGATTGCCGAAGGGAAGCAGAGGCCCGAACGAAGAGTCCCGCAGGCCAGAATAGGCCCGAACGGAGATTGTCGGAGGCAAGAATAGGCCCCAATAGAGTAACACAGGCAAGAATAGGCCCGAGTAGAGGAGCCGTGCAGGCAAGAAGAGGCCCGAACAGAGTCCCGCGGGCAAGGATACGCCCAAACGGAGAGTCCCACAGGCAAGAATAGGCCCGAACGGAGAGACCCGCAGGCCAGCATACGCCCAAACAGACTCCCGCAGGTCAGAATAGGCCCGAACGGAGAGCCCCGCAGGCCAGCATGTGCCTGAACGGAGATTCCCGCAGGCAAGCATAGGCCCGAACGAAGAGTTCCGCAGGCCAGAATAGGCCCGAAGGGAAGTCCCGCAGGCGAGAATACGCTCAAACTGAGAATCCCGCAGGCCAGCATAGGCCTGAACCAACATTCCCGCAGGCAAGCATAGGCCCGAATAGGGTCCCGCAGGCAAGAACAGGCCCGAACGGAGATTTTCGGAAGAAACAATAGGCCCGAACAGAGTCCCACAGGCAAGAATAGGCCCGAGTAGAGGAGCCGTGCTGGCAAGAAGAGGCCCGAACAGAGTCCTAGAGGCAAGAATAGGCCCAAAAGGAGAGCCCCGCAGGTCAGAAAGCCCCGAGCACAGAGTCCCGCAGGTGAGAATATGCCCGAACGGAGAGTCCCACAGGCCAGAATTGGCCCAAACGGTCATTCCCGCAGGCAAGCATAGGCCCGAACAGAGTCCAGCAGGCAGCATAGGCCCGAACGGAGATTCCCGGACCAAGAATAGACCCGAACGGTGTCCCGAAGGCAAAAAGAGGCCCGAGTAGAGGAGCCGTGCAGGCAAGAAGACGCCCGAACACTGTCCGGCAAGCAAGAATAAGCCCGAACGCAGAATCCCGCAGGCAAGAACGGGCCTGAACAGAGTCCCACTGGCAAGAAGAAGCACGAATAGAAGAGGCCCCTAGGCAAGAATAGGCCCGAGTAGAGTCCCGCTCCCAAGATTAGGCCCGAACGGAGAGTCCCGCAGGCCAGAAACGACCGAACGGAGAGTCCCGCGGGCGAGAATAGGCCCAAAGAGATGTCCTGCAGGCGAGAATACGCCCAAATTGAGAATCCCACTGGTCAGCATAACCCTGAAAGGAGATTCCCGCAGGCAAGCATAGGCCCGAACTGAGTCCCGCAAGCCGGAATAGGACGGAACGGAGTTTCCCGTGGGCAACAATAGGCCTGGACAGAGTCCCGCAGGCAAGAATAGGCCCGAGTAGAGGGGCTGTGCAGGCAAGAAGAGGCCCGAACAGATTCCTGCAGGCAAGAATAGGCCCAAATGAAGAGCCCCGCTGGCAACAAGAGACCCGAACAGAGTCCCGAAGGCCAGAAAGGCCCGAACGGAGAGTTCCGCAGGTGAGAATAGGCCCGAACGGAGAGTCTCGCAGGCCAGAATCGGCCCGAATAGAGGAGCCCTTAGGCAAAAATAGGCCCGAATAGAGACCCGCTCACAAGAATAGGCCCGAACGGACAGTCCCGCAGGCCAGAATTGGCCCGAATGGTGATTCCCGCAGGCCAGCATAGGCCCGAACAGAGTCTTGCAGGCAAGAATAGGCCCAAACGAAGAGCCCCGCTGGCAAGAAGAGACCCGAACAGAGTCCCGAAGGCCAGAAAGGCCCGAACGGAGAGTTCCGCAGGTGAGAATAGGCCCGAACGGAGAGTCCCGCAGGCCAGAAAAGCCCGAACAGAGGGTCTCGAAGGCGAGAATGGGCCCGAACGAGGGTCCCGCAGACCACGATAGGAGCGAACGGAGAGTCTCGCAGGCCAGAATAGGCCCGAACAGAGTCCCGCAGGGAAGTATAGGCCTGAATAGAGTTCCGCAGGGAAGGACAGGCCTGAATAGAGGAGCCCCGCACACACTATCAGGCCTGAATAGCGGAGCCCCGTACAAACGAACAGGCCCGAGTAGCAGAGCCCTGCAAGCACGAACAGACCCGAGTAGCGGAACCCCGCAAGCACAAACAGGCCCGAGTAGTGGAGCCCTGCAAGCACGAACAGACCCGAGTAGCGGAGCCCCGCATGCACGAACAGGCCCAAGTAGTGGAGCCCCGCATGCACCAACAGACCCGAGCAGCGGAGCCCCACACGCACAATCAGGCCTGAGTAGCGGAGCTCCGCATGCTAGAACAGGACCGAATATCGGAGCTCCGTAAGCACAAAAGGCTGGAATAGAGCAGCCCCGCACGCAACAGGAGACCCGAAAGGAGACACCCAGAGGCTAGATTAGGTCCGAACGGAGAGTTTTGCAGGTCAGAATTGTCCCGAACGGAGAGACCCGCAGGCAAGAATAGGCCGGAACGGAGAGTCCCGCAGGGAAGAATAGGCCCGAACGGAGAGTCGCCCAGGCGAGCATAGACCCGAACAGAGAGTTGCGCAGGCGAGAATAGGCCCGAAGGAAAGTCCCGCAGGCGAGAAAATATGCCCAAATTGAGAATACCGCAGGCCAGCATACGCCTGAACGGAGATTCCCGCAGGCAATCATAGGCCCAAACAGAGTCCTGCAGGCCAGAATAGGCCGGAACAGAGATTCCTGCAGGCAAGCATAGGCCCGAACAGAGTCCCGCAGGCCAGGGTACGCCCGAACGGAGATTCCCGGAGCAAGGAGAGGCCCGAACAGAGTCCCGCAGGCAAGAATAGGCCCGAGTAGAGCAGCCATGCAGGCAAGATGAGGCACGAACAGAGTCCCGCTGGCAAGAGTAGCCCTGAACGGAGAACCCACAGGCAAGAATAGGCTCAAACGGAGAGTCCCGCAGACAAGAATAGGCCCGAACAGAATCCCAGAGGCAAGAATAGAGGAGCCCCGTAGGCAAGAGCAGGCCCGACTAAAGTCCCGCTCCAGAGAATAGGCCCGAACGGAGAGTCCCGTAGGCGAAAAAGGCCTGAACAGAGAGCCCCGCAGGCAGGCATGGGCCCGAACAGAGTCCCACAGGTCAGAATAGTCCCGAACAGAGATTCCCGGAGCAAGAATAGCCCCGAACAGAATTCCGCAGGCCAGAATAGGCCAGAACAGGGATTTCCGAAAGCAACCAAAGGCCCGAACAGAGTCCCGCAGGCCAGCATACGCCTCAACGGAGATTGCCGAAGGGAAGCCTAGGCCCGAACGAAGAGTCCCGGAGGCAAGAATAGGCCCCAATAGAGTCCCACAGGCAAAAAGAGGCCCGAGTAGAGGAGCCGTGCAGGCAAGAAGAGGCCCGAACAGAGTCCCGCGGGCAAGGATACGCCCAAACGGAGAGTCCCGCAGGCAAGAATAGGCCCGAACGGAGAGACCCGCAGGCCAGCATACGCCTGAAAGGAGATTCCCGCAGGCAAGCATAGGCCCAAACAGAGTCCCGCAGGTCAGAATAGGCCCGAACGGAGAGTTCCGCAGCACAGAATAGGCCCGAACAGAGTCCCGCAGGCCAGAATAGGCCCGAACAGAGATTCCCGGAGCAAGAATAGCCACGAACAGAATTCCGCAGGCCAGAATAGGCCAGAACGGGGATTTCTGAAAGCAAACAAAGGCCCGGACAGAATCCCGCAGGCCAGCATACGCCTGAACGGAGATTGCCGAAGGGAAGCATAGGCCCGAACGAAGAGTCCCGCAGGCCAGAATAGGCCCGAACGGAGATTGTCGGAGGCAAGAATAGGCCCCAATAGAGTCCCACAGGCAAGAATAGGCCCGAGTAGAGGAGACGTACAGGAAAGTAGAGGCCCGAACAGAGTCCCGCAGGCAAGAATAGGCCCGAACGGAGAGCCCCGCAGGCCAGCATATGCCTGAACGGAGATTCCCGCAGGCAAGCATAGGCCCGAACGAAGAGTCCCGCAGGCCAGAATAGGCCCGAAGGGAAGTCCCGCAGGCGGGAATACGCTCAAACTGAGAATCCCGCAGGCCAGCATAGGCCTGAACCAACATTCCCGCAGGCAAGCATAGACCCGAATAGAGTCCCGCAGGCAAGAACAGGCCCGAACGGAGATTTTCGGAAGAAACAATAGGCCCGAACAGAGTCCCACAGGCAAGAATAGGCCCGAGTAGAGGAGCCGTGCTGGCAAGAAGAGGCCCGAACAGAGTCCTAGAGGCAAGAATAGGCCCAAAAGGAGAGCCCCGCAGGTCAGAAAGCCCCGAGCACAGAGTCCCGCAGGTGAGAATATGCCCGAACGGAGAGTCCCACAGGCCAGAATTGGCCCAAACGGTCATTCCCGCAGGCAAGCATAGGCCCGAACAGAGTCCAGCAGGCAGCATAGGCCCGAACGGAGATTCCCGGACCAAGAATAGACCCGAACGGTGTCCCGAAGGCAAAAAGAGGCCCGAGTAGAGGAGCCGTGCAGGCAAGAAGACGCCCGAACACTGTCCGGCAAGCAAGAATAAGCCCGAACGCAGAATCCCGCAGGCAAGAACGGGCCTGAACAGAGTCCCACTGGCAAGAAGAAGCACGAATAGAAGAGGCCCCTAGGCAAGAATAGGCCCGAGTAGAGTCCCGCTCCCAAGATTAGGCCCGAACGGAGAGTCCCGCAGGCCAGAAACGACCGAACGGAGAGTCCCGCGGGCGAGAATAGGCCCAAAGAGATGTCCTGCAGGCGAGAATACGCCCAAATTGAGAATCCCACAGGTCAGCATAACCCTGAAAGGAGATTCCCGCAGGCAAGCATAGGCCCGAACAGAGTCCCGCAAGCCGGAATAGGACGGAACGGAGTTTCCCGTGGGCAGCAATAGGCCTGGACAGAGTCCCGCAGGCAAGAATAGGCCCGAGTAGAGGGGCTGTGCAGGCAAGAAGAGGCCCGAACAGATTCCTGCAGGCAAGAATAGGCCCAAATGAAGAGCCCCGCTGGCAACAAGAGACCCGAACAGAGTCCCGAAGGCCAGAAAGGCCCGAACGGAGAGTTCCGCAGGTGAGAATAGGCCCGAACGGAGAGTCTCGCAGGCCAGAATCGGCCCGAATAGAGGAGCCCTTAGGCAAAAATAGGCCCGAATAGAGACCCGCTCACAAGAATAGGCCCGAACGGACAGTCCCGCAGGCCAGAATTGGCCCGAATGGTGATTCCCGCAGGCCAGCATAGGCCCGAACAGAGTCTTGCAGGCAAGAATAGGCCCAAACGAAGAGCCCCGCTGGCAAGAAGAGACCCGAACAGAGTCCCGAAGGCCAGAAAGGCCCGAACGGAGAGTTCCGCAGGTGAGAATAGGCCCGAACGGAGAGTCCCGCAGGCCAGAAAAGCCCGAACAGAGGGTCTCGAAGGCGAGAATGGGCCCGAACGAGGGTCCCGCAGACCACGATAGGAGCGAACGGAGAGTCTCGCAGGCCAGAATAGGCCCGAACAGAGTCCCGCAGGGAAGTATAGGCCCGAATAGAGTTCCGCAGGGAAGGACAGGCCTGAATAGAGGAGCCCCGCACACACTATCAGGCCTGAATAGCGGAGCCCCGTACAAACGAACAGGCCCGAGTAGCAGAGCCCTGCAAGCACGAACAGACCCGAGTAGCGGAACCCCGCAAGCACAAACAGGCCCGAGTAGTGGAGCCCTGCAAGCACGAACAGACCCGAGTAGCGGAGCCCCGCATGCACGAACAGGCCCAAGTAGTGGAGCCCCGCATGCACCAACAGACCCGAGCAGCGGAGCCCCACACGCACAATCAGGCCTGAGTAGCGGAGCTCCGCATGCTAGAACAGGACCGAATATCGGAGCTCCGTAAGCACAAAAGGCTGGAATAGAGCAGCCCCGCACGCAACAGGAGACCCGAAAGGAGACACCCAGAGGCTAGATTAGGTCCGAACGGAGAGTTTTGCAGGTCAGAATTGTCCCGAACGGAGAGACCCGCAGGCAAGAATAGGCCAGAACGGAGAGTCCCGCAGGGAAGAATAGGCCCGAACGGAGAGTCGCCCAGGCGAGCATAGGCCCGAACGGAGAGTTGCGCAGGCGAGAATAGGCCCGAAGGAAAGTCCCGCAGGCGAGAAAATATGCCCAAATTGAGAATACCGCAGGCCAGCATACGCCTGAACGGAGATTCCCGCAGGCAATCATAGGCCCAAACAGAGTCCTGCAGGCCAGAATAGGCCGGAACAGAGATTCCTGCAGGCAAGCATAGGCCCGAACAGAGTCCCGCAGGCCAGGGTACGCCCGAACGGAGATTCCCGGAGCAAGGAGAGGCCCGAACAGAGTCCCGCAGGCAAGAATAGGCCCGAGTAGAGCAGCCATGCAGGCAAGATGAGGCACGAACAGAGTCCCGCTGGCAAGAGTAGCCCTGAATGGAGAACCCACAGGCAAGAATAGGCTCAAACGGAGAGTCCCGCAGACAAGAATAGGCCCGAACAGAATCCCAGAGGCAAGAATAGAGGAGCCCCGTAAGCAAGAGTAGGCCCGACTAAAGTCCCGCTCCAGAGAATAGGCCCGAACGGAGAGTCCCGTAGGCGAAAAAGGCCTGAACAGAGAGCCCCGCAGGCAGGCATGGGCCCGAACAGAGTCCCACAGGCCAGAATAGTCCCGAACAGAGATTCCCGGGGCAAGAATAGCCCCGAACAGAATTCCGCAGGCCAGAATAGGCCAGAACAGGGATTTCCGAAAGCAACCAAAGGCCCGAACAGAGTCCCGCAGGCCAGCATACGCCTCAACGGAGATTGCCGAAGGGAAGCCTAGGCCCGAACGAAGAGTCCCGGAGGCAAGAATAGGCCCCAATAGAGTCGCACAGGCAAAAAGAGGCCCGAGTAGAGGAGCCGTGCAGGCAAGAAGAGGCCCGAACAGAGTCCCGCGGGCAAGGATACGCCCAAACGGAGAGTCCCGCAGGCAAGAATAGGCCCGAACGGAGAGACCCGCAGGCCAGCATACGCCTGAAAGGAGATTCCCGCAGGCAAGCATAGGCCCAAACAGAGTCCCGCAGGTCAGAATAGGCCCGAACGGAGAGTTCTGCAGCACAGAATAGGCCCGAACAGAGTCCCGCAGGCCAGAATAGGCCCGAACAGAGATTCCCGGAGCAAGAATAGCCACGAACAGAATTCTGCAGGCCAGAAGAGGCCAGAACGGGGATTTCTGAAAACAACCAAAGGCCCGGACAGAATCCCGCAGGCCAGCATACGCCTGAACGGAGATTGCCGAAGGGAAGCATAGGCCCGAACGAAGAGTCCCGCAGGCCAGAATAGGCCCGAACGGAGATTGTCGGAGGCAAGAATAGGCCCCAATAGAGTCCCACAGGCAAGAATAGGCCCGAGTAGAGGAGACGTGCAGGAAAGTAGAGGCCCGAACAGAGTCCCGCAGGCAAGAATAGGCCCGAACGGAGAGTCCCGCAGGCCAGCATATGCCTGAACGGAGATTCCCGCAGGCAAGCATAGGCCCGAACGAAGAGTTCCGCAGGCCAGAATAGGCCGGAAGGGAAGTCCCGCAGGCGAGAATACGCTCAAACTGAGAATCTCGCAGGCCAGCATAGGCCTGAACCAACATTCCCGCAGGCAAGCATAGGCCCGAATAGGGTCCCGCAGGCAAGAATAGGCCCGAACGGAGATTTTCGGAAGAAACAATAGGCCCGAACAGAGTCCCACAGGCAAGAATAGGCCCGAGTAGAGGAGCCGTGCTGGCAAGAAGAGGCCCGAACAGAGTCCTAGAGGCAAGAATAGGCCCAAAAGGAGAGCCCCGCAGGTCAGAAAGCCCCGAGCACAGAGTCCCGCAGGTGAGAATATGCCCGAACGGAGAGTCCCACAGGCCAGAATTGGCCCAAACGGTCATTCCCGCAGGCAAGCATAGGCCCGAACAGAGTCCAGCAGGCAGCATAGGCCCGAACGGAGATTCCCGGACCAAGAATAGACCCGAACGGTGTCCCGAAGGCAAAAAGAGGCCCGAGTAGAGGAGCCGTGCAGGCAAGAAGACGCCCGAACACTGTCCGGCAAGCAAGAATAAGCCCGAACGCAGAATCCCGCAGGCAAGAACGGGCCTGAACAGAGTCCCACTGGCAAGAAGAAGCACGAATAGAAGAGGCCCCTAGGCAAGAATAGGCCCGAGTAGAGTCCCGCTCCCAAGATTAGGCCCGAACGGAGAGTCCCGCAGGCCAGAAACGACCGAACGGAGAGTCCCGCGGGCGAGAATAGGCCCAAAGAGATGTCCTGCAGGCGAGAATACGCCCAAATTGAGAATCCCACAGGTCAGCATAACCCTGAAAGGAGATTCCCGCAGGCAAGCATAGGCCCGAACAGAGTCCCGCAAGCCGGAATAGGACGGAACGGAGTTTCCCGTGGGCAACAATAGGCCTGGACAGAGTCCCGCAGGCAAAAATAGGCCCCAGTAGAGGGGCTGTGCAGGCAAGAAGAGGCCCGAACAGATTCCTGCAGGCAAGAATAGGCCCAAATGAAGAGCCCCGCTGGCAACAAGGGACCCGAACAGAGTCCCGAAGGCCAGAAAGGCCCGAACGGAGAGTTCCGCAGGTGAGAATAGGCCCGAACGGAGAGTCCCGCAGGCCATAATCGGCCCGAATAGAGGAGCCCTTAGGCAAACATAGGCCCGAATAGAGACCCGCTCACAAGAATAGGCCCGAACGGACAGTCCCGCAGGCCAGAATTGGCCCGAATGGTGATTCCCGCAGGCCAGCATAGGCCCGAACAGAGTCTTGCAGGCAAGAATAGGCCCAAACGAAGAGCCCCGCTGGCAAGAAGAGACCCGAACAGAGTCCCGAAGGCCAGACAGGCCCGAACGGAGAGTTCCGCAGGTGAGAATAGGCCCGAACAGAGAGTCCCGCAGGCCAGAAAAGCCCGAACAGAGGGTCTCGAAGGCGAGAATGGGCCCGAACGAGGGTCCCGCAGACCACGATAGGAGCGAACGGAGAGTCTCGCAGGCCAGAATAGGCCCGAACAGAGTCCCGCAGGGAAGTATAGGCCCGAATAGAGTTCCGCAGGGAAGGACAGGCCTGAATAGAGGAGCCCCGCGCACACTATCAGGCCTGAATAGCGGAGCCCCGTACAAACGAACAGGCCCGAGTAGCAGAGCCCTGCAAGCACGAACAGACCCGAGTAGCGGAGCCCCGCATGCACGAACAGGCCCAAGTAGTGGAGCCCCGCATGCACCAACAGACCCGAGCAGCGGAGCCCCACACGCACAATCAGGCCTGAGTAGCGGAGCTCCGCATGCTAGAACAGGACCGAATATCGGAGCTCCGTAAGCACAAAAGGCTGGAATAGAGCAGCCCCGCACGCAACAGGAGACCCGAAAGGAGACACCCAGAGGCTAGATTAGGTCCGAACGGAGAGTTTTGCAGGTCAGAATTGTCCCGAACGGAGAGACCCGCAGGCAAGAATAGGCCGGAACGGAGAGTCCCGCAGGGAAGAATAGGCCCGAACGGAGAGTCGCCCAGGCGAGCATAGGCCCGAACGGAGAGTTGCGCAGGCGAGAATAGGCCCGAAGGAAAGTCCCGCAGGCGAGAAAATATGCCCAAATTGAGAATACCGCAGGCCAGCATACGCCTGAACGGAGATTCCCGCAGGCAATCATAGGCCCAAACAGAGTCCTGCAGGCCAGAATAGGCCGGAACAGAGATTCCTGCAGGCAAGCATAGGCCCGAACAGAGTCCCGCAGGCCAGGGTACGCCCGAACGGAGATTCCCGGAGCAAGGAGAGGCCCGAACAGAGTCCCGCAGGCAAGAATAGGCCCTAGTAGAGCAGCCATGCAGGCAAGATGAGGCACGAACAGAGTCCCGCTGGCAAGAGTAGCCCTGAACGGAGAACCCACAGGCAAGAATAGGCTCAAACGGAGAGTCCCGCAGACAAGAATAGGCCCGAACAGAATCCCAGAGGCAAGAATAGAGGAGCCCCGTAGGCAAGAGCAGGCCCGACTAAAGTCCCGCTCCAGAGAATAGGCCCGAACGGAGAGTCCCGTAGGCGAAAAAGGCCTGAACAGAGAGCCCCGCAGGCAGGCATGGGCCCGAACAGAGTCCCACAAGCCAGAATAGTCCCGAACAGAGATTCCCGGAGCAAGAATAGCCCCGAACAGAATTCCGCAGGCCAGAATAGGCCAGAACAGGGATTTCCGAAAGCAACCAAAGGCCCGAACAGAGTCCCGCAGGCCAGCATACGCCTGAACGGAGATTGCCGAAGGGAAGCCTAGGCCCGAACGAAGAGTCCCGGAGGCAAGAATAGGCCCCAATAGAGTCGCACAGGCAAAAAGAGGCCCGAGTAGAGGAGCCGTGCAGGCAAGAAGAGGCCCGAACAGAGTCCCGCGGGCAAGGATACGCCCAAACGGAGAGTCCCACAGGCAAGAATAGGCCCGAACGGAGAGAACCGCAGGCCAGCATACGCCTGAAAGGAGATTCCCGCAGGCAAGCATAGGCCCAAACAGAGTCCCGCAGGCCAGAATAGGCCCGAACAGAGATTCCCGGAGCAAGAATAGCCACGAACAGAATTCCGCAGGCCAGAATAGGCCAGAACGGGGATTTCTGAAAGCAACCAAAGGCCCGGACAGAATCCCGCAGGCCAGCATACGCCTGAACGGAGATTGCCGAAGGGAAGCAGAGGCCCGAACGAAGAGTCCCGCAGGCCAGAATAGGCCCGAACGGAGATTGTCGGAGGCAAGAATAGGCCCCAATAGAGTCCCACAGGCAAGAAGAGGCCCGAGTAGAGGAGACGTGCAGGAAAGTAGAGGCCCGAACAGAGTCCCGCAGGCAAGAATAGGCCCGAACGGAGAGCCCCGCAGGCCAGCATATGCCTGAACGGAGATTCCCGCAGGCAAGCATAGGCCCGAACGGAGAGTCCCGCAGGCCAGAATCGGCCCGAATAGAGGAGCCCTTAGGCAAAAAGAGGCCCGAATAGAGACCCGCTCACAAGAATAGGCCCGAACGGACAGTCCCGCAGGCCAGAATTGGCCCGAATGGTGATTCCCGCAGGCCAGCATAGGCCCGAACAGAGTCTTGCAGGCAAGAATAGGCCCAAACGAAGAGCCCCGCTGGCAAGAAGAGACCCGAACAGAGTCCCGAAGGCCAGAAAGGCCCGAACGGAGAGTTCCGCAGGTGAGAATAGGCCCGAACGGAGAGTCCCGCAGGCCAGAAAAGCCCGAACAGAGGGTCTCGAAGGCGAGAATGGGCCCGAACGAGGGTCCCGCAGACCACGATAGGAGCGAACGGAGAGTCTCGCAGGCCAGAATAGGCCCGAACAGAGTCCCGCAGGGAAGTATAGGCCCGAATAGAGTTCCGCAGGGAAGGACAGGCCTGAATAGAGGAGCCCCGCACACACTATCAGGCCTGAATAGCGGAGCCCCGTACAAACGAACAGGCCCGAGTAGCAGAGCCCTGCAAGCACGAACAGACCCGAGTAGCGGAACCCCGCAAGCACAAACAGGCCCGAGTAGTGGAGCCCTGCAAGCACGAACAGACCCAAGTAGCGGAGCCCCGCATGCACGAACAGGCCCAAGTAGTGGAGCCCCGCATGCACCAACAGACCCGAGCAGCGGAGCCCCACACGCACAATCAGGCCTGAGTAGCGGAGCTCCGCATGCTAGAACAGGACCGAATATCGGAGCTCCGTAAGCACAAAAGGCTGGAATAGAGCAGCCCCGCACGCAACAGGAGACCCGAAAGGAGACACCCAGAGGCTAGATTAGGTCCGAACGGAGAGTTTTGCAGGTCAGAATTGTCCCGAACGGAGAGACCCGCAGGCAAGAATAGGCCGGAACGGAGAGTCCCGCAGGGAAGAATAGGCCCGAACGGAGAGTCGCCCAGGCGAGCATAGGCCCGAACGGAGAGTTGCGCAGGCGAGAATAGGCCCGAAGGAAAGTCCCGCAGGCGAGAAAATATGCCCAAATTGAGAATACCGCAGGCCAGCATACGCCTGAACGGAGATTCCCGCAGGCAATCATAGGCCCAAACAGAGTCCTGCAGGCCAGAATAGGCCGGAACAGAGATTCCTGCAGGCAAGCATAGGCCCGAACAGAGTCCCGCAGGCCAGGGTACGCCCGAACGGAGATTCCCGGAGCAAGGAGAGGCCCGAACAGAGTCCCGCAGGCAAGAATAGGCCCGAGTAGAGCAGCCATGCAGGCAAGATGAGGCACGAACAGAGTCCCGCTGGCAAGAGTAGCCCTGAACGGAGAACCCACAGGCAAGAATAGGCTCAAACGGAGAGTCCCGCAGACAAGAATAGGCCCGAACAGAATCCCAGAGGCAAGAATAGAGGAGCCCCGTAGGCAAGAGTAGGCCCGACTAAAGTCCCGCTCCAGAGAATAGGCCCGAACGGAGAGTCCCGTAGGCGAAAAAGGCCTGAACAGAGAGCCCCGCAGGCAGGCATGGGCCCGAACAGAGTCCCACAGGCCAGAATAGTCCCGAACAGAGATTCCCGGGGCAAGAATAGCCCCGAACAGAATTCCGCAGGCCAGAATAGGCCAGAACAGGGATTTCCGAAAGCAACCAAAGGCCCGAACAGAGTCCCGCAGGCCAGCATACGCCTCAACGGAGATTGCCGAAGGGAAGCCTAGGCCCGAACGAAGAGTCCCGGAGGCAAGAATAGGCCCCAATAGAGTCGCACAGGCAAAAAGAGGCCCGAGTAGAGGAGCCGTGCAGGCAAGAAGAGGCCCGAACAGAGTCCCGCGGGCAAGGATACGCCCAAACGGAGAGTCCCGCAGGCAAGAATAGGCCCGAACGGAGAGACCCGCAGGCCAGCATACGCCTGAAAGGAGATTCCCGCAGGCAAGCATAGGCCCAAACAGAGTCCCGCAGGCCAGAATAGGCCCGAACAGAGATTCCCGGAGCAAGAATAGCCACGAACAGAATTCCGCAGGCCAGAATAGGCCAGAACGGGGATTTCTGAAAGCAACCAAAGGCCCGGACAGAATCCCGCAGGCCAGCATACGCCCGAACGGAGATTGCCGAAGGGAAGCAGAGGCCCGAACGAAGAGTCCCGCAGGCCAGAATAGGCCCGAACGGAGATTGTCGGAGGCAAGAATAGGCCCCAATAGAGTCCCACAGGCAAGAATAGGCCCGAGTAGAGGAGCCGTGCAGGAAAGTAGAGGCCCGAACAGAGTCCCGCAGGCAAGAATAGGCCCGAACGGAGAGCCCCGCAGGCCAGCATATGCCTGAACGGAGATTCCCGCAGGCAAGCATAGGCCCGAACGGAGAGTCCCGCAGGCCAGAATCGGCCCGAATAGAGGAGCCCTTAGGCAAAAAGAGGCCCGAATAGAGACCCGCTCACAAGAATAGGCCCGAACGGACAGTCCCGCAGGCCAGAATTGGCCCGAATGGTGATTCCCGCAGGCCAGCATAGGCCCGAACAGAGTCTTGCAGGCAAGAATAGGCCCAAACGAAGAGCCCCGCTGGCAAGAAGAGACCCGAACAGAGTCCCGAAGGCCAGAAAGGCCCGAACGGAGAGTTCCGCAGGTGAGAATAGGCCCGAATGGAGAGTCCCGCAGGCCAGAAAAGCCCGAACAGAGGATCTCGAAGGCGAGAATGGGCCCGAACGAGGGTCCCGCAGACCACGATAGGAGCGAACGGAGAGTCTCGCAGGCCAGAATAGGCCCGAACAGAGTCCCGCAGGGAAGTATAGGCCCGAATAGAGTTCCGCAGGGAAGGACAGGCCTGAATAGAGGAGCCCCGCACACACTATCAGGCCTGAATAGCGGAGCCCCGTACAAACGAACAGGCCCGAGTAGCAGAGCCCTGCAAGCACGAACAGACCCGAGTAGCGGAACCCCGCAAGCACAAACAGGCCCGAGTAGTGGAGCCCTGCAAGCACGAACAGACCCGAGTAGCGGAGCCCCGCATGCACGAACAGGCCCAAGTAGTGGAGCCCCGCATGCACCAACAGACCCGAGCAGCGGAGCCCCACACGCACAATCAGGCCTGAGTAGCGGAGCTCCGCATGCTAGAACAGGACCGAATATCGGAGCTCCGTAAGCACAAAAGGCTGGAATAGAGCAGCCCCGCACGCAACAGGAGACCCGAAAGGAGACACCCAGAGGCTAGATTAGGTCCGAACGGAGAGTTTTGCAGGTCAGAATTGTCCCGAACGGAGAGACCCGCAGGCAAGAATAGGCCGGAACGGAGAGTCCCGCAGGGAAGAATAGGCCCGAACGGAGAGTCGCCCAGGCGAGCATAGGCCCGAACGGAGAGTTGCGCAGGCGAGAATAGGCCCGAAGGAAAGTCCCGCAGGCGAGAAAATATGCCCAAATTGAGAATACCGCAGGCCAGCATACGCCTGAACGGAGATTCCCGCAGGCAATCATAGGCCCAAACAGAGTCCTGCAGGCCAGAATAGGCCGGAACAGAGATTCCTGCAGGCAAGCATAGGCCCGAACAGAGTCCCGCAGGCCAGGGTACGCCCGAACGGAGATTCCCGGAGCAAGGAGAGGCCCGAACAGAGTCCCGCAGGCAAGAATAGGCCCTAGTAGAGCAGCCATGCAGGCAAGATGAGGCACGAACAGAGTCCCGCTGGCAAGAGTAGCCCTGAACGGAGAACCCACAGGCAAGAATAGGCTCAAACGGAGAGTCCCGCAGACAAGAATAGGCCCGAACAGAATCCCAGAGGCAAGAATAGAGGAGCCCCGTAGGCAAGAGTAGGCCCGACTAAAGTCCCGCTCCAGAGAATAGGCCCGAACGGAGAGTCCCGTAGGCGAAAAAGGCCTGAACAGAGAGCCCCGCAGGCAGGCATGGGCCCGAACAGAGTCCCACAGGCCAGAATAGTCCCGAACAGAGATTCCCGGAGCAAGAATAGCCCCGAACAGAATTCCGCAGGCCAGAATAGGCCAGAACAGGGATTTCCGAAAGCAACCAAAGGCCCGAACAGAGTCCCGCAGGCCAGCATACGCCTCAACGGAGATTGCCGAAGGGAAGCCTAGGCCCGAACGAAGAGTCCCGGAGGCAAGAATAGGCCCCAATAGAGTCGCACAGGCAAAAAGAGGCCCGAGTAGAGGAGCCGTGCAGGCAAGAAGAGGCCCGAACAGAGTCCCGCGGGCAAGGATACGCCCAAACGGAGAGTCCCGCAGGCAAGAATAGGCCCGAACGGAGAGACCCGCAGGCCAGCATACGCCTGAAAGGAGATTCCCGCAGGCAAGCATAGGCCCAAACAGAGTCCCGCAGGCCAGAATAGGCCCGAACAGAGATTCCCGGAGCAAGAATAGCCACGAACAGAATTCCGCAGGCCAGAATAGGCCAGAACGGGGATTTCTGAAAGCAACCAAAGGCCCGGACAGAATCCCGCAGGCCAGCATACGCCCGAACGGAGATTGCCGAAGGGAAGCAGAGGCCCGAACGAAGAGTCCCGCAGGCCAGAATAGGCCCGAACGGAGATTGTCGGAGGCAAGAATAGGCCCCAATAGAGTCCCACAGGCAAGAATAGGCCCGAGTAGAGGAGCCGAGCAGGCAAGAAGAGGCCCGAACAGAGTCCCGCGGGCAAGGATACGCCCAAACGGAGAGTCCCGCAGGCAAGAATAGGCCCGAACGGAGAGACCCGCAGACCAGCATACGCATGAAAGGAGATTCCCGCAGGCAAGCATAGGCCCAAACAGAGTCCCGCAGGTCAGAATAGGCCCGAACGGAGAGTTCCGCAGCACAGAATAGGCCCGAACAGAGTCCCGCAGGCCAGAATAGTCCCGAACAGAGATTCCCGGAGCAAGAATAGCCCCGAACAGAATTCCGCAGGCCAGAATAGGCCAGAACAGGGATTTCCGAAAGCAACCAAAGGCCCGAACAGAGTCCCGCAGGCCAGCATACGCCTGAACGGAGATTGCCGAAGGGAAGCCTAGGCCCGAACGAAGAGTCCCGGAGGCAAGAATAGGCCCCAATAGAGTCCCACAGGCAAAAAGAGGCCCGAGTAGAGGAGCCGTGCAGGCAAGAAGAGGCCCGAACAGAGTCCCGCGGGCAAGGATACGCCCAAACGGAGAGTCCCGCAGGCAAGAATAGGCCCGAACGGAGAGACCCGCAGGCCAGCATACGCCTGAAAGGAGATTCCCGCAGGCAAGCATAGGCCCAAACAGAGTCCCGCAGGTCAGAATAGGCCCGAACGGAGAGTTCCGCAGCACAGAATAGGCCCGAACAGAGTCCCGCAGGCCAGAATAGGCCCGAACAGAGATTCCCGGAGCAAGAATAGCCACGAACAGAATTCCGCAGGCCAGTATAGGCCAGAACGGGGATTTCTGAAAGCAACCAAAGGCCCGGACAGAGTCCCGCAGGCCAGCATACGCCTGAACGGAGATTGCCGAAGGGAAGCATAGGCCCGAACGAAGAGTCCCGCAGGCCAGAATAGGCCCGAACGGAGATTGTCGGAGGCAAGAATAGGCCCCAATAGAGTCCCACAGGCAAGAATAGGCCCGAGTAGAGGAGACGTGCAGGAAAGTAGAGGCCCGAACAGAGTCCCGCAGGCAAGAATAGGCCCGAACGGAGAGCCCCGCAGGCCAGCATATGCCTGAACGGAGATTCCCGCAGGCAAGCATAGGCCCGAACGAAGAGTCCCGCAGGCCAGAATAGGCCCGAAGGGAAGTCCCGCAGGCGAGAATACGCTCAAACTGAGAATCCCGCAGGCCAGCATAGGCCTGAACCAACATTCCCGCAGGCAAGCATAGGCCCGAATAGGGTCCCGCAGGCAAGAACAGGCCCGAACGGAGATTTTCGGAAGAAACAATAGGCCCGAACAGAGTCCCACAGGCAAGAATAGGCCCGAGTAGAGGAGCCGTGCTGGCAAGAAGAGGCCCGAACAGAGTCCTAGAGGCAAGAATAGGCCCAAAAGGAGAGCCCCGCAGGTCAGAAAGCCCCGAGCACGGAGTCCCGCAGGCAAGAATAGGCCCGAACGGAGAGAACCGCAGGCCAGAAAAGCCCAAACGGAGAGTCCCGCAGGCCAGAATAGGCCCGAACGGAGATTGTCGGAGGCAAGAATAGGCCCCAATAGAGTCCCACAGGCAAGAATAGGCCCGAATAGAGGAGCCGTGCAGGCAAGAAGAGGCCCGAACAGAGTCCCGCGGGCAAGGATACGCCCAAACGGAGAGTCCCGCAGGCAAGAATAGGCCCGAACGGAGAGACCCGCAGGCCAGCATACGCCTGAAAGGAGATTCCCGCAGGCAAGCATAGGCCCAAACAGAGTCCCGCAGGTCAGAATAGGCCCGAACGGAGAGTTCCGCAGCACAGAATAGTCCCGAACAGAGTCCCGCAGGCCAGAATAGGCCCGAACAGAGATTCCCGGAGCAAGAATAGCCACGAACAGAATTCCGCAGGCCAGTATAGGCCAGAACGGGGATTTCTGAAAGCAACCAAAGGCCCGGACAGAGTCCCGCAGGCCAGCATACGCCTGAACGGAGATTGCCGAAGGGAAGCCGAGGCCCGAACGAAGAGTCCCGCAGGCCAGAATAGGCCCGAACGGAGATTGTCGGAGGAAAGAATAGGCCCCAATAGAGTCCCACAGGCAAGAATAGGCCCGAGTAGAGGAGACGTGCAGTAAAGTAGAGGCCCGAACAGAGTCCCGCAGGCAAGAATAGGCCCGAACGGAGAGCCCCGCAGGCCAGCATATGCCTGAACGGAGATTCCCGCAGGCAAGCATAGGCCCGAACGAAGAGTCCCGCAGGCCAGAATAGGCCCGAAGGGAAGTCCCGCAGGCGAGAATACGCTCAAACTGAGAATGCCGCAGGCCAGCATAGGCCTGAACCAACATTGCCGCAGGCAAGCATAGGCCCGAATAGGGTCCCGCAGGCAAGAACAGGCCCGAACGGAGATTTTCGGAAGAAACAATAGGCCCGAACAGAGTCCCACAGGCAAGAATAGGCCCGAGTAGAGGAGCCGTGCTGGCAAGAAGAGGCCCGAACAGAGTCCTAGAGGCAAGAATAGGCCCAAAAGGAGAGCCCCGCAGGTCAGAAAGCCCCGAGCACGGAGTCCCGCAGGCAAGAATAGGCCCGAACGGAGAGAACCGCAGGCCAGCATACGCCTGAAAGGAGATTCCCGCAGGCAAGCATAGGCCCAAACAGAGTCCCGCAGGCCAGAATAGGCCCGAACAGAGATTCCCGGAGCAAGAATAGCCACGAACAGAATTCCGCAGGCCAGAATAGGCCAGAACGGGGATTTCTGAAAGCAACCAAAGGCCCGGACAGAATCCCGCAGGCCAGCATACGCCTGAACGGAGATTCCCGCAGGCAATCATAGGCCCAAACAGAGTCCTGCAGGCCAGAATAGGCCGGAACAGAGATTCCTGCAGGCAAGCATAGGCCCGAACAGAGTCCCGCAGGCCAGGGTACGCCCGAACGGAGATTCCCGGAGCAAGGAGAGGCCCGAACAGAGTCCCGCAGGCAAGAATAGGCCCGAGTAGAGCAGCCATGCAGGCAAGATGAGGCACGAACAGAGTCCCGCTGGCAAGAGTAGCCCTGAACGGAGAACCCACAGGCAAGAATAGGCTCAAACGGAGAGTCCCGCAGACAAGAATAGGCCCGAACAGAATCCCAGAGGCAAGAATAGAGGAGCCCCGTAGGCAAGAGCAGGCCCGACTAAAGTCCCGCTCCAGAGAATAGGCCCGAACGGAGAGTCCCGTAGGCGAAAAAGGCCTGAACAGAGAGCCGCGCAGGCAGGCATGGGCCCGAACAGAGTCCCACAGGCCAGAATAGTCCCGAACAGAGATTCCCGGAGCAAGAATAGCCCCGAACAGAATTCCGCAGGCCAGAATAGGCCAGAACAGGGATTTCCGAAAGCAACCAAAGGCCCGAACAGAGTCCCGCAGGCCAGCATACGCCTGAACGGAGATTGCCGAAGGGAAGCCTAGGCCCGAACGAAGAGTCCCGGAGGCAAGAATAGGCCCCAATAGAGTCGCACAGGCAAAAAGAGGCCCGAGTAGAGGAGCCGTGCAGGCAAGAAGAGGCCCGAACAGAGTCCCGCGGGCAAGGATACGCCCAAACGGAGAGTCCCGCAGGCAAGAATAGGCCCGAACGGAGAGACCCGCAGGCCAGCATACGCCTGAAAGGAGATTCCCGCAGGCAAGCATAGGCCCAAACAGAGTCCCGCAGGTCAGAATAGGCCCGAACGGAGAGTTCCGCAGCACAGAATAGGCCCGAACAGAGTCCCGCAGGCCAGAATAGGCCCGAACAGAGATTCCCGGAGCAAGAATAGCCACGAACAGAATTCCGCAGGCCAGAATAGGCCAGAACGGGGATTTCTGAAAGCAAACAAAGGCCCGGACAGAATCCCGCAGGCCAGCATACGCCCGAACGGAGATTGCCGAAGGGAAGCCGAGGCCCGAACGAAGAGTCCCGCAGGCCAGAATAGGCCCGAACGGAGATTGTCGGAGGCAAGAATAGGCCCCAATAGAGTCCCACAGGCAAGAATAGGCCCGAGTAGAGCAGACGTGCAGGAAAGTAGAGGCCCGAACAGAGTCCCGCAGGCAAGAATAGGCCCGAACGGAGAGCCCCGCAGGCCAGCATATGCCTGAACGGAGATTCCCGCAGGCAAGCATAGGCCCGAACGAAGAGTCCCGGAGGCAAGAATAGGCCCCAATAGAGTCGCACAGGCAAAAAGAGGCCCGAGTAGAGGAGCCGTGCAGGCAAGAAGAGGCCCGAACAGAGTCCCGCGGGCAAGGATACGCCCAAACGGAGAGTCCCGCAGGCAAGAATAGGCCCGAACGGAGAGACCCGCAGGCCAGCATACGCCTGAAAGGAGATTCCCGCAGGCAAGCATAGGCCCAAACAGAGTCCCGCAGGCCAGAATAGGCCCGAACAGAGATTCCCGGAGCAAGAATAGCCACGAACAGAATTCCGCAGGCCAGAATAGGCCAGAACGGGGATTTCTGAAAGCAACCAAAGGCCCGGACAGAATCCCGCAGGCCAGCATACGCCCGAACGGAGATTGCCGAAGGGAAGCAGAGGCCCGAACGAAGAGTCCCGCAGGCCAGAATAGGCCCGAACGGAGATTGTCGGAGGCAAGAATAGGCCCCAATAGAGTAACACAGGCAAGAATAGGCCCGAGTAGAGGAGCCGTGCAGGCAAGAAGAGGCCCGAACAGAGTCCCGCGGGCAAGGATACGCCCAAACGGAGAGTCCCACAGGCAAGAATAGGCCCGAACGGAGAGACCCGCAGGCCAGCATACGCCCAAACAGACTCCCGCAGGTCAGAATAGGCCCGAACGGAGAGCCCCGCAGGCCAGCATGTGCCTGAACGGAGATTCCCGCAGGCAAGCATAGGCCCGAACGAAGAGTTCCGCAGGCCAGAATAGGCCCGAAGGGAAGTCCCGCAGGCGAGAATACGCTCAAACTGAGAATCCCGCAGGCCAGCATAGGCCTGAACCAACATTCCCGCAGGCAAGCATAGGCCCGAATAGGGTCCCGCAGGCAAGAACAGGCCCGAACGGAGATTTTCGGAAGAAACAATAGGCCCGAACAGAGTCCCACAGGCAAGAATAGGCCCGAGTAGAGGAGCCGTGCTGGCAAGAAGAGGCCCGAACAGAGTCCTAGAGGCAAGAATAGGCCCAAAAGGAGAGCCCCGCAGGTCAGAAAGCCCCGAGCACAGAGTCCCGCAGGTGAGAATATGCCCGAACGGAGAGTCCCACAGGCCAGAATTGGCCCAAACGGTCATTCCCGCAGGCAAGCATAGGCCCGAACAGAGTCCAGCAGGCAGCATAGGCCCGAACGGAGATTCCCGGACCAAGAATAGACCCGAACGGTGTCCCGAAGGCAAAAAGAGGCCCGAGTAGAGGAGCCGTGCAGGCAAGAAGACGCCCGAACACTGTCCGGCAAGCAAGAATAAGCCCGAACGCAGAATCCCGCAGGCAAGAACGGGCCTGAACAGAGTCCCACTGGCAAGAAGAAGCACGAATAGAAGAGGCCCCTAGGCAAGAATAGGCCCGAGTAGAGTCCCGCTCCCAAGATTAGGCCCGAACGGAGAGTCCCGCAGGCCAGAAACGACCGAACGGAGAGTCCCGCGGGCGAGAATAGGCCCAAAGAGATGTCCTGCAGGCGAGAATACGCCCAAATTGAGAATCCCACTGGTCAGCATAACCCTGAAAGGAGATTCCCGCAGGCAAGCATAGGCCCGAACTGAGTCCCGCAAGCCGGAATAGGACGGAACGGAGTTTCCCGTGGGCAACAATAGGCCTGGACAGAGTCCCGCAGGCAAGAATAGGCCCGAGTAGAGGGGCTGTGCAGGCAAGAAGAGGCCCGAACAGATTCCTGCAGGCAAGAATAGGCCCAAATGAAGAGCCCCGCTGGCAACAAGAGACCCGAACAGAGTCCCGAAGGCCAGAAAGGCCCGAACGGAGAGTTCCGCAGGTGAGAATAGGCCCGAACGGAGAGTCTCGCAGGCCAGAATCGGCCCGAATAGAGGAGCCCTTAGGCAAAAATAGGCCCGAATAGAGACCCGCTCACAAGAATAGGCCCGAACGGACAGTCCCGCAGGCCAGAATTGGCCCGAATGGTGATTCCCGCAGGCCAGCATAGGCCCGAACAGAGTCTTGCAGGCAAGAATAGGCCCAAACGAAGAGCCCCGCTGGCAAGAAGAGACCCGAACAGAGTCCCGAAGGCCAGAAAGGCCCGAACGGAGAGTTCCGCAGGTGAGAATAGGCCCGAACGGAGAGTCCCGCAGGCCAGAAAAGCCCGAACAGAGGGTCTCGAAGGCGAGAATGGGCCCGAACGAGGGTCCCGCAGACCACGATAGGAGCGAACGGAGAGTCTCGCAGGCCAGAATAGGCCCGAACAGAGTCCCGCAGGGAAGTATAGGCCTGAATAGAGTTCCGCAGGGAAGGACAGGCCTGAATAGAGGAGCCCCGCACACACTATCAGGCCTGAATAGCGGAGCCCCGTACAAACGAACAGGCCCGAGTAGCAGAGCCCTGCAAGCACGAACAGACCCGAGTAGCGGAACCCCGCAAGCACAAACAGGCCCGAGTAGTGGAGCCCTGCAAGCACGAACAGACCCGAGTAGCGGAGCCCCGCATGCACGAACAGGCCCAAGTAGTGGAGCCCCGCATGCACCAACAGACCCGAGCAGCGGAGCCCCACACGCACAATCAGGCCTGAGTAGCGGAGCTCCGCATGCTAGAACAGGACCGAATATCGGAGCTCCGTAAGCACAAAAGGCTGGAATAGAGCAGCCCCGCACGCAACAGGAGACCCGAAAGGAGACACCCAGAGGCTAGATTAGGTCCGAACGGAGAGTTTTGCAGGTCAGAATTGTCCCGAACGGAGAGACCCGCAGGCAAGAATAGGCCGGAACGGAGAGTCCCGCAGGGAAGAATAGGCCCGAACGGAGAGTCGCCCAGGCGAGCATAGACCCGAACAGAGAGTTGCGCAGGCGAGAATAGGCCCGAAGGAAAGTCCCGCAGGCGAGAAAATATGCCCAAATTGAGAATACCGCAGGCCAGCATACGCCTGAACGGAGATTCCCGCAGGCAATCATAGGCCCAAACAGAGTCCTGCAGGCCAGAATAGGCCGGAACAGAGATTCCTGCAGGCAAGCATAGGCCCGAACAGAGTCCCGCAGGCCAGGGTACGCCCGAACGGAGATTCCCGGAGCAAGGAGAGGCCCGAACAGAGTCCCGCAGGCAAGAATAGGCCCGAGTAGAGCAGCCATGCAGGCAAGATGAGGCACGAACAGAGTCCCGCTGGCAAGAGTAGCCCTGAACGGAGAACCCACAGGCAAGAATAGGCTCAAACGGAGAGTCCCGCAGACAAGAATAGGCCCGAACAGAATCCCAGAGGCAAGAATAGAGGAGCCCCGTAGGCAAGAGCAGGCCCGACTAAAGTCCCGCTCCAGAGAATAGGCCCGAACGGAGAGTCCCGTAGGCGAAAAAGGCCTGAACAGAGAGCCCCGCAGGCAGGCATGGGCCCGAACAGAGTCCCACAGGCCAGAATAGTCCCGAACAGAGATTCCCGGAGCAAGAATAGCCCCGAACAGAATTCCGCAGGCCAGAATAGGCCAGAACAGGGATTTCCGAAAGCAACCAAAGGCCCGAACAGAGTCCCGCAGGCCAGCATACGCCTCAACGGAGATTGCCGAAGGGAAGCCTAGGCCCGAACGAAGAGTCCCGGAGGCAAGAATAGGCCCCAATAGAGTCCCACAGGCAAAAAGAGGCCCGAGTAGAGGAGCCGTGCAGGCAAGAAGAGGCCCGAACAGAGTCCCGCGGGCAAGGATACGCCCAAACGGAGAGTCCCGCAGGCAAGAATAGGCCCGAACGGAGAGACCCGCAGGCCAGCATACGCCTGAAAGGAGATTCCCGCAGGCAAGCATAGGCCCAAACAGAGTCCCGCAGGTCAGAATAGGCCCGAACGGAGAGTTCCGCAGCACAGAATAGGCCCGAACAGAGTCCCGCAGGCCAGAATAGGCCCGAACAGAGATTCCCGGAGCAAGAATAGCCACGAACAGAATTCCGCAGGCCAGAATAGGCCAGAACGGGGATTTCTGAAAGCAAACAAAGGCCCGGACAGAATCCCGCAGGCCAGCATACGCCTGAACGGAGATTGCCGAAGGGAAGCATAGGCCCGAACGAAGAGTCCCGCAGGCCAGAATAGGCCCGAACGGAGATTGTCGGAGGCAAGAATAGGCCCCAATAGAGTCCCACAGGCAAGAATAGGCCCGAGTAGAGGAGACGTACAGGAAAGTAGAGGCCCGAACAGAGTCCCGCAGGCAAGAATAGGCCCGAACGGAGAGCCCCGCAGGCCAGCATATGCCTGAACGGAGATTCCCGCAGGCAAGCATAGGCCCGAACGAAGAGTCCCGCAGGCCAGAATAGGCCCGAAGGGAAGTCCCGCAGGCGGGAATACGCTCAAACTGAGAATCCCGCAGGCCAGCATAGGCCTGAACCAACATTCCCGCAGGCAAGCATAGACCCGAATAGAGTCCCGCAGGCAAGAACAGGCCCGAACGGAGATTTTCGGAAGAAACAATAGGCCCGAACAGAGTCCCACAGGCAAGAATAGGCCCGAGTAGAGGAGCCGTGCTGGCAAGAAGAGGCCCGAACAGAGTCCTAGAGGCAAGAATAGGCCCAAAAGGAGAGCCCCGCAGGTCAGAAAGCCCCGAGCACAGAGTCCCGCAGGTGAGAATATGCCCGAACGGAGAGTCCCACAGGCCAGAATTGGCCCAAACGGTCATTCCCGCAGGCAAGCATAGGCCCGAACAGAGTCCAGCAGGCAGCATAGGCCCGAACGGAGATTCCCGGACCAAGAATAGACCCGAACGGTGTCCCGAAGGCAAAAAGAGGCCCGAGTAGAGGAGCCGTGCAGGCAAGAAGACGCCCGAACACTGTCCGGCAAGCAAGAATAAGCCCGAACGCAGAATCCCGCAGGCAAGAACGGGCCTGAACAGAGTCCCACTGGCAAGAAGAAGCACGAATAGAAGAGGCCCCTAGGCAAGAATAGGCCCGAGTAGAGTCCCGCTCCCAAGATTAGGCCCGAACGGAGAGTCCCGCAGGCCAGAAACGACCGAACGGAGAGTCCCGCGGGCGAGAATAGGCCCAAAGAGATGTCCTGCAGGCGAGAATACGCCCAAATTGAGAATCCCACAGGTCAGCATAACCCTGAAAGGAGATTCCCGCAGGCAAGCATAGGCCCGAACAGAGTCCCGCAAGCCGGAATAGGACGGAACGGAGTTTCCCGTGGGCAGCAATAGGCCTGGACAGAGTCCCGCAGGCAAGAATAGGCCCGAGTAGAGGGGCTGTGCAGGCAAGAAGAGGCCCGAACAGATTCCTGCAGGCAAGAATAGGCCCAAATGAAGAGCCCCGCTGGCAACAAGAGACCCGAACAGAGTCCCGAAGGCCAGAAAGGCCCGAACGGAGAGTTCCGCAGGTGAGAATAGGCCCGAACGGAGAGTCTCGCAGGCCAGAATCGGCCCGAATAGAGGAGCCCTTAGGCAAAAATAGGCCCGAATAGAGACCCGCTCACAAGAATAGGCCCGAACGGACAGTCCCGCAGGCCAGAATTGGCCCGAATGGTGATTCCCGCAGGCCAGCATAGGCCCGAACAGAGTCTTGCAGGCAAGAATAGGCCCAAACGAAGAGCCCCGCTGGCAAGAAGAGACCCGAACAGAGTCCCGAAGGCCAGAAAGGCCCGAACGGAGAGTTCCGCAGGTGAGAATAGGCCCGAACGGAGAGTCCCGCAGGCCAGAAAAGCCCGAACAGAGGGTCTCGAAGGCGAGAATGGGCCCGAACGAGGGTCCCGCAGACCACGATAGGAGCGAACGGAGAGTCTCGCAGGCCAGAATAGGCCCGAACAGAGTCCCGCAGGGAAGTATAGGCCCGAATAGAGTTCCGCAGGGAAGGACAGGCCTGAATAGAGGAGCCCCGCACACACTATCAGGCCTGAATAGCGGAGCCCCGTACAAACGAACAGGCCCGAGTAGCAGAGCCCTGCAAGCACGAACAGACCCGAGTAGCGGAACCCCGCAAGCACAAACAGGCCCGAGTAGTGGAGCCCTGCAAGCACGAACAGACCCGAGTAGCGGAGCCCCGCATGCACGAACAGGCCCAAGTAGTGGAGCCCCGCATGCACCAACAGACCCGAGCAGCGGAGCCCCACACGCACAATCAGGCCTGAGTAGCGGAGCTCCGCATGCTAGAACAGGACCGAATATCGGAGCTCCGTAAGCACAAAAGGCTGGAATAGAGCAGCCCCGCACGCAACAGGAGACCCGAAAGGAGACACCCAGAGGCTAGATTAGGTCCGAACGGAGAGTTTTGCAGGTCAGAATTGTCCCGAACGGAGAGACCCGCAGGCAAGAATAGGCCAGAACGGAGAGTCCCGCAGGGAAGAATAGGCCCGAACGGAGAGTCGCCCAGGCGAGCATAGGCCCGAACGGAGAGTTGCGCAGGCGAGAATAGGCCCGAAGGAAAGTCCCGCAGGCGAGAAAATATGCCCAAATTGAGAATACCGCAGGCCAGCATACGCCTGAACGGAGATTCCCGCAGGCAATCATAGGCCCAAACAGAGTCCTGCAGGCCAGAATAGGCCGGAACAGAGATTCCTGCAGGCAAGCATAGGCCCGAACAGAGTCCCGCAGGCCAGGGTACGCCCGAACGGAGATTCCCGGAGCAAGGAGAGGCCCGAACAGAGTCCCGCAGGCAAGAATAGGCCCGAGTAGAGCAGCCATGCAGGCAAGATGAGGCACGAACAGAGTCCCGCTGGCAAGAGTAGCCCTGAATGGAGAACCCACAGGCAAGAATAGGCTCAAACGGAGAGTCCCGCAGACAAGAATAGGCCCGAACAGAATCCCAGAGGCAAGAATAGAGGAGCCCCGTAAGCAAGAGTAGGCCCGACTAAAGTCCCGCTCCAGAGAATAGGCCCGAACGGAGAGTCCCGTAGGCGAAAAAGGCCTGAACAGAGAGCCCCGCAGGCAGGCATGGGCCCGAACAGAGTCCCACAGGCCAGAATAGTCCCGAACAGAGATTCCCGGGGCAAGAATAGCCCCGAACAGAATTCCGCAGGCCAGAATAGGCCAGAACAGGGATTTCCGAAAGCAACCAAAGGCCCGAACAGAGTCCCGCAGGCCAGCATACGCCTCAACGGAGATTGCCGAAGGGAAGCCTAGGCCCGAACGAAGAGTCCCGGAGGCAAGAATAGGCCCCAATAGAGTCGCACAGGCAAAAAGAGGCCCGAGTAGAGGAGCCGTGCAGGCAAGAAGAGGCCCGAACAGAGTCCCGCGGGCAAGGATACGCCCAAACGGAGAGTCCCGCAGGCAAGAATAGGCCCGAACGGAGAGACCCGCAGGCCAGCATACGCCTGAAAGGAGATTCCCGCAGGCAAGCATAGGCCCAAACAGAGTCCCGCAGGTCAGAATAGGCCCGAACGGAGAGTTCTGCAGCACAGAATAGGCCCGAACAGAGTCCCGCAGGCCAGAATAGGCCCGAACAGAGATTCCCGGAGCAAGAATAGCCACGAACAGAATTCTGCAGGCCAGAAGAGGCCAGAACGGGGATTTCTGAAAACAACCAAAGGCCCGGACAGAATCCCGCAGGCCAGCATACGCCTGAACGGAGATTGCCGAAGGGAAGCATAGGCCCGAACGAAGAGTCCCGCAGGCCAGAATAGGCCCGAACGGAGATTGTCGGAGGCAAGAATAGGCCCCAATAGAGTCCCACAGGCAAGAATAGGCCCGAGTAGAGGAGACGTGCAGGAAAGTAGAGGCCCGAACAGAGTCCCGCAGGCAAGAATAGGCCCGAACGGAGAGTCCCGCAGGCCAGCATATGCCTGAACGGAGATTCCCGCAGGCAAGCATAGGCCCGAACGAAGAGTTCCGCAGGCCAGAATAGGCCGGAAGGGAAGTCCCGCAGGCGAGAATACGCTCAAACTGAGAATCTCGCAGGCCAGCATAGGCCTGAACCAACATTCCCGCAGGCAAGCATAGGCCCGAATAGGGTCCCGCAGGCAAGAATAGGCCCGAACGGAGATTTTCGGAAGAAACAATAGGCCCGAACAGAGTCCCACAGGCAAGAATAGGCCCGAGTAGAGGAGCCGTGCTGGCAAGAAGAGGCCCGAACAGAGTCCTAGAGGCAAGAATAGGCCCAAAAGGAGAGCCCCGCAGGTCAGAAAGCCCCGAGCACAGAGTCCCGCAGGTGAGAATATGCCCGAACGGAGAGTCCCACAGGCCAGAATTGGCCCAAACGGTCATTCCCGCAGGCAAGCATAGGCCCGAACAGAGTCCAGCAGGCAGCATAGGCCCGAACGGAGATTCCCGGACCAAGAATAGACCCGAACGGTGTCCCGAAGGCAAAAAGAGGCCCGAGTAGAGGAGCCGTGCAGGCAAGAAGACGCCCGAACACTGTCCGGCAAGCAAGAATAAGCCCGAACGCAGAATCCCGCAGGCAAGAACGGGCCTGAACAGAGTCCCACTGGCAAGAAGAAGCACGAATAGAAGAGGCCCCTAGGCAAGAATAGGCCCGAGTAGAGTCCCGCTCCCAAGATTAGGCCCGAACGGAGAGTCCCGCAGGCCAGAAACGACCGAACGGAGAGTCCCGCGGGCGAGAATAGGCCCAAAGAGATGTCCTGCAGGCGAGAATACGCCCAAATTGAGAATCCCACAGGTCAGCATAACCCTGAAAGGAGATTCCCGCAGGCAAGCATAGGCCCGAACAGAGTCCCGCAAGCCGGAATAGGACGGAACGGAGTTTCCCGTGGGCAACAATAGGCCTGGACAGAGTCCCGCAGGCAAAAATAGGCCCCAGTAGAGGGGCTGTGCAGGCAAGAAGAGGCCCGAACAGATTCCTGCAGGCAAGAATAGGCCCAAATGAAGAGCCCCGCTGGCAACAAGGGACCCGAACAGAGTCCCGAAGGCCAGAAAGGCCCGAACGGAGAGTTCCGCAGGTGAGAATAGGCCCGAACGGAGAGTCCCGCAGGCCATAATCGGCCCGAATAGAGGAGCCCTTAGGCAAACATAGGCCCGAATAGAGACCCGCTCACAAGAATAGGCCCGAACGGACAGTCCCGCAGGCCAGAATTGGCCCGAATGGTGATTCCCGCAGGCCAGCATAGGCCCGAACAGAGTCTTGCAGGCAAGAATAGGCCCAAACGAAGAGCCCCGCTGGCAAGAAGAGACCCGAACAGAGTCCCGAAGGCCAGACAGGCCCGAACGGAGAGTTCCGCAGGTGAGAATAGGCCCGAACAGAGAGTCCCGCAGGCCAGAAAAGCCCGAACAGAGGGTCTCGAAGGCGAGAATGGGCCCGAACGAGGGTCCCGCAGACCACGATAGGAGCGAACGGAGAGTCTCGCAGGCCAGAATAGGCCCGAACAGAGTCCCGCAGGGAAGTATAGGCCCGAATAGAGTTCCGCAGGGAAGGACAGGCCTGAATAGAGGAGCCCCGCGCACACTATCAGGCCTGAATAGCGGAGCCCCGTACAAACGAACAGGCCCGAGTAGCAGAGCCCTGCAAGCACGAACAGACCCGAGTAGCGGAGCCCCGCATGCACGAACAGGCCCAAGTAGTGGAGCCCCGCATGCACCAACAGACCCGAGCAGCGGAGCCCCACACGCACAATCAGGCCTGAGTAGCGGAGCTCCGCATGCTAGAACAGGACCGAATATCGGAGCTCCGTAAGCACAAAAGGCTGGAATAGAGCAGCCCCGCACGCAACAGGAGACCCGAAAGGAGACACCCAGAGGCTAGATTAGGTCCGAACGGAGAGTTTTGCAGGTCAGAATTGTCCCGAACGGAGAGACCCGCAGGCAAGAATAGGCCGGAACGGAGAGTCCCGCAGGGAAGAATAGGCCCGAACGGAGAGTCGCCCAGGCGAGCATAGGCCCGAACGGAGAGTTGCGCAGGCGAGAATAGGCCCAAAGGAAAGTCCCGCAGGCGAGAAAATATGCCCAAATTGAGAATACCGCAGGCCAGCATACGCCTGAACGGAGATTCCCGCAGGCAATCATAGGCCCAAACAGAGTCCTGCAGGCCAGAATAGGCCGGAACAGAGATTCCTGCAGGCAAGCATAGGCCCGAACAGAGTCCCGCAGGCCAGGGTACGCCCGAACGGAGATTCCCGGAGCAAGGAGAGGCCCGAACAGAGTCCCGCAGGCAAGAATAGGCCCTAGTAGAGCAGCCATGCAGGCAAGATGAGGCACGAACAGAGTCCCGCTGGCAAGAGTAGCCCTGAACGGAGAACCCACAGGCAAGAATAGGCTCAAACGGAGAGTCCCGCAGACAAGAATAGGCCCGAACAGAATCCCAGAGGCAAGAATAGAGGAGCCCCGTAGGCAAGAGCAGGCCCGACTAAAGTCCCGCTCCAGAGAATAGGCCCGAACGGAGAGTCCCGTAGGCGAAAAAGGCCTGAACAGAGAGCCCCGCAGGCAGGCATGGGCCCGAACAGAGTCCCACAAGCCAGAATAGTCCCGAACAGAGATTCCCGGAGCAAGAATAGCCCCGAACAGAATTCCGCAGGCCAGAATAGGCCAGAACAGGGATTTCCGAAAGCAACCAAAGGCCCGAACAGAGTCCCGCAGGCCAGCATACGCCTGAACGGAGATTGCCGAAGGGAAGCCTAGGCCCGAACGAAGAGTCCCGGAGGCAAGAATAGGCCCCAATAGAGTCGCACAGGCAAAAAGAGGCCCGAGTAGAGGAGCCGTGCAGGCAAGAAGAGGCCCGAACAGAGTCCCGCGGGCAAGGATACGCCCAAACGGAGAGTCCCACAGGCAAGAATAGGCCCGAACGGAGAGAACCGCAGGCCAGCATACGCCTGAAAGGAGATTCCCGCAGGCAAGCATAGGCCCAAACAGAGTCCCGCAGGCCAGAATAGGCCCGAACAGAGATTCCCGGAGCAAGAATAGCCACGAACAGAATTCCGCAGGCCAGAATAGGCCAGAACGGGGATTTCTGAAAGCAACCAAAGGCCCGGACAGAATCCCGCAGGCCAGCATACGCCTGAACGGAGATTGCCGAAGGGAAGCAGAGGCCCGAACGAAGAGTCCCGCAGGCCAGAATAGGCCCGAACGGAGATTGTCGGAGGCAAGAATAGGCCCCAATAGAGTCCCACAGGCAAGAAGAGGCCCGAGTAGAGGAGACGTGCAGGAAAGTAGAGGCCCGAACAGAGTCCCGCAGGCAAGAATAGGCCCGAACGGAGAGCCCCGCAGGCCAGCATATGCCTGAACGGAGATTCCCGCAGGCAAGCATAGGCCCGAACGGAGAGTCCCGCAGGCCAGAATCGGCCCGAATAGAGGAGCCCTTAGGCAAAAAGAGGCCCGAATAGAGACCCGCTCACAAGAATAGGCCCGAACGGACAGTCCCGCAGGCCAGAATTGGCCCGAATGGTGATTCCCGCAGGCCAGCATAGGCCCGAACAGAGTCTTGCAGGCAAGAATAGGCCCAAACGAAGAGCCCCGCTGGCAAGAAGAGACCCGAACAGAGTCCCGAAGGCCAGAAAGGCCCGAACGGAGAGTTCCGCAGGTGAGAATAGGCCCGAACGGAGAGTCCCGCAGGCCAGAAAAGCCCGAACAGAGGGTCTCGAAGGCGAGAATGGGCCCGAACGAGGGTCCCGCAGACCACGATAGGAGCGAACGGAGAGTCTCGCAGGCCAGAATAGGCCCGAACAGAGTCCCGCAGGGAAGTATAGGCCCGAATAGAGTTCCGCAGGGAAGGACAGGCCTGAATAGAGGAGCCCCGCACACACTATCAGGCCTGAATAGCGGAGCCCCGTACAAACGAACAGGCCCGAGTAGCAGAGCCCTGCAAGCACGAACAGACCCGAGTAGCGGAACCCCGCAAGCACAAACAGGCCCGAGTAGTGGAGCCCTGCAAGCACGAACAGACCCAAGTAGCGGAGCCCCGCATGCACGAACAGGCCCAAGTAGTGGAGCCCCGCATGCACCAACAGACCCGAGCAGCGGAGCCCCACACGCACAATCAGGCCTGAGTAGCGGAGCTCCGCATGCTAGAACAGGACCGAATATCGGAGCTCCGTAAGCACAAAAGGCTGGAATAGAGCAGCCCCGCACGCAACAGGAGACCCGAAAGGAGACACCCAGAGGCTAGATTAGGTCCGAACGGAGAGTTTTGCAGGTCAGAATTGTCCCGAACGGAGAGACCCGCAGGCAAGAATAGGCCGGAACGGAGAGTCCCGCAGGGAAGAATAGGCCCGAACGGAGAGTCGCCCAGGCGAGCATAGGCCCGAACGGAGAGTTGCGCAGGCGAGAATAGGCCCGAAGGAAAGTCCCGCAGGCGAGAAAATATGCCCAAATTGAGAATACCGCAGGCCAGCATACGCCTGAACGGAGATTCCCGCAGGCAATCATAGGCCCAAACAGAGTCCTGCAGGCCAGAATAGGCCGGAACAGAGATTCCTGCAGGCAAGCATAGGCCCGAACAGAGTCCCGCAGGCCAGGGTACGCCCGAACGGAGATTCCCGGAGCAAGGAGAGGCCCGAACAGAGTCCCGCAGGCAAGAATAGGCCCGAGTAGAGCAGCCATGCAGGCAAGATGAGGCACGAACAGAGTCCCGCTGGCAAGAGTAGCCCTGAACGGAGAACCCACAGGCAAGAATAGGCTCAAACGGAGAGTCCCGCAGACAAGAATAGGCCCGAACAGAATCCCAGAGGCAAGAATAGAGGAGCCCCGTAGGCAAGAGTAGGCCCGACTAAAGTCCCGCTCCAGAGAATAGGCCCGAACGGAGAGTCCCGTAGGCGAAAAAGGCCTGAACAGAGAGCCCCGCAGGCAGGCATGGGCCCGAACAGAGTCCCACAGGCCAGAATAGTCCCGAACAGAGATTCCCGGGGCAAGAATAGCCCCGAACAGAATTCCGCAGGCCAGAATAGGCCAGAACAGGGATTTCCGAAAGCAACCAAAGGCCCGAACAGAGTCCCGCAGGCCAGCATACGCCTCAACGGAGATTGCCGAAGGGAAGCCTAGGCCCGAACGAAGAGTCCCGGAGGCAAGAATAGGCCCCAATAGAGTCGCACAGGCAAAAAGAGGCCCGAGTAGAGGAGCCGTGCAGGCAAGAAGAGGCCCGAACAGAGTCCCGCGGGCAAGGATACGCCCAAACGGAGAGTCCCGCAGGCAAGAATAGGCCCGAACGGAGAGACCCGCAGGCCAGCATACGCCTGAAAGGAGATTCCCGCAGGCAAGCATAGGCCCAAACAGAGTCCCGCAGGCCAGAATAGGCCCGAACAGAGATTCCCGGAGCAAGAATAGCCACGAACAGAATTCCGCAGGCCAGAATAGGCCAGAACGGGGATTTCTGAAAGCAACCAAAGGCCCGGACAGAATCCCGCAGGCCAGCATACGCCCGAACGGAGATTGCCGAAGGGAAGCAGAGGCCCGAACGAAGAGTCCCGCAGGCCAGAATAGGCCCGAACGGAGATTGTCGGAGGCAAGAATAGGCCCCAATAGAGTCCCACAGGCAAGAATAGGCCCGAGTAGAGGAGCCGTGCAGGAAAGTAGAGGCCCGAACAGAGTCCCGCAGGCAAGAATAGGCCCGAACGGAGAGCCCCGCAGGCCAGCATATGCCTGAACGGAGATTCCCGCAGGCAAGCATAGGCCCGAACGGAGAGTCCCGCAGGCCAGAATCGGCCCGAATAGAGGAGCCCTTAGGCAAAAAGAGGCCCGAATAGAGACCCGCTCACAAGAATAGGCCCGAACGGACAGTCCCGCAGGCCAGAATTGGCCCGAATGGTGATTCCCGCAGGCCAGCATAGGCCCGAACAGAGTCTTGCAGGCAAGAATAGGCCCAAACGAAGAGCCCCGCTGGCAAGAAGAGACCCGAACAGAGTCCCGAAGGCCAGAAAGGCCCGAACGGAGAGTTCCGCAGGTGAGAATAGGCCCGAATGGAGAGTCCCGCAGGCCAGAAAAGCCCGAACAGAGGATCTCGAAGGCGAGAATGGGCCCGAACGAGGGTCCCGCAGACCACGATAGGAGCGAACGGAGAGTCTCGCAGGCCAGAATAGGCCCGAACAGAGTCCCGCAGGGAAGTATAGGCCCGAATAGAGTTCCGCAGGGAAGGACAGGCCTGAATAGAGGAGCCCCGCACACACTATCAGGCCTGAATAGCGGAGCCCCGTACAAACGAACAGGCCCGAGTAGCAGAGCCCTGCAAGCACGAACAGACCCGAGTAGCGGAACCCCGCAAGCACAAACAGGCCCGAGTAGTGGAGCCCTGCAAGCACGAACAGACCCGAGTAGCGGAGCCCCGCATGCACGAACAGGCCCAAGTAGTGGAGCCCCGCATGCACCAACAGACCCGAGCAGCGGAGCCCCACACGCACAATCAGGCCTGAGTAGCGGAGCTCCGCATGCTAGAACAGGACCGAATATCGGAGCTCCGTAAGCACAAAAGGCTGGAATAGAGCAGCCCCGCACGCAACAGGAGACCCGAAAGGAGACACCCAGAGGCTAGATTAGGTCCGAACGGAGAGTTTTGCAGGTCAGAATTGTCCCGAACGGAGAGACCCGCAGGCAAGAATAGGCCGGAACGGAGAGTCCCGCAGGGAAGAATAGGCCCGAACGGAGAGTCGCCCAGGCGAGCATAGGCCCGAACGGAGAGTTGCGCAGGCGAGAATAGGCCCGAAGGAAAGTCCCGCAGGCGAGAAAATATGCCCAAATTGAGAATACCGCAGGCCAGCATACGCCTGAACGGAGATTCCCGCAGGCAATCATAGGCCCAAACAGAGTCCTGCAGGCCAGAATAGGCCGGAACAGAGATTCCTGCAGGCAAGCATAGGCCCGAACAGAGTCCCGCAGGCCAGGGTACGCCCGAACGGAGATTCCCGGAGCAAGGAGAGGCCCGAACAGAGTCCCGCAGGCAAGAATAGGCCCTAGTAGAGCAGCCATGCAGGCAAGATGAGGCACGAACAGAGTCCCGCTGGCAAGAGTAGCCCTGAACGGAGAACCCACAGGCAAGAATAGGCTCAAACGGAGAGTCCCGCAGACAAGAATAGGCCCGAACAGAATCCCAGAGGCAAGAATAGAGGAGCCCCGTAGGCAAGAGTAGGCCCGACTAAAGTCCCGCTCCAGAGAATAGGCCCGAACGGAGAGTCCCGTAGGCGAAAAAGGCCTGAACAGAGAGCCCCGCAGGCAGGCATGGGCCCGAACAGAGTCCCACAGGCCAGAATAGTCCCGAACAGAGATTCCCGGAGCAAGAATAGCCCCGAACAGAATTCCGCAGGCCAGAATAGGCCAGAACAGGGATTTCCGAAAGCAACCAAAGGCCCGAACAGAGTCCCGCAGGCCAGCATACGCCTGAACGGAGATTGCCGAAGGGAAGCCTAGGCCCGAACGAAGAGTCCCGGAGGCAAGAATAGGCCCCAATAGAGTCGCACAGGCAAAAAGAGGCCCGAGTAGAGGAGCCGTGCAGGCAAGAAGAGGCCCGAACAGAGTCCCGCGGGCAAGGATACGCCCAAACGGAGAGTCCCGCAGGCAAGAATAGGCCCGAACGGAGAGACCCGCAGGCCAGCATACGCCTGAAAGGAGATTCCCGCAGGCAAGCATAGGCCCAAACAGAGTCCCGCAGGCCAGAATAGGCCCGAACAGAGATTCCCGGAGCAAGAATAGCCACGAACAGAATTCCGCAGGCCAGAATAGGCCAGAACGGGGATTTCTGAAAGCAACCAAAGGCCCGGACAGAATCCCGCAGGCCAGCATACGCCCGAACGGAGATTGCCGAAGGGAAGCAGAGGCCCGAACGAAGAGTCCCGCAGGCCAGAATAGGCCCGAACGGAGATTGTCGGAGGCAAGAATAGGCCCCAATAGAGTCCCACAGGCAAGAATAGGCCCGAGTAGAGGAGCCGAGCAGGCAAGAAGAGGCCCGAACAGAGTCCCGCGGGCAAGGATACGCCCAAACGGAGAGTCCCGCAGGCAAGAATAGGCCCGAACGGAGAGACCCGCAGACCAGCATACGCATGAAAGGAGATTCCCGCAGGCAAGCATAGGCCCAAACAGAGTCCCGCAGGTCAGAATAGGCCCGAACGGAGAGTTCCGCAGCACAGAATAGGCCCGAACAGAGTCCCGCAGGCCAGAATAGTCCCGAACAGAGATTCCCGGAGCAAGAATAGCCCCGAACAGAATTCCGCAGGCCAGAATAGGCCAGAACAGGGATTTCCGAAAGCAACCAAAGGCCCGAACAGAGTCCCGCAGGCCAGCATACGCCTGAACGGAGATTGCCGAAGGGAAGCCTAGGCCCGAACGAAGAGTCCCGGAGGCAAGAATAGGCCCCAATAGAGTCCCACAGGCAAAAAGAGGCCCGAGTAGAGGAGCCGTGCAGGCAAGAAGAGGCCCGAACAGAGTCCCGCGGGCAAGGATACGCCCAAACGGAGAGTCCCGCAGGCAAGAATAGGCCCGAACGGAGAGACCCGCAGGCCAGCATACGCCTGAAAGGAGATTCCCGCAGGCAAGCATAGGCCCAAACAGAGTCCCGCAGGTCAGAATAGGCCCGAACGGAGAGTTCCGCAGCACAGAATAGGCCCGAACAGAGTCCCGCAGGCCAGAATAGGCCCGAACAGAGATTCCCGGAGCAAGAATAGCCACGAACAGAATTCCGCAGGCCAGTATAGGCCAGAACGGGGATTTCTGAAAGCAACCAAAGGCCCGGACAGAGTCCCGCAGGCCAGCATACGCCTGAACGGAGATTGCCGAAGGGAAGCATAGGCCCGAACGAAGAGTCCCGCAGGCCAGAATAGGCCCGAACGGAGATTGTCGGAGGCAAGAATAGGCCCCAATAGAGTCCCACAGGCAAGAATAGGCCCGAGTAGAGGAGACGTGCAGGAAAGTAGAGGCCCGAACAGAGTCCCGCAGGCAAGAATAGGCCCGAACGGAGAGCCCCGCAGGCCAGCATATGCCTGAACGGAGATTCCCGCAGGCAAGCATAGGCCCGAACGAAGAGTCCCGCAGGCCAGAATAGGCCCGAAGGGAAGTCCCGCAGGCGAGAATACGCTCAAACTGAGAATCCCGCAGGCCAGCATAGGCCTGAACCAACATTCCCGCAGGCAAGCATAGGCCCGAATAGGGTCCCGCAGGCAAGAACAGGCCCGAACGGAGATTTTCGGAAGAAACAATAGGCCCGAACAGAGTCCCACAGGCAAGAATAGGCCCGAGTAGAGGAGCCGTGCTGGCAAGAAGAGGCCCGAACAGAGTCCTAGAGGCAAGAATAGGCCCAAAAGGAGAGCCCCGCAGGTCAGAAAGCCCCGAGCACGGAGTCCCGCAGGTGAGAATATGCCCGAACGGAGAGTCCCACAGGCCAGAATTGGCCCAAACCGTCATTCCCGCAGGCAAGCATAGGCCCGAACAGAGTCCAGCAGGCAGCATAGGCCCGAACGGAGATTCCCGGACCAAGAATAGACCCGAACGGTGTCCCGAAGGCAAAAAGAGGCCCGAGTAGAGGAGCCGTGCAGGCAAGAAGACGCCCGAACACTGTCCGGCAAGCAAGAATAAGCCCGAACGCAGAATCCCGCAGGCAAGAACGGGCCTGAACAGAGTCCCACTGGCAAGAAGAAGCACGAATAGAAGAGGCCCCTAGGCAAGAATAGGCCCGAGTAGAGTCCCGCTCCCAAGATTAGGCCCGAACGGAGAGTCCCGCAGGCCAGAAACGACCGAACGGAGAGTCCCGCGGGCGAGAATAGGCCCAAAGAGATGTCCTGCAGGCGAGAATACGCCCAAATTGAGAATCCCACAGGTCAGCATAACCCTGAAAGGAGATTCCCGCAGGCAAGCATAGGCCCGAACAGAGTCCCGCAAGCCGGAATAGGACGGAACGGAGTTTCCCGTGGGCAACCATAGGCCTGGACAGAGTCCCGCAGGCAAGAATAGGCCCGAGTAGAGGGGCTGTGCAGGCAAGAAGAGGCCCGAACAGATTCCTGCAGGCAAGAATAGGCCCAAATGAAGAGCCCCGCTGGCAACAAGAGACCCGAACAGAGTCCCGAAGGCCAGAAAGGCCCGAACGGAGAGTTCCGCAGGTGAGAGTAGGCCCGAACGGAGAGTCCCGCAGGCCAGAGTCGGCCCGAATAGAGGAGCCCTTAGGCAAACATAGGCCCGAATAGAGACCCGCTCACAAGAATAGGCCCGAACGGACAGTCCCGCAGGCCAGAATTGGCCCGAATGGTGATTCCCGCAGGCCAGCATAGGCCCGAACAGAGTCTTGCAGGCAAGAATAGGCCCAAACGAAGAGCCCCGCTGGCAAGAAGAGACCCGAACAGAGTCCCGAAGGCCAGAAAGGCCCGAACGGAGAGTTCCGCAGGTGAGAATAGGCCCGAACGGAGAGTCCCGCAGGCCAGAAAAGCCCGAACAGAGGGTCTCGAAGGCGAGAATGGGCCCGAACGAGGGTCCCGCAGACCACGATAGGAGCGAACGGAGAGTCTCGCAGGCCAGAATAGGCCCGAACAGAGTCCCGCAGGGAAGTATAGGCCTGAATAGAGTTCCGCAGGGAAGGACAGGCCTGAATAGAGGAGCCCCGCACACACTATCAGGCCTGAATAGCGGAGCCCCGTACAAACGAACAGGCCCGAGTAGCAGAGCCCTGCAAGCACGAACAGACCCGAGTAGCGGAACCCCGCAAGCACAAACAGGCCCGAGTAGTGGAGCCCTGCAAGCACGAACAGACCCGAGTAGCGGAGCCCCGCATGCACGAACAGGCCCGAGTAGTGGAGCCCCGCATGCACCAACAGACCCGAGCAGCGGAGCCCCACACGCACAATCAGGCCTGAGTAGCGGAGCTCCGCATGCTAGAACAGGACCGAATATCGGAGTTCCGTAAGCACAAAAGGCTGGAATAGAGCAGCCCCGCACGCAACAGGAGACCCGAAAGGAGACACCCAGAGGCTAGATTAGGTCCGAACGGAGAGTTTTGCAGGTCAGAATTGTCCCGAACGGAGAGACCCGCAGGCAAGAATAGGCCGGAACGGAGAGACCCGCAGGGAAGAATAGGCCCGAACGGAGAGTCGCCCAGGCGAGCATAGGCCCGAACGGAGAGTTGCGCAGGTGAGCATAGGCCCGAAGGAAAGTCCCGCAGGCGAGAAAATATGCCCAAATTGAGAATACCGCAGGCCAGCATACGCCTGAACGGAGATTCCCGCAGGCAATCATAGGCCCAAACAGAGTCCTGCAGGCCAGAATAGGCCGGAACAGAGATTCCTGCAGGCAAGCATAGGCCCGAACAGAGTCCCGCAGGCCAGGGTACGCCCGAACGGAGATTCCCGGAGCAAGGAGAGGCCCGAACAGAGTCCCGCAGGCAAGAATAGGCCCGAGTAGAGCAGCCATGCAGGCAAGATGAGGCACGAACAGAGTCCCGCTGGCAAGAGTAGCCCTGAACGGAGAACCCACAGGCAAGAATAGGCTCAAACGGAGAGTCCCGCAGACAAGAATAGGCCCGAACAGAATCCCAGAGGCAAGAATAGAGGAGCCCCGTAGGCAAGAGTAGGCCCGACTGAAGTCCCGCTCCAGAGAATAGGCCCGAACGGAGAGTCCCGTAGGCGAAAAAGGCCTGAACAGAGAGCCCCGCAGGCAGGCATGGGCCCGAACAGAGTCCCACAGGCCAGAATAGTCCCGAACAGAGATTCCCGGAGCAAGAATAGCCCCGAACAGAATTCCGCAGGCCAGAATAGGCCAGAACAGGGATTTCCGAAAGCAACCAAAGGCCCGAACAGAGTCCCGCAGGCCAGCATACGCCTGAACGGAGATTGCCGAAGGGAAGCCTAGGCCCGAACGAAGAGTCCCGGAGGCAAGAATAGGCCCCCATAGAGTCCCAGAGGCAAAAAGAGGCCCGAGTAGAGGAGCCGTGCAGGCAAGAAGAGGCCCGAACAGAGTCCCGCGGGCAAGGATACGCCCAAACGGAGAGTCCCGCAGGCAAGAATAGGCCCGAACGGAGAGACCCGCAGGCCAGCATACGCCTGAAAGGAGATTCCCGCAGGCAAGCATAGGCCCAAACAGAGTCCCGCAGGTCAGAATAGGCCCGAACGGAGAGTTCCGCAGCACAGAATAGGCCCGAACAGAGTCCCGCAGGCCAGAATAGGCCCGAACAGAGATTCCCGGAGCAAGAATAGCCACGAACAGAATTCCGCAGGCCAGTATAGGCCAGAACGGGGATTTCTGAAAGCAACCAAAGGCCCGGACAGAGTCCCGCAGGCCAGCATACGCCTGAACGGAGATTGCCGAAGGGAAGCATAGGCCCGAACGAAGAGTCCCGCAGGCCAGAATAGGCCCGAACGGAGATTGTCGGAGGCAAGAATAGGCCCCAATAGAGTCCCACAGGCAAGAATAGGCCCGAGTAGAGGAGACGTGCAGGAAAGTAGAGGCCCGAACAGAGTCCCGCAGGCAAGAATAGGCCCGAACGGAGAGCCCCGCAGGCCAGCATATGCCTGAACGGAGATTCCCGCAGGCAAGCATAGGCCCGAACGAAGAGTCCCGCAGGCCAGAATAGGCCCGAAGGGAAGTCCCGCAGGCGAGAATACGCTCAAACTGAGAATCCCGCAGGCCAGCATAGGCCTGAACCAACATTCCCGCAGGCAAGCATAGGCCCGAATAGGGTCCCGCAGGCAAGAACAGGCCCGAACGGAGATTTTCGGAAGAAACAATAGGCCCGAACAGAGTCCCACAGGCAAGAATAGGCCCGAGTAGAGGAGCCGTGCTGGCAAGAAGAGGCCCGAACAGAGTCCTAGAGGCAAGAATAGGCCCAAAAGGAGAGCCCCGCAGGTCAGAAAGCCCCGAGCACGGAGTCCCGCAGGTGAGAATATGCCCGAACGGAGAGTCCCACAGGCCAGAATTGGCCCAAACGGTCATTCCCGCAGGCAAGCATAGGCCCGAACAGAGTCCAGCAGGCAGCATAGGCCCGAACGGAGATTCCCGGACCAAGAATAGACCCGAACGGTGTCCCGAAGGCAAAAAGAGGCCCGAGTAGAGGAGCCGTGCAGGCAAGAAGACGCCCGAACACTGTCCGGCAAGCAAGAATAAGCCCGAACGCAGAATCCCGCAGGCAAGAACGGGCCTGAACAGAGTCCCACTGGCAAGAAGAAGCACGAATAGAAGAGGCCCCTAGGCAAGAATAGGCCCGAGTAGAGTCCCGCTCCCAAGATTAGGCCCGAACGGAGAGTCCCGCAGGCCAGAAACGACCGAACGGAGAGTCCCGCGGGCGAGAATAGGCCCAAAGAGATGTCCTGCAGGCGAGAATACGCCCAAATTGAGAATCCCACAGGTCAGCATAACCCTGAAAGGAGATTCCCGCAGGCAAGCATAGGCCCGAACAGAGTCCCGCAAGCCGGAATAGGACGGAACGGAGTTTCCCGTGGGCAACCATAGGCCTGGACAGAGTCCCGCAGGCAAGAATAGGCCCGAGTAGAGGGGCTGTGCAGGCAAGAAGAGGCCCGAACAGATTCCTGCAGGCAAGAATAGGCCCAAATGAAGAGCCCCGCTGGCAACAAGAGACCCGAACAGAGTCCCGAAGGCCAGAAAGGCCCGAACGGAGAGTTCCGCAGGTGAGAGTAGGCCCGAACGGAGAGTCCCGCAGGCCAGAGTCGGCCCGAATAGAGGAGCCCTTAGGCAAACATAGGCCCGAATAGAGACCCGCTCACAAGAATAGGCCCGAACGGACAGTCCCGCAGGCCAGAATTGGCCCGAATGGTGATTCCCGCAGGCCAGCATAGGCCCGAACAGAGTCTTGCAGGCAAGAATAGGCCCAAACGAAGAGCCCCGCTGGCAAGAAGAGACCCGAACAGAGTCCCGAAGGCCAGAAAGGCCCGAACGGAGAGTTCCGCAGGTGAGAATAGGCCCGAACGGAGAGTCCCGCAGGCCAGAAAAGCCCGAACAGAGGGTCTCGAAGGCGAGAATGGGCCCGAACGAGGGTCCCGCAGACCACGATAGGAGCGAACGGAGAGTCTCGCAGGCCAGAATAGGCCCGAACAGAGTCCCGCAGGGAAGTATAGGCCCGAATAGAGTTCCGCAGGGAAGGACAGGCCTGAATAGAGGAGCCCCGCACACACTATCAGGCCTGAATAGCGGAGCCCCGTACAAACGAACAGGCCCGAGTAGCAGAGCCCTGCAAGCACGAACAGACCCGAGTAGCGGAACCCCGCAAGCACAAACAGGCCCGAGTAGTGGAGCCCTGCAAGCACGAACAGACCCGAGTAGCGGAGCCCCGCATGCACGAACAGGCCCAAGTAGTGGAGCCCCGCATGCACCAACAGACCCGAGCAGCGGAGCCCCACACGCACAATCAGGCCTGAGTAGCGGAGCTCCGCATGCTAGAACAGGACCGAATATCGGAGCTCCGTAAGCACAAAAGGCTGGAATAGAGCAGCCCCGCACGCAACAGGAGACCCGAAAGGAGACACCCAGAGGCTAGATTAGGTCCGAACGGAGAGTTTTGCAGGTCAGAATTGTCCCGAACGGAGAGACCCGCAGGCAAGAATAGGCCGGAACGGAGAGACCCGCAGGGAAGAATAGGCCCGAACGGAGAGTCGCCCAGGCGAGCATAGGCCCGAACGGAGAGTTGCGCAGGCGAGCATAGGCCCGAAGGAAAGTCCCGCAGGCGAGAAAATATGCCCAAATTGAGAATACCGCAGGCCAGCATACGCCTGAACGGAGATTCCCGCAGGCAATCATAGGCCCAAACAGAGTCCTGCAGGCCAGAATAGGCCGGAACAGAGATTCCTGCAGGCAAGCATAGGCCCGAACAGAGTCCCGCAGGCCAGGGTACGCCCGAACGGAGATTCCCGGAGCAAGGAGAGGCCCGAACAGAGTCCCGCAGGCAAGAATAGGCCCGAGTAGAGCAGCCATGCAGGCAAGATGAGGCACGAACAGAGTCCCGCTGGCAAGAGTAGCCCTGAACGGAGAACCCACAGGCAAGAATAGGCTCAAACGGAGAGTCCCGCAGACAAGAATAGGCCCGAACAGAATCCCAGAGGCAAGAATAGAGGAGCCCCGTAGGCAAGAGTAGGCCCGACTGAAGTCCCGCTCCAGAGAATAGGCCCGAACGGAGAGTCCCGTAGGCGAAAAAGGCCTGAACAGAGAGCCCCGCAGGCAGGCATGGGCCCGAACAGAGTCCCACAGGCCAGAATAGTCCCGAACAGAGATTCCCGGAGCAAGAATAGCCCCGAACAGAATTCCGCAGGCCAGAATAGGCCAGAACAGGGATTTCCGAAAGCAACCAAAGGCCCGAACAGAGTCCCGCAGGCCAGCATACGCCTGAACGGAGATTGCCGAAGGGAAGCCTAGGCCCGAACGAAGAGTCCCGGAGGCAAGAATAGGCCCCAATAGAGTCGCACAGGCAAAAAGAGGCCCGAGTAGAGGAGCCGTGCAGGCAAGAAGAGGCCCGAACAGAGTCCCGCGGGCAAGGATACGCCCAAACGGAGAGTCCCACAGGCAAGAATAGGCCCGAACGGAGAGAACCGCAGGCCAGCATACGCCTGAAAGGAGATTCCCGCAGGCAAGCATAGGCCCAAACAGAGTCCCGCAGGCCAGAATAGGCCCGAACAGAGATTCCCGGAGCAAGAATAGCCACGAACAGAATTCCGCAGGCCAGAATAGGCCAGAACGGGGATTTCTGAAAGCAACCAAAGGCCCGGACAGAATCCCGCAGGCCAGCATACGCCTGAACGGAGATTGCCGAAGGGAAGCAGAGGCCCGAACGAAGAGTCCCGCAGGCCAGAATAGGCCCGAACGGAGATTGTCGGAGGCAAGAATAGGCCCCAATAGAGTCCCACAGGCAAGAAGAGGCCCGAGTAGAGGAGACGTGCAGGAAAGTAGAGGCCCGAACAGAGTCCCGCAGGCAAGAATAGGCCCGAACGGAGAGCCCCGCAGGCCAGCATATGCCTGAACGGAGATTCCCGCAGGCAAGCATAGGCCCGAACGGAGAGTCCCGCAGGCCAGAATCGGCCCGAATAGAGGAGCCCTTAGGCAAAAAGAGGCCCGAATAGAGACCCGCTCACAAGAATAGGCCCGAACGGACAGTCCCGCAGGCCAGAATTGGCCCGAATGGTGATTCCCGCAGGCCAGCATAGGCCCGAACAGAGTCTTGCAGGCAAGAATAGGCCCAAACGAAGAGCCCCGCTGGCAAGAAGAGACCCGAACAGAGTCCCGAAGGCCAGAAAGGCCCGAACGGAGAGTTCCGCAGGTGAGAATAGGCCCGAACGGAGAGTCCCGCAGGCCAGAAAAGCCCGAACAGAGGGTCTCGAAGGCGAGAATGGGCCCGAACGAGGGTCCCGCAGACCACGATAGGAGCGAACGGAGAGTCTCGCAGGCCAGAATAGGCCCGAACAGAGTCCCGCAGGGAAGTATAGGCCCGAATAGAGTTCCGCAGGGAAGGACAGGCCTGAATAGAGGAGCCCCGCACACACTATCAGGCCTGAATAGCGGAGCCCCGTACAAACGAACAGGCCCGAGTAGCAGAGCCCTGCAAGCACGAACAGACCCGAGTAGCGGAACCCCGCAAGCACAAACAGGCCCGAGTAGTGGAGCCCTGCAAGCACGAACAGACCCGAGTAGCGGAGCCCCGCATGCACGAACAGGCCCAAGTAGTGGAGCCCCGCATGCACCAACAGACCCGAGCAGCGGAGCCCCACACGCACAATCAGGCCTGAGTAGCGGAGCTCCGCATGCTAGAACAGGACCGAATATCGGAGCTCCGTAAGCACAAAAGGCTGGAATAGAGCAGCCCCGCACGCAACAGGAGACCCGAAAGGAGACACCCAGAGGCTAGATTAGGTCCGAACGGAGAGTTTTGCAGGTCAGAATTGTCCCGAACGGAGAGACCCGCAGGCAAGAATAGGCCGGAACGGAGAGACCCGCAGGGAAGAATAGGCCCGAACGGAGAGTCGCCCAGGCGAGCATAGGCCCGAACGGAGAGTTGCGCAGGCGAGCATAGGCCCGAAGGAAAGTCCCGCAGGCGAGAAAATATGCCCAAATTGAGAATACCGCAGGCCAGCATACGCCTGAACGGAGATTCCCGCAGGCAATCATAGGCCCAAACAGAGTCCTGCAGGCCAGAATAGGCCGGAACAGAGATTCCTGCAGGCAAGCATAGGCCCGAACAGAGTCCCGCAGGCCAGGGTACGCCCGAACGGAGATTCCCGGAGCAAGGAGAGGCCCGAACAGAGTCCCGCAGGCAAGAATAGGCCCGAGTAGAGCAGCCATGCAGGCAAGATGAGGCACGAACAGAGTCCCGCTGGCAAGAGTAGCCCTGAACGGAGAACCCACAGGCAAGAATAGGCTCAAACGGAGAGTCCCGCAGACAAGAATAGGCCCGAACAGAATCCCAGAGGCAAGAATAGAGGAGCCCCGTAGGCAAGAGTAGGCCCGACTGAAGTCCCGCTCCAGAGAATAGGCCCGAACGGAGAGTCCCGTAGGCGAAAAAGGCCTGAACAGAGAGCCCCGCAGGCAGGCATGGGCCCGAACAGAGTCCCACAGGCCAGAATAGTCCCGAACAGAGATTCCCGGAGCAAGAATAGCCCCGAACAGAATTCCGCAGGCCAGAATAGGCCAGAACAGGGATTTCCGAAAGCAACCAAAGGCCCGAACAGAGTCCCGCAGGCCAGCATACGCCTGAACGGAGATTGCCGAAGGGAAGCCTAGGCCCGAACGAAGAGTCCCGGAGGCAAGAATAGGCCCCAATAGAGTCGCACAGGCAAAAAGAGGCCCGAGTAGAGGAGCCGTGCAGGCAAGAAGAGGCCCGAACAGAGTCCCGCGGGCAAGGATACGCCCAAACGGAGAGTCCCACAGGCAAGAATAGGCCCGAACGGAGAGAACCGCAGGCCAGCATATGCCTGAAAGGAGATTCCCGCAGGCAAGCATAGGCCCAAACAGAGTCCCGCAGGCCAGAATAGGCCCGAACAGAGATTCCCGGAGCAAGAATAGCCACGAACAGAATTCCGCAGGCCAGAATAGGCCAGAACGGGGATTTCTGAAAGCAACCAAAGGCCCGGACAGAATCCCGCAGGCCAGCATACGCCTGAACGGAGATTGCCGAAGGGAAGCAGAGGCCCGAACGAAGAGTCCCGCAGGCCAGAATAGGCCCGAACGGAGATTGTCGGAGGCAAGAATAGGCCCCAATAGAGTCCCACAGGCAAGAAGAGGCCCGAGTAGAGGAGACGTGCAGGAAAGTAGAGGCCCGAACAGAGTCCCGCAGGCAAGAATAGGCCCGAACGGAGAGCCCCGCAGGCCAGCATATGCCTGAACGGAGATTCCCGCAGGCAAGCATAGGCCCGAACGGAGAGTCCCGCAGGCCAGAATCGGCCCGAATAGAGGAGCCCTTAGGCAAAAAGAGGCCCGAATAGAGACCCGCTCACAAGAATAGGCCCGAACGGACAGTCCCGCAGGCCAGAATTGGCCCGAATGGTGATTCCCGCAGGCCAGCATAGGCCCGAACAGAGTCTTGCAGGCAAGAATAGGCCCAAACGAAGAGCCCCGCTGGCAAGAAGAGACCCGAACAGAGTCCCGAAGGCCAGAAAGGCCCGAACGGAGAGTTCCGCAGGTGAGAATAGGCCCGAACGGAGAGTCCCGCAGGCCAGAAAAGCCCGAACAGAGGGTCTCGAAGGCGAGAATGGGCCCGAACGAGGGTCCCGCAGACCACGATAGGAGCGAACGGAGAGTCTCGCAGGCCAGAATAGGCCCGAACAGAGTCCCGCAGGGAAGTATAGGCCCGAATAGAGTTCCGCAGGGAAGGACAGGCCTGAATAGAGGAGCCCCGCACACACTATCAGGCCTGAATAGCGGAGCCCCGTACAAACGAACAGGCCCGAGTAGCAGAGCCCTGCAAGCACGAACAGACCCGAGTAGCGGAACCCCGCAAGCACAAACAGGCCCGAGTAGTGGAGCCCTGCAAGCACGAACAGACCCAAGTAGCGGAGCCCCGCATGCACGAACAGGCCCAAGTAGTGGAGCCCCGCATGCACCAACAGACCCGAGCAGCGGAGCCCCACACGCACAATCAGGCCTGAGTAGCGGAGCTCCGCATGCTAGAACAGGACCGAATATCGGAGCTCCGTAAGCACAAAAGGCTGGAATAGAGCAGCCCCGCACGCAACAGGAGACCCGAAAGGAGACACCCAGAGGCTAGATTAGGTCCGAACGGAGAGTTTTGCAGGTCAGAATTGTCCCGAACGGAGAGACCCGCAGGCAAGAATAGGCCGGAACGGAGAGTCCCGCAGGGAAGAATAGGCCCGAACGGAGAGTCGCCCAGGCGAGCATAGGCCCGAACGGAGAGTTGCGCAGGCGAGAATAGGCCCGAAGGAAAGTCCCGCAGGCGAGAAAATATGCCCAAATTGAGAATACCGCAGGCCAGCATACGCCTGAACGGAGATTCCCGCAGGCAATCATAGGCCCAAACAGAGTCCTGCAGGCCAGAATAGGCCGGAACAGAGATTCCTGCAGGCAAGCATAGGCCCGAACAGAGTCCCGCAGGCCAGGGTACGCCCGAACGGAGATTCCCGGAGCAAGGAGAGGCCCGAACAGAGTCCCGCAGGCAAGAATAGGCCCGAGTAGAGCAGCCATGCAGGCAAGATGAGGCACGAACAGAGTCCCGCTGGCAAGAGTAGCCCTGAACGGAGAACCCACAGGCAAGAATAGGCTCAAACGGAGAGTCCCGCAGACAAGAATAGGCCCGAACAGAATCCCAGAGGCAAGAATAGAGGAGCCCCGTAGGCAAGAGTAGGCCCGACTAAAGTCCCGCTCCAGAGAATAGGCCCGAACGGAGAGTCCCGTAGGCGAAAAAGGCCTGAACAGAGAGCCCCGCAGGCAGGCATGGGCCCGAACAGAGTCCCACAGGCCAGAATAGTCCCGAACAGAGATTCCCGGGGCAAGAATAGCCCCGAACAGAATTCCGCAGGCCAGAATAGGCCAGAACAGGGATTTCCGAAAGCAACCAAAGGCCCGAACAGAGTCCCGCAGGCCAGCATACGCCTCAACGGAGATTGCCGAAGGGAAGCCTAGGCCCGAACGAAGAGTCCCGGAGGCAAGAATAGGCCCCAATAGAGTCGCACAGGCAAAAAGAGGCCCGAGTAGAGGAGCCGTGCAGGCAAGAAGAGGCCCGAACAGAGTCCCGCGGGCAAGGATACGCCCAAACGGAGAGTCCCGCAGGCAAGAATAGGCCCGAACGGAGAGACCCGCAGGCCAGCATACGCCTGAAAGGAGATTCCCGCAGGCAAGCATAGGCCCAAACAGAGTCCCGCAGGCCAGAATAGGCCCGAACAGAGATTCCCGGAGCAAGAATAGCCACGAACAGAATTCCGCAGGCCAGAATAGGCCAGAACGGGGATTTCTGAAAGCAACCAAAGGCCCGGACAGAATCCCGCAGGCCAGCATACGCCTGAACGGAGATTGCCGAAGGGAAGCAGAGGCCCGAACGAAGAGTCCCGCAGGCCAGAATAGGCCCGAACGGAGATTGTCGGAGGCAAGAATAGGCCCCAATAGAGTCCCACAGGCAAGAATAGGCCCGAGTAGAGGAGACGTGCAGGAAAGTAGAGGCCCGAACAGAGTCCCGCAGGCAAGAATAGGCCCGAACGGAGAGCCCCGCAGGCCAGCATATGCCTGAACGGAGATTCCCGCAGGCAAGCATAGGCCCGAACGAAGAGTCCCGCAGGCCAGAATAGGCCCGAAGGGAAGTCCCGCAGGCGAGAATACGCTCAAACTGAGAATCCCGCAGGCCAGCATAGGCCTGAACCAACATTCCCGCAGGCAAGCATAGGCCCGAATAGGGTCCCGCAGGCAAGAACAGGCCCGAACGGAGATTTTCGGAAGAAACAATAGGCCCGAACAGAGTCCCACAGGCAAGAATAGGCCCGAGTAGAGGAGCCGTGCTGGCAAGAAGAGGCCCGAACAGAGTCCTAGAGGCAAGAATAGGCCCAAAAGGAGAGCCCCGCAGGTCAGAAAGCCCCGAGCACGGAGTCCCGCAGGTGAGAATATGCCCGAACGGAGAGTCCCACAGGCCAGAATTGGCCCAAACGGTCATTCCCGCAGGCAAGCATAGGCCCGAACAGAGTCCAGCAGGCAGCATAGGCCCGAACGGAGATTCCCGGACCAAGAATAGACCCGAACGGTGTCCCGAAGGCAAAAAGAGGCCCGAGTAGAGGAGCCGTGCAGGCAAGAAGACGCCCGAACACTGTCCGGCAAGCAAGAATAAGCCCGAACGCAGAATCCCGCAGGCAAGAACGGGCCTGAACAGAGTCCCACTGGCAAGAAGAAGCACGAATAGAAGAGGCCCCTAGGCAAGAATAGGCCCGAGTAGAGTCCCGCTCCCAAGATTAGGCCCGAACGGAGAGTCCCGCAGGCCAGAAACGACCGAACGGAGAGTCCCGCGGGCGAGAATAGGCCCAAAGAGATGTCCTGCAGGCGAGAATACGCCCAAATTGAGAATCCCACAGGTCAGCATAACCCTGAAAGGAGATTCCCGCAGGCAAGCATAGGCCCGAACAGAGTCCCGCAAGCCGGAATAGGACGGAACGGAGTTTCCCGTGGGCAACCATAGGCCTGGACAGAGTCCCGCAGGCAAGAATAGGCCCGAGTAGAGGGGCTGTGCAGGCAAGAAGAGGCCCGAACAGATTCCTGCAGGCAAGAATAGGCCCAAATGAAGAGCCCCGCTGGCAACAAGAGACCCGAACAGAGTCCCGAAGGCCAGAAAGGCCCGAACGGAGAGTTCCGCAGGTGAGAGTAGGCCCGAACGGAGAGTCCCGCAGGCCAGAGTCGGCCCGAATAGAGGAGCCCTTAGGCAAACATAGGCCCGAATAGAGACCCGCTCACAAGAATAGGCCCGAACGGACAGTCCCGCAGGCCAGAATTGGCCCGAATGGTGATTCCCGCAGGCCAGCATAGGCCCGAACAGAGTCTTGCAGGCAAGAATAGGCCCAAACGAAGAGCCCCGCTGGCAAGAAGAGACCCGAACAGAGTCCCGAAGGCCAGAAAGGCCCGAACGGAGAGTTCCGCAGGTGAGAATAGGCCCGAACGGAGAGTCCCGCAGGCCAGAAAAGCCCGAACAGAGGGTCTCGAAGGCGAGAATGGGCCCGAACGAGGGTCCCGCAGACCACGATAGGAGCGAACGGAGAGTCTCGCAGGCCAGAATAGGCCCGAACAGAGTCCCGCAGGGAAGTATAGGCCCGAATAGAGTTCCGCAGGGAAGGACAGGCCTGAATAGAGGAGCCCCGCACACACTATCAGGCCTGAATAGCGGAGCCCCGTACAAACGAACAGGCCCGAGTAGCAGAGCCCTGCAAGCACGAACAGACCCGAGTAGCGGAACCCCGCAAGCACAAACAGGCCCGAGTAGTGGAGCCCTGCAAGCACGAACAGACCCGAGTAGCGGAGCCCCGCATGCACGAACAGGCCCAAGTAGTGGAGCCCCGCATGCACCAACAGACCCGAGCAGCGGAGCCCCACACGCACAATCAGGCCTGAGTAGCGGAGCTCCGCATGCTAGAACAGGACCGAATATCGGAGCTCCGTAAGCACAAAAGGCTGGAATAGAGCAGCCCCGCACGCAACAGGAGACCCGAAAGGAGACACCCAGAGGCTAGATTAGGTCCGAACGGAGAGTTTTGCAGGTCAGAATTGTCCCGAACGGAGAGACCCGCAGGCAAGAATAGGCCGGAACGGAGAGACCCGCAGGGAAGAATAGGCCCGAACGGAGAGTCGCCCAGGCGAGCATAGGCCCGAACGGAGAGTTGCGCAGGCGAGCATAGGCCCGAAGGAAAGTCCCGCAGGCGAGAAAATATGCCCAAATTGAGAATACCGCAGGCCAGCATACGCCTGAACGGAGATTCCCGCAGGCAATCATAGGCCCAAACAGAGTCCTGCAGGCCAGAATAGGCCGGAACAGAGATTCCTGCAGGCAAGCATAGGCCCGAACAGAGTCCCGCAGGCCAGGGTACGCCCGAACGGAGATTCCCGGAGCAAGGAGAGGCCCGAACAGAGTCCCGCAGGCAAGAATAGGCCCGAGTAGAGCAGCCATGCAGGCAAGATGAGGCACGAACAGAGTCCCGCTGGCAAGAGTAGCCCTGAACGGAGAACCCACAGGCAAGAATAGGCTCAAACGGAGAGTCCCGCAGACAAGAATAGGCCCGAACAGAATCCCAGAGGCAAGAATAGAGGAGCCCCGTAGGCAAGAGTAGGCCCGACTGAAGTCCCGCTCCAGAGAATAGGCCCGAACGGAGAGTCCCGTAGGCGAAAAAGGCCTGAACAGAGAGCCCCGCAGGCAGGCATGGGCCCGAACAGAGTCCCACAGGCCAGAATAGTCCCGAACAGAGATTCCCGGAGCAAGAATAGCCCCGAACAGAATTCCGCAGGCCAGAATAGGCCAGAACAGGGATTTCCGAAAGCAACCAAAGGCCCGAACAGAGTCCCGCAGGCCAGCATACGCCTGAACGGAGATTGCCGAAGGGAAGCCTAGGCCCGAACGAAGAGTCCCGGAGGCAAGAATAGGCCCCAATAGAGTCGCACAGGCAAAAAGAGGCCCGAGTAGAGGAGCCGTGCAGGCAAGAAGAGGCCCGAACAGAGTCCCGCGGGCAAGGATACGCCCAAACGGAGAGTCCCACAGGCAAGAATAGGCCCGAACGGAGAGAACCGCAGGCCAGCATACGCCTGAAAGGAGATTCCCGCAGGCAAGCATAGGCCCAAACAGAGTCCCGCAGGCCAGAATAGGCCCGAACAGAGATTCCCGGAGCAAGAATAGCCACGAACAGAATTCCGCAGGCCAGAATAGGCCAGAACGGGGATTTCTGAAAGCAACCAAAGGCCCGGACAGAATCCCGCAGGCCAGCATACGCCTGAACGGAGATTGCCGAAGGGAAGCAGAGGCCCGAACGAAGAGTCCCGCAGGCCAGAATAGGCCCGAACGGAGATTGTCGGAGGCAAGAATAGGCCCCAATAGAGTCCCACAGGCAAGAAGAGGCCCGAGTAGAGGAGACGTGCAGGAAAGTAGAGGCCCGAACAGAGTCCCGCAGGCAAGAATAGGCCCGAACGGAGAGCCCCGCAGGCCAGCATATGCCTGAACGGAGATTCCCGCAGGCAAGCATAGGCCCGAACGGAGAGTCCCGCAGGCCAGAATCGGCCCGAATAGAGGAGCCCTTAGGCAAAAAGAGGCCCGAATAGAGACCCGCTCACAAGAATAGGCCCGAACGGACAGTCCCGCAGGCCAGAATTGGCCCGAATGGTGATTCCCGCAGGCCAGCATAGGCCCGAACAGAGTCTTGCAGGCAAGAATAGGCCCAAACGAAGAGCCCCGCTGGCAAGAAGAGACCCGAACAGAGTCCCGAAGGCCAGAAAGGCCCGAACGGAGAGTTCCGCAGGTGAGAATAGGCCCGAACGGAGAGTCCCGCAGGCCAGAAAAGCCCGAACAGAGGGTCTCGAAGGCGAGAATGGGCCCGAACGAGGGTCCCGCAGACCACGATAGGAGCGAACGGAGAGTCTCGCAGGCCAGAATAGGCCCGAACAGAGTCCCGCAGGGAAGTATAGGCCCGAATAGAGTTCCGCAGGGAAGGACAGGCCTGAATAGAGGAGCCCCGCACACACTATCAGGCCTGAATAGCGGAGCCCCGTACAAACGAACAGGCCCGAGTAGCAGAGCCCTGCAAGCACGAACAGACCCGAGTAGCGGAACCCCGCAAGCACAAACAGGCCCGAGTAGTGGAGCCCTGCAAGCACGAACAGACCCGAGTAGCGGAGCCCCGCATGCACGAACAGGCCCAAGTAGTGGAGCCCCGCATGCACCAACAGACCCGAGCAGCGGAGCCCCACACGCACAATCAGGCCTGAGTAGCGGAGCTCCGCATGCTAGAACAGGACCGAATATCGGAGCTCCGTAAGCACAAAAGGCTGGAATAGAGCAGCCCCGCACGCAACAGGAGACCCGAAAGGAGACACCCAGAGGCTAGATTAGGTCCGAACGGAGAGTTTTGCAGGTCAGAATTGTCCCGAACGGAGAGACCCGCAGGCAAGAATAGGCCGGAACGGAGAGACCCGCAGGGAAGAATAGGCCCGAACGGAGAGTCGCCCAGGCGAGCATAGGCCCGAACGGAGAGTTGCGCAGGCGAGCATAGGCCCGAAGGAAAGTCCCGCAGGCGAGAAAATATGCCCAAATTGAGAATACCGCAGGCCAGCATACGCCTGAACGGAGATTCCCGCAGGCAATCATAGGCCCAAACAGAGTCCTGCAGGCCAGAATAGGCCGGAACAGAGATTCCTGCAGGCAAGCATAGGCCCGAACAGAGTCCCGCAGGCCAGGGTACGCCCGAACGGAGATTCCCGGAGCAAGGAGAGGCCCGAACAGAGTCCCGCAGGCAAGAATAGGCCCGAGTAGAGCAGCCATGCAGGCAAGATGAGGCACGAACAGAGTCCCGCTGGCAAGAGTAGCCCTGAACGGAGAACCCACAGGCAAGAATAGGCTCAAACGGAGAGTCCCGCAGACAAGAATAGGCCCGAACAGAATCCCAGAGGCAAGAATAGAGGAGCCCCGTAGGCAAGAGTAGGCCCGACTGAAGTCCCGCTCCAGAGAATAGGCCCGAACGGAGAGTCCCGTAGGCGAAAAAGGCCTGAACAGAGAGCCCCGCAGGCAGGCATGGGCCCGAACAGAGTCCCACAGGCCAGAATAGTCCCGAACAGAGATTCCCGGAGCAAGAATAGCCCCGAACAGAATTCCGCAGGCCAGAATAGGCCAGAACAGGGATTTCCGAAAGCAACCAAAGGCCCGAACAGAGTCCCGCAGGCCAGCATACGCCTGAACGGAGATTGCCGAAGGGAAGCCTAGGCCCGAACGAAGAGTCCCGGAGGCAAGAATAGGCCCCAATAGAGTCGCACAGGCAAAAAGAGGCCCGAGTAGAGGAGCCGTGCAGGCAAGAAGAGGCCCGAACAGAGTCCCGCGGGCAAGGATACGCCCAAACGGAGAGTCCCACAGGCAAGAATAGGCCCGAACGGAGAGAACCGCAGGCCAGCATATGCCTGAAAGGAGATTCCCGCAGGCAAGCATAGGCCCAAACAGAGTCCCGCAGGCCAGAATAGGCCCGAACAGAGATTCCCGGAGCAAGAATAGCCACGAACAGAATTCCGCAGGCCAGAATAGGCCAGAACGGGGATTTCTGAAAGCAACCAAAGGCCCGGACAGAATCCCGCAGGCCAGCATACGCCTGAACGGAGATTGCCGAAGGGAAGCAGAGGCCCGAACGAAGAGTCCCGCAGGCCAGAATAGGCCCGAACGGAGATTGTCGGAGGCAAGAATAGGCCCCAATAGAGTCCCACAGGCAAGAAGAGGCCCGAGTAGAGGAGACGTGCAGGAAAGTAGAGGCCCGAACAGAGTCCCGCAGGCAAGAATAGGCCCGAACGGAGAGCCCCGCAGGCCAGCATATGCCTGAACGGAGATTCCCGCAGGCAAGCATAGGCCCGAACGGAGAGTCCCGCAGGCCAGAATCGGCCCGAATAGAGGAGCCCTTAGGCAAAAAGAGGCCCGAATAGAGACCCGCTCACAAGAATAGGCCCGAACGGACAGTCCCGCAGGCCAGAATTGGCCCGAATGGTGATTCCCGCAGGCCAGCATAGGCCCGAACAGAGTCTTGCAGGCAAGAATAGGCCCAAACGAAGAGCCCCGCTGGCAAGAAGAGACCCGAACAGAGTCCCGAAGGCCAGAAAGGCCCGAACGGAGAGTTCCGCAGGTGAGAATAGGCCCGAACGGAGAGTCCCGCAGGCCAGAAAAGCCCGAACAGAGGGTCTCGAAGGCGAGAATGGGCCCGAACGAGGGTCCCGCAGACCACGATAGGAGCGAACGGAGAGTCTCGCAGGCCAGAATAGGCCCGAACAGAGTCCCGCAGGGAAGTATAGGCCCGAATAGAGTTCCGCAGGGAAGGACAGGCCTGAATAGAGGAGCCCCGCACACACTATCAGGCCTGAATAGCGGAGCCCCGTACAAACGAACAGGCCCGAGTAGCAGAGCCCTGCAAGCACGAACAGACCCGAGTAGCGGAACCCCGCAAGCACAAACAGGCCCGAGTAGTGGAGCCCTGCAAGCACGAACAGACCCAAGTAGCGGAGCCCCGCATGCACGAACAGGCCCAAGTAGTGGAGCCCCGCATGCACCAACAGACCCGAGCAGCGGAGCCCCACACGCACAATCAGGCCTGAGTAGCGGAGCTCCGCATGCTAGAACAGGACCGAATATCGGAGCTCCGTAAGCACAAAAGGCTGGAATAGAGCAGCCCCGCACGCAACAGGAGACCCGAAAGGAGACACCCAGAGGCTAGATTAGGTCCGAACGGAGAGTTTTGCAGGTCAGAATTGTCCCGAACGGAGAGACCCGCAGGCAAGAATAGGCCGGAACGGAGAGTCCCGCAGGGAAGAATAGGCCCGAACGGAGAGTCGCCCAGGCGAGCATAGGCCCGAACGGAGAGTTGCGCAGGCGAGAATAGGCCCGAAGGAAAGTCCCGCAGGCGAGAAAATATGCCCAAATTGAGAATACCGCAGGCCAGCATACGCCTGAACGGAGATTCCCGCAGGCAATCATAGGCCCAAACAGAGTCCTGCAGGCCAGAATAGGCCGGAACAGAGATTCCTGCAGGCAAGCATAGGCCCGAACAGAGTCCCGCAGGCCAGGGTACGCCCGAACGGAGATTCCCGGAGCAAGGAGAGGCCCGAACAGAGTCCCGCAGGCAAGAATAGGCCCGAGTAGAGCAGCCATGCAGGCAAGATGAGGCACGAACAGAGTCCCGCTGGCAAGAGTAGCCCTGAACGGAGAACCCACAGGCAAGAATAGGCTCAAACGGAGAGTCCCGCAGACAAGAATAGGCCCGAACAGAATCCCAGAGGCAAGAATAGAGGAGCCCCGTAGGCAAGAGTAGGCCCGACTAAAGTCCCGCTCCAGAGAATAGGCCCGAACGGAGAGTCCCGTAGGCGAAAAAGGCCTGAACAGAGAGCCCCGCAGGCAGGCATGGGCCCGAACAGAGTCCCACAGGCCAGAATAGTCCCGAACAGAGATTCCCGGGGCAAGAATAGCCCCGAACAGAATTCCGCAGGCCAGAATAGGCCAGAACAGGGATTTCCGAAAGCAACCAAAGGCCCGAACAGAGTCCCGCAGGCCAGCATACGCCTCAACGGAGATTGCCGAAGGGAAGCCTAGGCCCGAACGAAGAGTCCCGGAGGCAAGAATAGGCCCCAATAGAGTCGCACAGGCAAAAAGAGGCCCGAGTAGAGGAGCCGTGCAGGCAAGAAGAGGCCCGAACAGAGTCCCGCGGGCAAGGATACGCCCAAACGGAGAGTCCCGCAGGCAAGAATAGGCCCGAACGGAGAGACCCGCAGGCCAGCATACGCCTGAAAGGAGATTCCCGCAGGCAAGCATAGGCCCAAACAGAGTCCCGCAGGCCAGAATAGGCCCGAACAGAGATTCCCGGAGCAAGAATAGCCACGAACAGAATTCCGCAGGCCAGAATAGGCCAGAACGGGGATTTCTGAAAGCAACCAAAGGCCCGGACAGAATCCCGCAGGCCAGCATACGCCTGAACGGAGATTGCCGAAGGGAAGCAGAGGCCCGAACGAAGAGTCCCGCAGGCCAGAATAGGCCCGAACGGAGATTGTCGGAGGCAAGAATAGGCCCCAATAGAGTCCCACAGGCAAGAATAGGCCCGAGTAGAGGAGCCGTGCAGGCAAGAAGAGGCCCGAACAGAGTCCCGCGGGCAAGGATACGCCCAAACGGAGAGTCCCGCAGGCAAGAATAGGCCCGAACGGAGAGACCCGCAGACCAGCATACGCCAGAAAGGAGATTCCCGCAGGCAAGCATAGGCCCAAACAGAGTCCCGCAGGTCAGAATAGGCCCGAACGGAGAGTTCCGCAGCACAGAATAGGCCCGAACAGAGTCCCGCAGGCCAGAATAGGCCCGAACAGAGATTCCCGGAGCAAGAATAGCCACGAACAGAATTCCGCAGGCCAGAATAGGCCAGAACAGGGATTTCCGAAAGCAACCAAAGGCCCGAACAGAGTCCCGCAGGCCAGCATACGCCTGAACGGAGATTGCCGAAGGGAAGCCTAGGCCCGAACGAAGAGTCCCGGAGGCAAGAATAGGCCCCAATAGAGTCGCACAGGCAAAAAGAGGCCCGAGTAGAGGAGCCGTGCAGGCAAGAAGAGGCCCGAACAGAGTCCCGCGGGCAAGGATACGCCCAAACGGAGAGTCCCACAGGCAAGAATAGGCCCGAACGGAGAGAACCGCAGGCCAGCATACGCCTGAAAGGAGATTCCCGCAGGCAAGCATAGGCCCAAACAGAGTCCCGCAGGCCAGAATAGGCCCGAACAGAGATTCCCGGAGCAAGAATAGCCACGAACAGAATTCCGCAGGCCAGAATAGGCCAGAACGGGGATTTCTGAAAGCAACCAAAGGCCCGGACAGAATCCCGCAGGCCAGCATACACCTGAACGGAGATTGCCGAAGGGAAGCAGAGGCCCGAACGAAGAGTCCCGCAGGCCAGAATAGGCCCGAACGGAGATTGTCGGAGGCAAGAATAGGCCCCAATAGAGTCCCACAGGCAAGAAGAGGCCCGAGTAGAGGAGACGTGCAGGAAAGTAGAGGCCCGAACAGAGTCCCGCAGGCAAGAATAGGCCCGAACGGAGAGCCCCGCAGGCCAGCATATGCCTGAACGGAGATTCCCGCAGGCAAGCATAGGCCCGAACGGAGAGTCCCGCAGGCCAGAATCGGCCCGAATAGAGGAGCCCTTAGGCAAAAAGAGGCCCGAATAGAGACCCGCTCACAAGAATAGGCCCGAACGGACAGTCCCGCAGGCCAGAATTGGCCCGAATGGTGATTCCCGCAGGCCAGCATAGGCCCGAACAGAGTCTTGCAGGCAAGAATAGGCCCAAACGAAGAGCCCCGCTGGCAAGAAGAGACCCGAACAGAGTCCCGAAGGCCAGAAAGGCCCGAACGGAGAGTTCCGCAGGTGAGAATAGGCCCGAATGGAGAGTCCCGCAGGCCAGAAAAGCCCGAACAGAGGATCTCGAAGGCGAGAATGGGCCCGAACGAGGGTCCCGCAGACCACGATAGGAGCGAACGGAGAGTCTCGCAGGCCAGAATAGGCCCGAACAGAGTCCCGCAGGGAAGTATAGGCCCGAATAGAGTTCCGCAGGGAAGGACAGGCCTGAATAGAGGAGCCCCGCACACACTATCAGGCCTGAATAGCGGAGCCCCGTACAAACGAACAGGCCCGAGTAGCAGAGCCCTGCAAGCACGAACAGACCCGAGTAGCGGAACCCCGCAAGCACAAACAGGCCCGAGTAGTGGAGCCCCGCATGCACCAACAGACCCGAGTAGCGGAGCCCCGCATGCACGAACAGGCCCAAGTAGTGGAGCCCCGCATGCACCAACAGACCCGAGCAGCGGAGCCCCACACGCACAATCAGGCCTGAGTAGCGGAGCTCCGCATGCTAGAACAGGACCGAATATCGGAGCTCCGTAAGCACAAAAGGCTGGAATAGAGCAGCCCCGCACGCAACAGGAGACCCGAAAGGAGACACCCAGAGGCTAGATTAGGTCCGAACGGAGAGTTTTGCAGGTCAGAATTGTCCCGAACGGAGAGACCCGCAGGCAAGAATAGGCCGGAACGGAGAGTCCCGCAGGGAAGAATAGGCCCGAACGGAGAGTCGCCCAGGCGAGCATAGGCCCGAACGGAGAGTTGCGCAGGCGAGAATAGGCCCGAAGGAAAGTCCCGCAGGCGAGAAAATATGCCCAAATTGAGAATACCGCAGGCCAGCATACGCCTGAACGGAGATTCCCGCAGGCAATCATAGGCCCAAACAGAGTCCTGCAGGCCAGAATAGGCCGGAACAGAGATTCCTGCAGGCAAGCATAGGCCCGAACAGAGTCCCGCAGGCCAGGGTACGCCCGAACGGAGATTCCCGGAGCAAGGAGAGGCCCGAACAGAGTCCCGCAGGCAAGAATAGGCCCTAGTAGAGCAGCCATGCAGGCAAGATGAGGCACGAACAGAGTCCCGCTGGCAAGAGTAGCCCTGAACGGAGAACCCACAGGCAAGAATAGGCTCAAACGGAGAGTCCCGCAGACAAGAATAGGCCCGAACAGAATCCCAGAGGCAAGAATAGAGGAGCCCCGTAGGCAAGAGTAGGCCCGACTAAAGTCCCGCTCCAGAGAATAGGCCCGAACGGAGAGTCCCGTAGGCGAAAAAGGCCTGAACAGAGAGCCCCGCAGGCAGGCATGGGCCCGAACAGAGTCCCACAGGCCAGAATAGTCCCGAACAGAGATTCCCGGAGCAAGAATAGCCCCGAACAGAATTCCGCAGGCCAGAATAGGCCAGAACAGGGATTTCCGAAAGCAACCAAAGGCCCGAACAGAGTCCCGCAGGCCAGCATACGCCTCAACGGAGATTGCCGAAGGGAAGCCTAGGCCCGAACGAAGAGTCCCGGAGGCAAGAATAGGCCCCAATAGAGTCGCACAGGCAAAAAGAGGCCCGAGTAGAGGAGCCGTGCAGGCAAGAAGAGGCCCGAACAGAGTCCCGCGGGCAAGGATACGCCCAAACGGAGAGTCCCGCAGGCAAGAATAGGCCCGAACGGAGAGACCCGCAGGCCAGCATACGCCTGAAAGGAGATTCCCGCAGGCAAGCATAGGCCCAAACAGAGTCCCGCAGGCCAGAATAGGCCCGAACAGAGATTCCCGGAGCAAGAATAGCCACGAACAGAATTCCGCAGGCCAGAATAGGCCAGAACGGGGATTTCTGAAAGCAACCAAAGGCCCGGACAGAATCCCGCAGGCCAGCATACGCCCGAACGGAGATTGCCGAAGGGAAGCAGAGGCCCGAACGAAGAGTCCCGCAGGCCAGAATAGGCCCGAACGGAGATTGTCGGAGGCAAGAATAGGCCCCAATAGAGTCCCACAGGCAAGAATAGGCCCGAGTAGAGGAGCCGAGCAGGCAAGAAGAGGCCCGAACAGAGTCCCGCGGGCAAGGATACGCCCAAACGGAGAGTCCCGCAGGCAAGAATAGGCCCGAACGGAGAGACCCGCAGACCAGCATACGCATGAAAGGAGATTCCCGCAGGCAAGCATAGGCCCAAACAGAGTCCCGCAGGTCAGAATAGGCCCGAACGGAGAGTTCCGCAGCACAGAATAGGCCCGAACAGAGTCCCGCAGGCCAGAATAGTCCCGAACAGAGATTCCCGGAGCAAGAATAGCCCCGAACAGAATTCCGCAGGCCAGAATAGGCCAGAACAGGGATTTCCGAAAGCAACCAAAGGCCCGAACAGAGTCCCGCAGGCCAGCATACGCCTGAACGGAGATTGCCGAAGGGAAGCCTAGGCCCGAACGAAGAGTCCCGGAGGCAAGAATAGGCCCCAATAGAGTCGCACAGGCAAAAAGAGGCCCGAGTAGAGGAGCCGTGCAGGCAAGAAGAGGCCCGAACAGAGTCCCGCGGGCAAGGATACGCCCAAACGGAGAGTCCCGCAGGCAAGAATAGGCCCGAACGGAGAGACCCGCAGGCCAGCATACGCCTGAAAGGAGATTCCCGCAGGCAAGCATAGGCCCAAACAGAGTCCCGCAGGTCAGAATAGGCCCGAACGGAGAGTTCCGCAGCACAGAATAGGCCCGAACAGAGTCCCGCAGGCCAGAATAGGCCCGAACAGAGATTCCCGGAGCAAGAATAGCCACGAACAGAATTCCGCAGGCCAGTATAGGCCAGAACGGGGATTTCTGAAAGCAACCAAAGGCCCGGACAGAGTCCCGCAGGCCAGCATACGCCTGAACGGAGATTGCCGAAGGGAAGCATAGGCCCGAACGAAGAGTCCCGCAGGCCAGAATAGGCCCGAACGGAGATTGTCGGAGGCAAGAATAGGCCCCAATAGAGTCCCACAGGCAAGAATAGGCCCGAGTAGAGGAGACGTGCAGGAAAGTAGAGGCCCGAACAGAGTCCCGCAGGCAAGAATAGGCCCGAACGGAGAGCCCCGCAGGCCAGCATATGCCTGAACGGAGATTCCCGCAGGCAAGCATAGGCCCGAACGAAGAGTCCCGCAGGCCAGAATAGGCCCGAAGGGAAGTCCCGCAGGCGAGAATACGCTCAAACTGAGAATCCCGCAGGCCAGCATAGGCCTGAACCAACATTCCCGCAGGCAAGCATAGGCCCGAATAGGGTCCCGCAGGCAAGAACAGGCCCGAACGGAGATTTTCGGAAGAAACAATAGGCCCGAACAGAGTCCCACAGGCAAGAATAGGCCCGAGTAGAGGAGCCGTGCTGGCAAGAAGAGGCCCGAACAGAGTCCTAGAGGCAAGAATAGGCCCAAAAGGAGAGCCCCGCAGGTCAGAAAGCCCCGAGCACGGAGTCCCGCAGGTGAGAATATGCCCGAACGGAGAGTCCCACAGGCCAGAATTGGCCCAAACCGTCATTCCCGCAGGCAAGCATAGGCCCGAACAGAGTCCAGCAGGCAGCATAGGCCCGAACGGAGATTCCCGGACCAAGAATAGACCCGAACGGTGTCCCGAAGGCAAAAAGAGGCCCGAGTAGAGGAGCCGTGCAGGCAAGAAGACGCCCGAACACTGTCCGGCAAGCAAGAATAAGCCCGAACGCAGAATCCCGCAGGCAAGAACGGGCCTGAACAGAGTCCCACTGGCAAGAAGAAGCACGAATAGAAGAGGCCCCTAGGCAAGAATAGGCCCGAGTAGAGTCCCGCTCCCAAGATTAGGCCCGAACGGAGAGTCCCGCAGGCCAGAAACGACCGAACGGAGAGTCCCGCGGGCGAGAATAGGCCCAAAGAGATGTCCTGCAGGCGAGAATACGCCCAAATTGAGAATCCCACAGGTCAGCATAACCCTGAAAGGAGATTCCCGCAGGCAAGCATAGGCCCGAACAGAGTCCCGCAAGCCGGAATAGGACGGAACGGAGTTTCCCGTGGGCAACCATAGGCCTGGACAGAGTCCCGCAGGCAAGAATAGGCCCGAGTAGAGGGGCTGTGCAGGCAAGAAGAGGCCCGAACAGATTCCTGCAGGCAAGAATAGGCCCAAATGAAGAGCCCCGCTGGCAACAAGAGACCCGAACAGAGTCCCGAAGGCCAGAAAGGCCCGAACGGAGAGTTCCGCAGGTGAGAGTAGGCCCGAACGGAGAGTCCCGCAGGCCAGAGTCGGCCCGAATAGAGGAGCCCTTAGGCAAACATAGGCCCGAATAGAGACCCGCTCACAAGAATAGGCCCGAACGGACAGTCCCGCAGGCCAGAATTGGCCCGAATGGTGATTCCCGCAGGCCAGCATAGGCCCGAACAGAGTCTTGCAGGCAAGAATAGGCCCAAACGAAGAGCCCCGCTGGCAAGAAGAGACCCGAACAGAGTCCCGAAGGCCAGAAAGGCCCGAACGGAGAGTTCCGCAGGTGAGAATAGGCCCGAACGGAGAGTCCCGCAGGCCAGAAAAGCCCGAACAGAGGGTCTCGAAGGCGAGAATGGGCCCGAACGAGGGTCCCGCAGACCACGATAGGAGCGAACGGAGAGTCTCGCAGGCCAGAATAGGCCCGAACAGAGTCCCGCAGGGAAGTATAGGCCTGAATAGAGTTCCGCAGGGAAGGACAGGCCTGAATAGAGGAGCCCCGCACACACTATCAGGCCTGAATAGCGGAGCCCCGTACAAACGAACAGGCCCGAGTAGCAGAGCCCTGCAAGCACGAACAGACCCGAGTAGCGGAACCCCGCAAGCACAAACAGGCCCGAGTAGTGGAGCCCTGCAAGCACGAACAGACCCGAGTAGCGGAGCCCCGCATGCACGAACAGGCCCGAGTAGTGGAGCCCCGCATGCACCAACAGACCCGAGCAGCGGAGCCCCACACGCACAATCAGGCCTGAGTAGCGGAGCTCCGCATGCTAGAACAGGACCGAATATCGGAGTTCCGTAAGCACAAAAGGCTGGAATAGAGCAGCCCCGCACGCAACAGGAGACCCGAAAGGAGACACCCAGAGGCTAGATTAGGTCCGAACGGAGAGTTTTGCAGGTCAGAATTGTCCCGAACGGAGAGACCCGCAGGCAAGAATAGGCCGGAACGGAGAGACCCGCAGGGAAGAATAGGCCCGAACGGAGAGTCGCCCAGGCGAGCATAGGCCCGAACGGAGAGTTGCGCAGGTGAGCATAGGCCCGAAGGAAAGTCCCGCAGGCGAGAAAATATGCCCAAATTGAGAATACCGCAGGCCAGCATACGCCTGAACGGAGATTCCCGCAGGCAATCATAGGCCCAAACAGAGTCCTGCAGGCCAGAATAGGCCGGAACAGAGATTCCTGCAGGCAAGCATAGGCCCGAACAGAGTCCCGCAGGCCAGGGTACGCCCGAACGGAGATTCCCGGAGCAAGGAGAGGCCCGAACAGAGTCCCGCAGGCAAGAATAGGCCCGAGTAGAGCAGCCATGCAGGCAAGATGAGGCACGAACAGAGTCCCGCTGGCAAGAGTAGCCCTGAACGGAGAACCCACAGGCAAGAATAGGCTCAAACGGAGAGTCCTGCAGACAAGAATAGGCCCGAACAGAATCCCAGAGGCAAGAATAGAGGAGCCCCGTAGGCAAGAGTAGGCCCGACTGAAGTCCCGCTCCAGAGAATAGGCCCGAACGGAGAGTCCCGTAGGCGAAAAAGGCCTGAACAGAGAGCCCCGCAGGCAGGCATGGGCCCGAACAGAGTCCCACAGGCCAGAATAGTCCCGAACAGAGATTCCCGGAGCAAGAATAGCCCCGAACAGAATTCCGCAGGCCAGAATAGGCCAGAACAGGGATTTCCGAAAGCAACCAAAGGCCCGAACAGAGTCCCGCAGGCCAGCATACGCCTGAACGGAGATTGCCGAAGGGAAGCCTAGGCCCGAAGGAAGAGTCCCGGAGGCAAGAATAGGCCCCCATAGAGTCCCAGAGGCAAAAAGAGGCCCGAGTAGAGGAGCCGTGCAGGCAAGAAGAGGCCCGAACAGAGTCCCGCGGGCAAGGATACGCCCAAACGGAGAGTCCCGCAGGCAAGAATAGGCCCGAACGGAGAGACCCGCAGGCCAGCATACGCCTGAAAGGAGATTCCCGCAGGCAAGCATAGGCCCAAACAGAGTCCCGCAGGTCAGAATAGGCCCGAACGGAGAGTTCCGCAGCACAGAATAGGCCCGAACAGAGTCCCGCAGGCCAGAATAGGCCCGAACAGAGATTCCCGGAGCAAGAATAGCCACGAACAGAATTCCGCAGGCCAGTATAGGCCAGAACGGGGATTTCTGAAAGCAACCAAAGGCCCGGACAGAGTCCCGCAGGCCAGCATACGCCTGAACGGAGATTGCCGAAGGGAAGCATAGGCCCGAACGAAGAGTCCCGCAGGCCAGAATAGGCCCGAACGGAGATTGTCGGAGGCAAGAATAGGCCCCAATAGAGTCCCACAGGCAAGAATAGGCCCGAGTAGAGGAGACGTGCAGGAAAGTAGAGGCCCGAACAGAGTCCCGCAGGCAAGAATAGGCCCGAACGGAGAGCCCCGCAGGCCAGCATATGCCTGAACGGAGATTCCCGCAGGCAAGCATAGGCCCGAACGAAGAGTCCCGCAGGCCAGAATAGGCCCGAAGGGAAGTCCCGCAGGCGAGAATACGCTCAAACTGAGAATCCCGCAGGCCAGCATAGGCCTGAACCAACATTCCCGCAGGCAAGCATAGGCCCGAATAGGGTCCCGCAGGCAAGAACAGGCCCGAACGGAGATTTTCGGAAGAAACAATAGGCCCGAACAGAGTCCCACAGGCAAGAATAGGCCCGAGTAGAGGAGCCGTGCTGGCAAGAAGAGGCCCGAACAGAGTCCTAGAGGCAAGAATAGGCCCAAAAGGAGAGCCCCGCAGGTCAGAAAGCCCCGAGCACGGAGTCCCGCAGGTGAGAATATGCCCGAACGGAGAGTCCCACAGGCCAGAATTGGCCCAAACGGTCATTCCCGCAGGCAAGCATAGGCCCGAACAGAGTCCAGCAGGCAGCATAGGCCCGAACGGAGATTCCCGGACCAAGAATAGACCCGAACGGTGTCCCGAAGGCAAAAAGAGGCCCGAGTAGAGGAGCCGTGCAGGCAAGAAGACGCCCGAACACTGTCCGGCAAGCAAGAATAAGCCCGAACGCAGAATCCCGCAGGCAAGAACGGGCCTGAACAGAGTCCCACTGGCAAGAAGAAGCACGAATAGAAGAGGCCCCTAGGCAAGAATAGGCCCGAGTAGAGTCCCGCTCCCAAGATTAGGCCCGAACGGAGAGTCCCGCAGGCCAGAAACGACCGAACGGAGAGTCCCGCGGGCGAGAATAGGCCCAAAGAGATGTCCTGCAGGCGAGAATACGCCCAAATTGAGAATCCCACAGGTCAGCATAACCCTGAAAGGAGATTCCCGCAGGCAAGCATAGGCCCGAACAGAGTCCCGCAAGCCGGAATAGGACGGAACGGAGTTTCCCGTGGGCAACCATAGGCCTGGACAGAGTCCCGCAGGCAAGAATAGGCCCGAGTAGAGGGGCTGTGCAGGCAAGAAGAGGCCCGAACAGATTCCTGCAGGCAAGAATAGGCCCAAATGAAGAGCCCCGCTGGCAACAAGAGACCCGAACAGAGTCCCGAAGGCCAGAAAGGCCCGAACGGAGAGTTCCGCAGGTGAGAGTAGGCCCGAACGGAGAGTCCCGCAGGCCAGAGTCGGCCCGAATAGAGGAGCCCTTAGGCAAACATAGGCCCGAATAGAGACCCGCTCACAAGAATAGGCCCGAACGGACAGTCCCGCAGGCCAGAATTGGCCCGAATGGTGATTCCCGCAGGCCAGCATAGGCCCGAACAGAGTCTTGCAGGCAAGAATAGGCCCAAACGAAGAGCCCCGCTGGCAAGAAGAGACCCGAACAGAGTCCCGAAGGCCAGAAAGGCCCGAACGGAGAGTTCCGCAGGTGAGAATAGGCCCGAACGGAGAGTCCCGCAGGCCAGAAAAGCCCGAACAGAGGGTCTCGAAGGCGAGAATGGGCCCGAACGAGGGTCCCGCAGACCACGATAGGAGCGAACGGAGAGTCTCGCAGGCCAGAATAGGCCCGAACAGAGTCCCGCAGGGAAGTATAGGCCCGAATAGAGTTCCGCAGGGAAGGACAGGCCTGAATAGAGGAGCCCCGCACACACTATCAGGCCTGAATAGCGGAGCCCCGTACAAACGAACAGGCCCGAGTAGCAGAGCCCTGCAAGCACGAACAGACCCGAGTAGCGGAACCCCGCAAGCACAAACAGGCCCGAGTAGTGGAGCCCTGCAAGCACGAACAGACCCGAGTAGCGGAGCCCCGCATGCACGAACAGGCCCAAGTAGTGGAGCCCCGCATGCACCAACAGACCCGAGCAGCGGAGCCCCACACGCACAATCAGGCCTGAGTAGCGGAGCTCCGCATGCTAGAACAGGACCGAATATCGGAGCTCCGTAAGCACAAAAGGCTGGAATAGAGCAGCCCCGCACGCAACAGGAGACCCGAAAGGAGACACCCAGAGGCTAGATTAGGTCCGAACGGAGAGTTTTGCAGGTCAGAATTGTCCCGAACGGAGAGACCCGCAGGCAAGAATAGGCCGGAACGGAGAGACCCGCAGGGAAGAATAGGCCCGAACGGAGAGTCGCCCAGGCGAGCATAGGCCCGAACGGAGAGTTGCGCAGGCGAGCATAGGCCCGAAGGAAAGTCCCGCAGGCGAGAAAATATGCCCAAATTGAGAATACCGCAGGCCAGCATACGCCTGAACGGAGATTCCCGCAGGCAATCATAGGCCCAAACAGAGTCCTGCAGGCCAGAATAGGCCGGAACAGAGATTCCTGCAGGCAAGCATAGGCCCGAACAGAGTCCCGCAGGCCAGGGTACGCCCGAACGGAGATTCCCGGAGCAAGGAGAGGCCCGAACAGAGTCCCGCAGGCAAGAATAGGCCCGAGTAGAGCAGCCATGCAGGCAAGATGAGGCACGAACAGAGTCCCGCTGGCAAGAGTAGCCCTGAACGGAGAACCCACAGGCAAGAATAGGCTCAAACGGAGAGTCCCGCAGACAAGAATAGGCCCGAACAGAATCCCAGAGGCAAGAATAGAGGAGCCCCGTAGGCAAGAGTAGGCCCGACTGAAGTCCCGCTCCAGAGAATAGGCCCGAACGGAGAGTCCCGTAGGCGAAAAAGGCCTGAACAGAGAGCCCCGCAGGCAGGCATGGGCCCGAACAGAGTCCCACAGGCCAGAATAGTCCCGAACAGAGATTCCCGGAGCAAGAATAGCCCCGAACAGAATTCCGCAGGCCAGAATAGGCCAGAACAGGGATTTCCGAAAGCAACCAAAGGCCCGAACAGAGTCCCGCAGGCCAGCATACGCCTGAACGGAGATTGCCGAAGGGAAGCCTAGGCCCGAACGAAGAGTCCCGGAGGCAAGAATAGGCCCCCATAGAGTCCCACAGGCAAAAAGAGGCCCGAGTAGAGGAGCCGTGCAGGCAAGAAGAGGCCCGAACAGAGTCCCGCGGGCAAGGATACGCCCAAACGGAGAGTCCCGCAGGCAAGAATAGGCCCGAACGGAGAGACCCGCAGGCCAGCATACGCCTGAAAGGAGATTCCCGCAGGCAAGCATAGGCCCAAACAGAGTCCCGCAGGTCAGAATAGGCCCGAACGGAGAGTTCCGCAGCACAGAATAGGCCCGAACAGAGTCCCGCAGGCCAGAATAGGCCCGAACAGAGATTCCCGGAGCAAGAATAGCCACGAACAGAATTCCGCAGGCCAGTATAGGCCAGAACGGGGATTTCTGAAAGCAACCAAAGGCCCGGACAGAGTCCCGCAGGCCAGCATACGCCTGAACGGAGATTGCCGAAGGGAAGCATAGGCCCGAACGAAGAGTCCCGCAGGCCAGAATAGGCCCGAACGGAGATTGTCGGAGGCAAGAATAGGCCCCAATAGAGTCCCACAGGCAAGAATAGGCCCGAGTAGAGGAGACGTGCAGGAAAGTAGAGGCCCGAACAGAGTCCCGCAGGCAAGAATAGGCCCGAACGGAGAGCCCCGCAGGCCAGCATATGCCTGAACGGAGATTCCCGCAGGCAAGCATAGGCCCGAACGAAGAGTCCCGCAGGCCAGAATAGGCCCGAAGGGAAGTCCCGCAGGCGAGAATACGCTCAAACTGAGAATCCCGCAGGCCAGCATAGGCCTGAACCAACATTCCCGCAGGCAAGCATAGGCCCGAATAGGGTCCCGCAGGCAAGAACAGGCCCGAACGGAGATTTTCGGAAGAAACAATAGGCCCGAACAGAGTCCCACAGGCAAGAATAGGCCCGAGTAGAGGAGCCGTGCTGGCAAGAAGAGGCCCGAACAGAGTCCTAGAGGCAAGAATAGGCCCAAAAGGAGAGCCCCGCAGGTCAGAAAGCCCCGAGCACGGAGTCCCGCAGGTGAGAATATGCCCGAACGGAGAGTCCCACAGGCCAGAATTGGCCCAAACGGTCATTCCCGCAGGCAAGCATAGGCCCGAACAGAGTCCAGCAGGCAGCATAGGCCCGAACGGAGATTCCCGGACCAAGAATAGACCCGAACGGTGTCCCGAAGGCAAAAAGAGGCCCGAGTAGAGGAGCCGTGCAGGCAAGAAGACGCCCGAACACTGTCCGGCAAGCAAGAATAAGCCCGAACGCAGAATCCCGCAGGCAAGAACGGGCCTGAACAGAGTCCCACTGGCAAGAAGAAGCACGAATAGAAGAGGCCCCTAGGCAAGAATAGGCCCGAGTAGAGTCCCGCTCCCAAGATTAGGCCCGAACGGAGAGTCCCGCAGGCCAGAAACGACCGAACGGAGAGTCCCGCGGGCGAGAATAGGCCCAAAGAGATGTCCTGCAGGCGAGAATACGCCCAAATTGAGAATCCCACAGGTCAGCATAACCCTGAAAGGAGATTCCCGCAGGCAAGCATAGGCCCGAACAGAGTCCCGCAAGCCGGAATAGGACGGAACGGAGTTTCCCGTGGGCAACCATAGGCCTGGACAGAGTCCCGCAGGCAAGAATAGGCCCGAGTAGAGGGGCTGTGCAGGCAAGAAGAGGCCCGAACAGATTCCTGCAGGCAAGAATAGGCCCAAATGAAGAGCCCCGCTGGCAACAAGAGACCCGAACAGAGTCCCGAAGGCCAGAAAGGCCCGAACGGAGAGTTCCGCAGGTGAGAGTAGGCCCGAACGGAGAGTCCCGCAGGCCAGAGTCGGCCCGAATAGAGGAGCCCTTAGGCAAACATAGGCCCGAATAGAGACCCGCTCACAAGAATAGGCCCGAACGGACAGTCCCGCAGGCCAGAATTGGCCCGAATGGTGATTCCCGCAGGCCAGCATAGGCCCGAACAGAGTCTTGCAGGCAAGAATAGGCCCAAACGAAGAGCCCCGCTGGCAAGAAGAGACCCGAACAGAGTCCCGAAGGCCAGAAAGGCCCGAACGGAGAGTTCCGCAGGTGAGAATAGGCCCGAACGGAGAGTCCCGCAGGCCAGAAAAGCCCGAACAGAGGGTCTCGAAGGCGAGAATGGGCCCGAACGAGGGTCCCGCAGACCACGATAGGAGCGAACGGAGAGTCTCGCAGGCCAGAATAGGCCCGAACAGAGTCCCGCAGGGAAGTATAGGCCCGAATAGAGTTCCGCAGGGAAGGACAGGCCTGAATAGAGGAGCCCCGCACACACTATCAGGCCTGAATAGCGGAGCCCCGTACAAACGAACAGGCCCGAGTAGCAGAGCCCTGCAAGCACGAACAGACCCGAGTAGCGGAACCCCGCAAGCACAAACAGGCCCGAGTAGTGGAGCCCCGCATGCACCAACAGACCCGAGCAGCGGAGCCCCACACGCACAATCAGGCCTGAGTAGCGGAGCTCCGCATGCTAGAACAGGACCGAATATCGGAGCTCCGTAAGCACAAAAGGCTGGAATAGAGCAGCCCCGCACGCAACAGGAGACCCGAAAGGAGACACCCAGAGGCTAGATTAGGTCCGAACGGAGAGTTTTGCAGGTCAGAATTGTCCCGAACGGAGAGACCCGCAGGCAAGAATAGGCCGGAACGGAGAGACCCGCAGGGAAGAATAGGCCCGAACGGAGAGTCGCCCAGGCGAGCATAGGCCCGAACGGAGAGTTGCGCAGGCGAGCATAGGCCCGAAGGAAAGTCCCGCAGGCGAGAAAATATGCCCAAATTGAGAATACCGCAGGCCAGCATACGCCTGAACGGAGATTCCCGCAGGCAATCATAGGCCCAAACAGAGTCCTGCAGGCCAGAATAGGCCGGAACAGAGATTCCTGCAGGCAAGCATAGGCCCGAACAGAGTCCCGCAGGCCAGGGTACGCCCGAACGGAGATTCCCGGAGCAAGGAGAGGCCCGAACAGAGTCCCGCAGGCAAGAATAGGCCCGAGTAGAGCAGCCATGCAGGCAAGATGAGGCACGAACAGAGTCCCGCTGGCAAGAGTAGCCCTGAACGGAGAACCCACAGGCAAGAATAGGCTCAAACGGAGAGTCCCGCAGACAAGAATAGGCCCGAACAGAATCCCAGAGGCAAGAATAGAGGAGCCCCGTAGGCAAGAGTAGGCCCGACTGAAGTCCCGCTCCAGAGAATAGGCCCGAACGGAGAGTCCCGTAGGCGAAAAAGGCCTGAACAGAGAGCCCCGCAGGCAGGCATGGGCCCGAACAGAGTCCCACAGGCCAGAATAGTCCCGAACAGAGATTCCCGGAGCAAGAATAGCCCCGAACAGAATTCCGCAGGCCAGAATAGGCCAGAACAGGGATTTCCGAAAGCAACCAAAGGCCCGAACAGAGTCCCGCAGGCCAGCATACGCCTCAACGGAGATTGCCGAAGGGAAGCCTAGGCCCGAAGGAAGAGTCCCGGAGGCAAGAATAGGCCCCAATAGAGTCCCACAGGCAAAAAGAGGCCCGAGTAGAGGAGCCGTGCAGGCAAGAAGAGGCCCGAACAGAGTCCCGCGGGCAAGGATACGCCCAAACGGAGAGTCCCGCAGGCAAGAATAGGCCCGAACGGAGAGACCCGCAGGCCAGCATACGCCTGAAAGGAGATTCCCGCAGGCAAGCATAGGCCCAAACAGAGTCCCGCAGGTCAGAATAGGCCCGAACGGAGAGTTCCGCAGCAAAGAATAGGCCCGAACAGAGTCCCGCAGGCCAGAATAGGCCCGAACAGAGATTCCCGGAGCAAGAATAGCCACGAACAGAATTCCGCAGGCCAGTATAGGCCAGAACGGGGATTTCTGAAAGCAACCAAAGGCCCGGACAGAATCCCGCAGGCCAGCATACGCCTGAACGGAGATTGCCGAAGGGAAGCATAGGCCCGAACGAAGAGTCCCGCAGGCCAGAATAGGCCCGAACGGAGATTGTCGGAGGCAAGAATAGGCCCCAATAGTGTCCCACAGGCAAGAATAGGCCCGAGTAGAGGAGACGTGCAGGAAAGTAGAGGCCCGAACAGAGTCCCGCAGGCAAGAATAGGCCCGAACGGAGAGCCCCGCAGGCCAGCATATGCCTGAACGGAGATTCCCGCAGGCAAGCATAGGCCCGAACGAAGAGTCCCGCAGGCCAGAATAGGCCCGAAGGGAAGTCCCGCAGGCGAGAATACGCTCAAACTGAGAATCCCGCAGGCCAGCATAGGCCTGAACCAACATTCCCGCAGGCAAGCATAGGCCCGAATAGGGTCCCGCAGGCAAGAACAGGCCCGAACGGAGATTTTCGGAAGAAACAATAGGCCCGAACAGAGTCCCACAGGCAAGAATAGGCCCGAGTAGAGGAGCCGTGCTGGCAAGAAGAGGCCCGAACAGAGTCCTAGAGGCAAGAATAGGCCCAAAAGGAGAGCCCCGCAGGTCAGAAAGCCCCGAGCACGGAGTCCCGCAGGTGAGAATATGCCCGAACGGAGAGTCCCACAGGCCAGAATTGGCCCAAACGGTCATTCCCGCAGGCAAGCATAGGCCCGAACAGAGTCCAGCAGGCAGCATAGGCCCGAACGGAGATTCCCGGACCAAGAATAGACCCGAACGGTGTCCCGAAGGCAAAAAGAGGCCCGAGTAGAGGAGCCGTGCAGGCAAGAAGACGCCCGAACACTGTCCGGCAAGCAAGAATAAGCCCGAACGCAGAATCCCGCAGGCAAGAACGGGCCTGAACAGAGTCCCACTGGCAAGAAGAAGCACGAATAGAAGAGGCCCCTAGGCAAGAATAGGCCCGAGTAGAGTCCCGCTCCCAAGATTAGGCCCGAACGGAGAGTCCCGCAGGCCAGAAACGACCGAACGGAGAGTCCCGCGGGCGAGAATAGGCCCAAAGAGATGTCCTGCAGGCGAGAATACGCCCAAATTGAGAATCCCACAGGTCAGCATAACCCTGAAAGGAGATTCCCGCAGGCAAGCATAGGCCCGAACAGAGTCCCGCAAGCCGGAATAGGACGGAACGGAGTTTCCCGTGGGCAACCATAGGCCTGGACAGAGTCCCGCAGGCAAGAATAGGCCCGAGTAGAGGGGCTGTGCAGGCAAGAAGAGGCCCGAACAGATTCCTGCAGGCAAGAATAGGCCCAAATGAAGAGCCCCGCTGGCAACAAGAGACCCGAACAGAGTCCCGAAGGCCAGAAAGGCCCGAACGGAGAGTTCCGCAGGTGAGAGTAGGCCCGAACGGAGAGTCCCGCAGGCCAGAGTCGGCCCGAATAGAGGAGCCCTTAGGCAAACATAGGCCCGAATAGAGACCCGCTCACAAGAATAGGCCCGAACGGACAGTCCCGCAGGCCAGAATTGGCCCGAATGGTGATTCCCGCAGGCCAGCATAGGCCCGAACAGAGTCTTGCAGGCAAGAATAGGCCCAAACGAAGAGCCCCGCTGGCAAGAAGAGACCCGAACAGAGTCCCGAAGGCCAGAAAGGCCCGAACGGAGAGTTCCGCAGGTGAGAATAGGCCCGAACGGAGAGTCCCGCAGGCCAGAAAAGCCCGAACAGAGGGTCTCGAAGGCGAGAATGGGCCCGAACGAGGGTCCCGCAGACCACGATAGGAGCGAACGGAGAGTCTCGCAGGCCAGAATAGGCCCGAACAGAGTCCCGCAGGGAAGTATAGGCCTGAATAGAGTTCCGCAGGGAAGGACAGGCCTGAATAGAGGAGCCCCGCACACACTATCAGGCCTGAATAGCGGAGCCCCGTACAAACGAACAGGCCCGAGTAGCAGAGCCCTGCAAGCACGAACAGACCCGAGTAGCGGAACCCCGCAAGCACAAACAGGCCCGAGTAGTGGAGCCCTGCAAGCACGAACAGACCCGAGTAGCGGAGCCCCGCATGCACGAACAGGCCCGAGTAGTGGAGCCCCGCATGCACCAACAGACCCGAGCAGCGGAGCCCCACACGCACAATCAGGCCTGAGTAGCGGAGCTCCGCATGCTAGAACAGGACCGAATATCGGAGTTCCGTAAGCACAAAAGGCTGGAATAGAGCAGCCCCGCACGCAACAGGAGACCCGAAAGGAGACACCCAGAGGCTAGATTAGGTCCGAACGGAGAGTTTTGCAGGTCAGAATTGTCCCGAACGGAGAGACCCGCAGGCAAGAATAGGCCGGAACGGAGAGACCCGCAGGGAAGAATAGGCCCGAACGGAGAGTCGCCCAGGCGAGCATAGGCCCGAACGGAGAGTTGCGCAGGTGAGCATAGGCCCGAAGGAAAGTCCCGCAGGCGAGAAAATATGCCCAAATTGAGAATACCGCAGGCCAGCATACGCCTGAACGGAGATTCCCGCAGGCAATCATAGGCCCAAACAGAGTCCTGCAGGCCAGAATAGGCCGGAACAGAGATTCCTGCAGGCAAGCATAGGCCCGAACAGAGTCCCGCAGGCCAGGGTACGCCCGAACGGAGATTCCCGGAGCAAGGAGAGGCCCGAACAGAGTCCCGCAGGCAAGAATAGGCCCGAGTAGAGCAGCCATGCAGGCAAGATGAGGCACGAACAGAGTCCCGCTGGCAAGAGTAGCCCTGAACGGAGAACCCACAGGCAAGAATAGGCTCAAACGGAGAGTCCTGCAGACAAGAATAGGCCCGAACAGAATCCCAGAGGCAAGAATAGAGGAGCCCCGTAGGCAAGAGTAGGCCCGACTGAAGTCCCGCTCCAGAGAATAGGCCCGAACGGAGAGTCCCGTAGGCGAAAAAGGCCTGAACAGAGAGCCCCGCAGGCAGGCATGGGCCCGAACAGAGTCCCACAGGCCAGAATAGTCCCGAACAGAGATTCCCGGAGCAAGAATAGCCCCGAACAGAATTCCGCAGGCCAGAATAGGCCAGAACAGGGATTTCCGAAAGCAACCAAAGGCCCGAACAGAGTCCCGCAGGCCAGCATACGCCTGAACGGAGATTGCCGAAGGGAAGCCTAGGCCCGAAGGAAGAGTCCCGGAGGCAAGAATAGGCCCCCATAGAGTCCCAGAGGCAAAAAGAGGCCCGAGTAGAGGAGCCGTGCAGGCAAGAAGAGGCCCGAACAGAGTCCCGCGGGCAAGGATACGCCCAAACGGAGAGTCCCGCAGGCAAGAATAGGCCCGAACGGAGAGACCCGCAGGCCAGCATACGCCTGAAAGGAGATTCCCGCAGGCAAGCATAGGCCCAAACAGAGTCCCGCAGGTCAGAATAGGCCCGAACGGAGAGTTCCGCAGCACAGAATAGGCCCGAACAGAGTCCCGCAGGCCAGAATAGGCCCGAACAGAGATTCCCGGAGCAAGAATAGCCACGAACAGAATTCCGCAGGCCAGTATAGGCCAGAACGGGGATTTCTGAAAGCAACCAAAGGCCCGGACAGAGTCCCGCAGGCCAGCATACGCCTGAACGGAGATTGCCGAAGGGAAGCATAGGCCCGAACGAAGAGTCCCGCAGGCCAGAATAGGCCCGAACGGAGATTGTCGGAGGCAAGAATAGGCCCCAATAGAGTCCCACAGGCAAGAATAGGCCCGAGTAGAGGAGACGTGCAGGAAAGTAGAGGCCCGAACAGAGTCCCGCAGGCAAGAATAGGCCCGAACGGAGAGCCCCGCAGGCCAGCATATGCCTGAACGGAGATTCCCGCAGGCAAGCATAGGCCCGAACGAAGAGTCCCGCAGGCCAGAATAGGCCCGAAGGGAAGTCCCGCAGGCGAGAATACGCTCAAACTGAGAATCCCGCAGGCCAGCATAGGCCTGAACCAACATTCCCGCAGGCAAGCATAGGCCCGAATAGGGTCCCGCAGGCAAGAACAGGCCCGAACGGAGATTTTCGGAAGAAACAATAGGCCCGAACAGAGTCCCACAGGCAAGAATAGGCCCGAGTAGAGGAGCCGTGCTGGCAAGAAGAGGCCCGAACAGAGTCCTAGAGGCAAGAATAGGCCCAAAAGGAGAGCCCCGCAGGTCAGAAAGCCCCGAGCACGGAGTCCCGCAGGTGAGAATATGCCCGAACGGAGAGTCCCACAGGCCAGAATTGGCCCAAACGGTCATTCCCGCAGGCAAGCATAGGCCCGAACAGAGTCCAGCAGGCAGCATAGGCCCGAACGGAGATTCCCGGACCAAGAATAGACCCGAACGGTGTCCCGAAGGCAAAAAGAGGCCCGAGTAGAGGAGCCGTGCAGGCAAGAAGACGCCCGAACACTGTCCGGCAAGCAAGAATAAGCCCGAACGCAGAATCCCGCAGGCAAGAACGGGCCTGAACAGAGTCCCACTGGCAAGAAGAAGCACGAATAGAAGAGGCCCCTAGGCAAGAATAGGCCCGAGTAGAGTCCCGCTCCCAAGATTAGGCCCGAACGGAGAGTCCCGCAGGCCAGAAACGACCGAACGGAGAGTCCCGCGGGCGAGAATAGGCCCAAAGAGATGTCCTGCAGGCGAGAATACGCCCAAATTGAGAATCCCACAGGTCAGCATAACCCTGAAAGGAGATTCCCGCAGGCAAGCATAGGCCCGAACAGAGTCCCGCAAGCCGGAATAGGACGGAACGGAGTTTCCCGTGGGCAACCATAGGCCTGGACAGAGTCCCGCAGGCAAGAATAGGCCCGAGTAGAGGGGCTGTGCAGGCAAGAAGAGGCCCGAACAGATTCCTGCAGGCAAGAATAGGCCCAAATGAAGAGCCCCGCTGGCAACAAGAGACCCGAACAGAGTCCCGAAGGCCAGAAAGGCCCGAACGGAGAGTTCCGCAGGTGAGAGTAGGCCCGAACGGAGAGTCCCGCAGGCCAGAGTCGGCCCGAATAGAGGAGCCCTTAGGCAAACATAGGCCCGAATAGAGACCCGCTCACAAGAATAGGCCCGAACGGACAGTCCCGCAGGCCAGAATTGGCCCGAATGGTGATTCCCGCAGGCCAGCATAGGCCCGAACAGAGTCTTGCAGGCAAGAATAGGCCCAAACGAAGAGCCCCGCTGGCAAGAAGAGACCCGAACAGAGTCCCGAAGGCCAGAAAGGCCCGAACGGAGAGTTCCGCAGGTGAGAATAGGCCCGAACGGAGAGTCCCGCAGGCCAGAAAAGCCCGAACAGAGGGTCTCGAAGGCGAGAATGGGCCCGAACGAGGGTCCCGCAGACCACGATAGGAGCGAACGGAGAGTCTCGCAGGCCAGAATAGGCCCGAACAGAGTCCCGCAGGGAAGTATAGGCCTGAATAGAGTTCCGCAGGGAAGGACAGGCCTGAATAGAGGAGCCCCGCACACACTATCAGGCCTGAATAGCGGAGCCCCGTACAAACGAACAGGCCCGAGTAGCAGAGCCCTGCAAGCACGAACAGACCCGAGTAGCGGAACCCCGCAAGCACAAACAGGCCCGAGTAGTGGAGCCCTGCAAGCACGAACAGACCCGAGTAGCGGAGCCCCGCATGCACGAACAGGCCCGAGTAGTGGAGCCCCGCATGCACCAACAGACCCGAGCAGCGGAGCCCCACACGCACAATCAGGCCTGAGTAGCGGAGCTCCGCATGCTAGAACAGGACCGAATATCGGAGTTCCGTAAGCACAAAAGGCTGGAATAGAGCAGCCCCGCACGCAACAGGAGACCCGAAAGGAGACACCCAGAGGCTAGATTAGGTCCGAACGGAGAGTTTTGCAGGTCAGAATTGTCCCGAACGGAGAGACCCGCAGGCAAGAATAGGCCGGAACGGAGAGACCCGCAGGGAAGAATAGGCCCGAACGGAGAGTCGCCCAGGCGAGCATAGGCCCGAACGGAGAGTTGCGCAGGTGAGCATAGGCCCGAAGGAAAGTCCCGCAGGCGAGAAAATATGCCCAAATTGAGAATACCGCAGGCCAGCATACGCCTGAACGGAGATTCCCGCAGGCAATCATAGGCCCAAACAGAGTCCTGCAGGCCAGAATAGGCCGGAACAGAGATTCCTGCAGGCAAGCATAGGCCCGAACAGAGTCCCGCAGGCCAGGGTACGCCCGAACGGAGATTCCCGGAGCAAGGAGAGGCCCGAACAGAGTCCCGCAGGCAAGAATAGGCCCGAGTAGAGCAGCCATGCAGGCAAGATGAGGCACGAACAGAGTCCCGCTGGCAAGAGTAGCCCTGAACGGAGAACCCACAGGCAAGAATAGGCTCAAACGGAGAGTCCTGCAGACAAGAATAGGCCCGAACAGAATCCCAGAGGCAAGAATAGAGGAGCCCCGTAGGCAAGAGTAGGCCCGACTGAAGTCCCGCTCCAGAGAATAGGCCCGAACGGAGAGTCCCGTAGGCGAAAAAGGCCTGAACAGAGAGCCCCGCAGGCAGGCATGGGCCCGAACAGAGTCCCACAGGCCAGAATAGTCCCGAACAGAGATTCCCGGAGCAAGAATAGCCCCGAACAGAATTCCGCAGGCCAGAATAGGCCAGAACAGGGATTTCCGAAAGCAACCAAAGGCCCGAACAGAGTCCCGCAGGCCAGCATACGCCTGAACGGAGATTGCCGAAGGGAAGCCTAGGCCCGAACGAAGAGTCCCGGAGGCAAGAATAGGCCCCCATAGAGTCCCACAGGCAAAAAGAGGCCCGAGTAGAGGAGCCGTGCAGGCAAGAAGAGGCCCGAACAGAGTCCCGCGGGCAAGGATACGCCCAAACGGAGAGTCCCGCAGGCAAGAATAGGCCCGAACGGAGAGACCCGCAGGCCAGCATACGCCTGAAAGGAGATTCCCGCAGGCAAGCATAGGCCCAAACAGAGTCCCGCAGGTCAGAATAGGCCCGAACGGAGAGTTCCGCAGCAAAGAATAGGCCCGAACAGAGTCCCGCAGGCCAGAATAGGCCCGAACAGAGATTCCCGGAGCAAGAATAGCCACGAACAGAATTCCGCAGGCCAGTATAGGCCAGAACGGGGATTTCTGAAAGCAACCAAAGGCCCGGACAGAGTCCCGCAGGCCAGCATACGCCTGAACGGAGATTGCCGAAGGGAAGCATAGGCCCGAACGAAGAGTCCCGCAGGCCAGAATAGGCCCGAACGGAGATTGTCGGAGGCAAGAATAGGCCCCAATAGAGTCCCACAGGCAAGAATAGGCCCGAGTAGAGGAGACGTGCAGGAAAGTAGAGGCCCGAACAGAGTCCCGCAGGCAAGAATAGGCCCGAACGGAGAGCCCCGCAGGCCAGCATATGCCTGAACGGAGATTCCCGCAGGCAAGCATAGGCCCGAACGAAGAGTCCCGCAGGCCAGAATAGGCCCGAAGGGAAGTCCCGCAGGCGAGAATACGCTCAAACTGAGAATCCCGCAGGCCAGCATAGGCCTGAACCAACATTCCCGCAGGCAAGCATAGGCCCGAATAGGGTCCCGCAGGCAAGAACAGGCCCGAACGGAGATTTTCGGAAGAAACAATAGGCCCGAACAGAGTCCCACAGGCAAGAATAGGCCCGAGTAGAGGAGCCGTGCTGGCAAGAAGAGGCCCGAACAGAGTCCTAGAGGCAAGAATAGGCCCAAAAGGAGAGCCCCGCAGGTCAGAAAGCCCCGAGCACGGAGTCCCGCAGGTGAGAATATGCCCGAACGGAGAGTCCCACAGGCCAGAATTGGCCCAAACCGTCATTCCCGCAGGCAAGCATAGGCCCGAACAGAGTCCAGCAGGCAGCATAGGCCCGAACGGAGATTCCCGGACCAAGAATAGACCCGAACGGTGTCCCGAAGGCAAAAAGAGGCCCGAGTAGAGGAGCCGTGCAGGCAAGAAGACGCCCGAACACTGTCCGGCAAGCAAGAATAAGCCCGAACGCAGAATCCCGCAGGCAAGAACGGGCCTGAACAGAGTCCCACTGGCAAGAAGAAGCACGAATAGAAGAGGCCCCTAGGCAAGAATAGGCCCGAGTAGAGTCCCGCTCCCAAGATTAGGCCCGAACGGAGAGTCCCGCAGGCCAGAAACGACCGAACGGAGAGTCCCGCGGGCGAGAATAGGCCCAAAGAGATGTCCTGCAGGCGAGAATACGCCCAAATTGAGAATCCCACAGGTCAGCATAACCCTGAAAGGAGATTCCCGCAGGCAAGCATAGGCCCGAACAGAGTCCCGCAAGCCGGAATAGGAGGGAACGGAGTTTCCCGTGGGCAACCATAGGCCTGGACAGAGTCCCGCAGGCAAGAATAGGCCCGAGTAGAGGGGCTGTGCAGGCAAGAAGAGGCCCGAACAGATTCCTGCAGGCAAGAATAGGCCCAAATGAAGAGCCCCGCTGGCAACAAGAGACCCGAACAGAGTCCCGAAGGCCAGAAAGGCCCGAACGGAGAGTTCCGCAGGTGAGAGTAGGCCCGAACGGAGAGTCCCGCAGGCCAGAGTCGGCCCGAATAGAGGAGCCCTTAGGCAAACATAGGCCCGAATAGAGACCCGCTCACAAGAATAGGCCCGAACGGACAGTCCCGCAGGCCAGAATTGGCCCGAATGGTGATTCCCGCAGGCCAGCATAGGCCCGAACAGAGTCTTGCAGGCAAGAATAGGCCCAAACGAAGAGCCCCGCTGGCAAGAAGAGACCCGAACAGAGTCCCGAAGGCCAGAAAGGCCCGAACGGAGAGTTCCGCAGGTGAGAATAGGCCCGAACGGAGAGTCCCGCAGGCCAGAAAAGCCCGAACAGAGGGTCTCGAAGGCGAGAATGGGCCCGAACGAGGGTCCCGCAGACCACGATAGGAGCGAACGGAGAGTCTCGCAGGCCAGAATAGGCCCGAACAGAGTCCCGCAGGGAAGTATAGGCCCGAATAGAGTTCCGCAGGGAAGGACAGGCCTGAATAGAGGAGCCCCGCACACACTATCAGGCCTGAATAGCGGAGCCCCGTACAAACGAACAGGCCCGAGTAGCAGAGCCCTGCAAGCACGAACAGACCCGAGTAGCGGAACCCCGCAAGCACAAACAGGCCCGAGTAGTGGAGCCCCGCATGCACCAACAGACCCGAGCAGCGGAGCCCCACACGCACAATCAGGCCTGAGTAGCGGAGCTCCGCATGCTAGAACAGGACCGAATATCGGAGCTCCGTAAGCACAAAAGGCTGGAATAGAGCAGCCCCGCACGCAACAGGAGACCCGAAAGGAGACACCCAGAGGCTAGATTAGGTCCGAACGGAGAGTTTTGCAGGTCAGAATTGTCCCGAACGGAGAGACCCGCAGGCAAGAATAGGCCGGAACGGAGAGACCCGCAGGGAAGAATAGGCCCGAACGGAGAGTCGCCCAGGCGAGCATAGGCCCGAACGGAGAGTTGCGCAGGCGAGCATAGGCCCGAAGGAAAGTCCCGCAGGCGAGAAAATATGCCCAAATTGAGAATACCGCAGGCCAGCATACGCCTGAACGGAGATTCCCGCAGGCAATCATAGGCCCAAACAGAGTCCTGCAGGCCAGAATAGGCCGGAACAGAGATTCCTGCAGGCAAGCATAGGCCCGAACAGAGTCCCGCAGGCCAGGGTACGCCCGAACGGAGATTCCCGGAGCAAGGAGAGGCCCGAACAGAGTCCCGCAGGCAAGAATAGGCCCGAGTAGAGCAGCCATGCAGGCAAGATGAGGCACGAACAGAGTCCCGCTGGCAAGAGTAGCCCTGAACGGAGAACCCACAGGCAAGAATAGGCTCAAACGGAGAGTCCCGCAGACAAGAATAGGCCCGAACAGAATCCCAGAGGCAAGAATAGAGGAGCCCCGTAGGCAAGAGTAGGCCCGACTGAAGTCCCGCTCCAGAGAATAGGCCCGAACGGAGAGTCCCGTAGGCGAAAAAGGCCTGAACAGAGAGCCCCGCAGGCAGGCATGGGCCCGAACAGAGTCCCACAGGCCAGAATAGTCCCGAACAGAGATTCCCGGAGCAAGAATAGCCCCGAACAGAATTCCGCAGGCCAGAATAGGCCAGAACAGGGATTTCCGAAAGCAACCAAAGGCCCGAACAGAGTCCCGCAGGCCAGCATACGCCTCAACGGAGATTGCCGAAGGGAAGCCTAGGCCCGAACGAAGAGTCCCGGAGGCAAGAATAGGCCCCAATAGAGTCCCACAGGCAAAAAGAGGCCCGAGTAGAGGAGCCGTGCAGGCAAGAAGAGGCCCGAACAGAGTCCCGCGGGCAAGGATACGCCCAAACGGAGAGTCCCGCAGGCAAGAATAGGCCCGAACGGAGAGACCCGCAGGCCAGCATACGCCTGAAAGGAGATTCCCGCAGGCAAGCATAGGCCCAAACAGAGTCCCGCAGGCCAGAATAGGCCCGAACGGAGATTGTCGGAGGCAAGAATAGGCCCCAATAGAGTCCCACAGGCAAGAATAGGCCCGAGTAGAGGAGACGTGCAGGAAAGTAGAGGCCCGAACAGAGTCCCGCAGGCAAGAATAGGCCCGAACGAAGAGTCCCGCAGGCCAGAATAGGCCCGAAGGGAAGTCCCGCAGGCGAGAATACGCTCAAACTGAGAATCCCGCAGGCCAGCATATGCCTGAACGGAGATTCCCGCAGGCAAGCATAGGCCCGAACGAAGAGTCCCGCAGGCCAGAATAGGCCCGAAGGGAAGTCCCGCAGGCGAGAATACGCTCAAACTGAGAATCCCGCAGGCCAGCATATGCCTGAACCAACATTCCCGCAGGCAAGCATAGGCCCGAATAGGGTCCCGCAGGCAAGAACAGGCCCGAACGGAGATTTTCGGAAGAAACAATAGGCCCGAACAGAGTCCCACAGGCAAGAATAGGCCCGAGTAGAGGAGCCGTGCTGGCAAGAAGAGGCCCGAACAGAGTCCTAGAGGCAAGAATAGGCCCAAAAGGAGAGCCCCGCAGGTCAGAAAGCCCCGAGCACAGAGTCCCGCAGGTGAGAATATGCCCGAACGGAGAGTCCCACAGGCCAGAATTGGCCCAAACGGTCATTCCCGCAGGCAAGCATAGGCCCGAACAGAGTCCAGCAGGCAGCATAGGCCCGAACGGAGATTCCCGGACCAAGAATAGACCCGAACGGTGTCCCGAAGGCAAAAAGAGGCCCGAGTAGAGGAGCCGTGCAGGCAAGAAGACGCCCGAACACTGTCCGGCAAGCAAGAATAAGCCCGAACGCAGAATCCCGCAGGCAAGAACGGGCCTGAACAGAGTCCCACTGGCAAGAAGAAGCACGAATAGAAGAGGCCCCTAGGCAAGAATAGGCCCGAGTAGAGTCCCGCTCCCAAGATTAGGCCCGAACGGAGAGTCCCGCAGGCCAGAAACGACCGAACGGAGAGTCCCGCGGGCGAGAATAGGCCCAAAGAGATGTCCTGCAGGCGAGAATACGCCCAAATTGAGAATCCCACAGGTCAGCATAACCCTGAAAGGAGATTCCCGCAGGCAAGCATAGGCCCGAACAGAGTCCCGCAAGCCGGAATAGGACGGAACGGAGTTTCCCGTGGGCAACCATAGGCCTGGACAGAGTCCCGCAGGCAAGAATAGGCCCGAGTAGAGGGGCTGTGCAGGCAAGAAGAGGCCCGAACAGATTCCTGCAGGCAAGAATAGGCCCAAATGAAGAGCCCCGCTGGCAACAAGAGACCCGAACAGAGTCCCGAAGGCCAGAAAGGCCCGAACGGAGAGTTCCGCAGGTGAGAGTAGGCCCGAACGGAGAGTCCCGCAGGCCAGAGTCGGCCCGAATAGAGGAGCCCTTAGGCAAACATAGGCCCGAATAGAGACCCGCTCACAAGAATAGGCCCGAACGGACAGTCCCGCAGGCCAGAATTGGCCCGAATGGTGATTCCCGCAGGCCAGCATAGGCCCGAACAGAGTCTTGCAGGCAAGAATAGGCCCAAACGAAGAGCCCCGCTGGCAAGAAGAGACCCGAACAGAGTCCCGAAGGCCAGAAAGGCCCGAACGGAGAGTTCCGCAGGTGAGAATAGGCCCGAACGGAGAGTCCCGCAGGCCAGAAAAGCCCGAACAGAGGGTCTCGAAGGCGAGAATGGGCCCGAACGAGGGTCCCGCAGACCACGATAGGAGCGAACGGAGAGTCTCGCAGGCCAGAATAGGCCCGAACAGAGTCCCGCAGGGAAGTATAGGCCCGAATAGAGTTCCGCAGGGAAGGACAGGCCTGAATAGAGGAGCCCCGCACACACTATCAGGCCTGAATAGCGGAGCCCCGTACAAACGAACAGGCCCGAGTAGCAGAGCCCTGCAAGCACGAACAGACCCGAGTAGCGGAACCCCGCAAGCACAAACAGGCCCGAGTAGTGGAGCCCCGCATGCACCAACAGACCCGAGCAGCGGAGCCCCACACGCACAATCAGGCCTGAGTAGCGGAGCTCCGCATGCTAGAACAGGACCGAATATCGGAGCTCCGTAAGCACAAAAGGCTGGAATAGAGCAGCCCCGCACGCAACAGGAGACCCGAAAGGAGACACCCAGAGGCTAGATTAGGTCCGAACGGAGAGTTTTGCAGGTCAGAATTGTCCCGAACGGAGAGACCCGCAGGCAAGAATAGGCCGGAACGGAGAGACCCGCAGGGAAGAATAGGCCCGAACGGAGAGTCGCCCAGGCGAGCATAGGCCCGAACGGAGAGTTGCGCAGGCGAGCATAGGCCCGAAGGAAAGTCCCGCAGGCGAGAAAATATGCCCAAATTGAGAATACCGCAGGCCAGCATACGCCTGAACGGAGATTCCCGCAGGCAATCATAGGCCCAAACAGAGTCCTGCAGGCCAGAATAGGCCGGAACAGAGATTCCTGCAGGCAAGCATAGGCCCGAACAGAGTCCCGCAGGCCAGGGTACGCCCGAACGGAGATTCCCGGAGCAAGGAGAGGCCCGAACAGAGTCCCGCAGGCAAGAATAGGCCCGAGTAGAGCAGCCATGCAGGCAAGATGAGGCACGAACAGAGTCCCGCTGGCAAGAGTAGCCCTGAACGGAGAACCCACAGGCAAGAATAGGCTCAAACGGAGAGTCCCGCAGACAAGAATAGGCCCGAACAGAATCCCAGAGGCAAGAATAGAGGAGCCCCGTAGGCAAGAGTAGGCCCGACTGAAGTCCCGCTCCAGAGAATAGGCCCGAACGGAGAGTCCCGTAGGCGAAAAAGGCCTGAACAGAGAGCCCCGCAGGCAGGCATGGGCCCGAACAGAGTCCCACAGGCCAGAATAGTCCCGAACAGAGATTCCCGGAGCAAGAATAGCCCCGAACAGAATTCCGCAGGCCAGAATAGGCCAGAACAGGGATTTCCGAAAGCAACCAAAGGCCCGAACAGAGTCCCGCAGGCCAGCATACGCCTCAACGGAGATTGCCGAAGGGAAGCCTAGGCCCGAAGGAAGAGTCCCGGAGGCAAGAATAGGCCCCAATAGAGTCCCACAGGCAAAAAGAGGCCCGAGTAGAGGAGCCGTGCAGGCAAGAAGAGGCCCGAACAGAGTCCCGCGGGCAAGGATACGCCCAAACGGAGAGTCCCGCAGGCAAGAATAGGCCCGAACGGAGAGACCCGCAGGCCAGCATACGCCTGAAAGGAGATTCCCGCAGGCAAGCATAGGCCCAAACAGAGTCCCGCAGGTCAGAATAGGCCCGAACGGAGAGTTCCGCAGCAAAGAATAGGCCCGAACAGAGTCCCGCAGGCCAGAATAGGCCCGAACAGAGATTCCCGGAGCAAGAATAGCCACGAACAGAATTCCGCAGGCCAGTATAGGCCAGAACGGGGATTTCTGAAAGCAACCAAAGGCCCGGACAGAATCCCGCAGGCCAGCATACGCCTGAACGGAGATTGCCGAAGGGAAGCATAGGCCCGAACGAAGAGTCCCGCAGGCCAGAATAGGCCCGAACGGAGATTGTCGGAGGCAAGAATAGGCCCCAATAGTGTCCCACAGGCAAGAATAGGCCCGAGTAGAGGAGACGTGCAGGAAAGTAGAGGCCCGAACAGAGTCCCGCAGGCAAGAATAGGCCCGAACGGAGAGCCCCGCAGGCCAGCATATGCCTGAACGGAGATTCCCGCAGGCAAGCATAGGCCCGAACGAAGAGTCCCGCAGGCCAGAATAGGCCCGAAGGGAAGTCCCGCAGGCGAGAATACGCTCAAACTGAGAATCCCGCAGGCCAGCATAGGCCTGAACCAACATTCCCGCAGGCAAGCATAGGCCCGAATAGGGTCCCGCAGGCAAGAACAGGCCCGAACGGAGATTTTCGGAAGAAACAATAGGCCCGAACAGAGTCCCACAGGCAAGAATAGGCCCGAGTAGAGGAGCCGTGCTGGCAAGAAGAGGCCCGAACAGAGTCCTAGAGGCAAGAATAGGCCCAAAAGGAGAGCCCCGCAGGTCAGAAAGCCCCGAGCACGGAGTCCCGCAGGTGAGAATATGCCCGAACGGAGAGTCCCACAGGCCAGAATTGGCCCAAACCGTCATTCCCGCAGGCAAGCATAGGCCCGAACAGAGTCCAGCAGGCAGCATAGGCCCGAACGGAGATTCCCGGACCAAGAATAGACCCGAACGGTGTCCCGAAGGCAAAAAGAGGCCCGAGTAGAGGAGCCGTGCAGGCAAGAAGACGCCCGAACACTGTCCGGCAAGCAAGAATAAGCCCGAACGCAGAATCCCGCAGGCAAGAACGGGCCTGAACAGAGTCCCACTGGCAAGAAGAAGCACGAATAGAAGAGGCCCCTAGGCAAGAATAGGCCCGAGTAGAGTCCCGCTCCCAAGATTAGGCCCGAACGGAGAGTCCCGCAGGCCAGAAACGACCGAACGGAGAGTCCCGCGGGCGAGAATAGGCCCAAAGAGATGTCCTGCAGGCGAGAATACGCCCAAATTGAGAATCCCACAGGTCAGCATAACCCTGAAAGGAGATTCCCGCAGGCAAGCATAGGCCCGAACAGAGTCCCGCAAGCCGGAATAGGACGGAACGGAGTTTCCCGTGGGCAACCATAGGCCTGGACAGAGTCCCGCAGGCAAGAATAGGCCCGAGTAGAGGGGCTGTGCAGGCAAGAAGAGGCCCGAACAGATTCCTGCAGGCAAGAATAGGCCCAAATGAAGAGCCCCGCTGGCAACAAGAGACCCGAACAGAGTCCCGAAGGCCAGAAAGGCCCGAACGGAGAGTTCCGCAGGTGAGAGTAGGCCCGAACGGAGAGTCCCGCAGGCCAGAGTCGGCCCGAATAGAGGAGCCCTTAGGCAAACATAGGCCCGAATAGAGACCCGCTCACAAGAATAGGCCCGAACGGACAGTCCCGCAGGCCAGAATTGGCCCGAATGGTGATTCCCGCAGGCCAGCATAGGCCCGAACAGAGTCTTGCAGGCAAGAATAGGCCCAAACGAAGAGCCCCGCTGGCAAGAAGAGACCCGAACAGAGTCCCGAAGGCCAGAAAGGCCCGAACGGAGAGTTCCGCAGGTGAGAATAGGCCCGAACGGAGAGTCCCGCAGGCCAGAAAAGCCCGAACAGAGGGTCTCGAAGGCGAGAATGGGCCCGAACGAGGGTCCCGCAGACCACGATAGGAGCGAACGGAGAGTCTCGCAGGCCAGAATAGGCCCGAACAGAGTCCCGCAGGGAAGTATAGGCCTGAATAGAGTTCCGCAGGGAAGGACAGGCCTGAATAGAGGAGCCCCGCACACACTATCAGGCCTGAATAGCGGAGCCCCGTACAAACGAACAGGCCCGAGTAGCAGAGCCCTGCAAGCACGAACAGACCCGAGTAGCGGAACCCCGCAAGCACAAACAGGCCCGAGTAGTGGAGCCCTGCAAGCACGAACAGACCCGAGTAGCGGAGCCCCGCATGCACGAACAGGCCCGAGTAGTGGAGCCCCGCATGCACCAACAGACCCGAGCAGCGGAGCCCCACACGCACAATCAGGCCTGAGTAGCGGAGCTCCGCATGCTAGAACAGGACCGAATATCGGAGTTCCGTAAGCACAAAAGGCTGGAATAGAGCAGCCCCGCACGCAACAGGAGACCCGAAAGGAGACACCCAGAGGCTAGATTAGGTCCGAACGGAGAGTTTTGCAGGTCAGAATTGTCCCGAACGGAGAGACCCGCAGGCAAGAATAGGCCGGAACGGAGAGACCCGCAGGGAAGAATAGGCCCGAACGGAGAGTCGCCCAGGCGAGCATAGGCCCGAACGGAGAGTTGCGCAGGTGAGCATAGGCCCGAAGGAAAGTCCCGCAGGCGAGAAAATATGCCCAAATTGAGAATACCGCAGGCCAGCATACGCCTGAACGGAGATTCCCGCAGGCAATCATAGGCCCAAACAGAGTCCTGCAGGCCAGAATAGGCCGGAACAGAGATTCCTGCAGGCAAGCATAGGCCCGAACAGAGTCCCGCAGGCCAGGGTACGCCCGAACGGAGATTCCCGGAGCAAGGAGAGGCCCGAACAGAGTCCCGCAGGCAAGAATAGGCCCGAGTAGAGCAGCCATGCAGGCAAGATGAGGCACGAACAGAGTCCCGCTGGCAAGAGTAGCCCTGAACGGAGAACCCACAGGCAAGAATAGGCTCAAACGGAGAGTCCTGCAGACAAGAATAGGCCCGAACAGAATCCCAGAGGCAAGAATAGAGGAGCCCCGTAGGCAAGAGTAGGCCCGACTGAAGTCCCGCTCCAGAGAATAGGCCCGAACGGAGAGTCCCGTAGGCGAAAAAGGCCTGAACAGAGAGCCCCGCAGGCAGGCATGGGCCCGAACAGAGTCCCACAGGCCAGAATAGTCCCGAACAGAGATTCCCGGAGCAAGAATAGCCCCGAACAGAATTCCGCAGGCCAGAATAGGCCAGAACAGGGATTTCCGAAAGCAACCAAAGGCCCGAACAGAGTCCCGCAGGCCAGCATACGCCTGAACGGAGATTGCCGAAGGGAAGCCTAGGCCCGAAGGAAGAGTCCCGGAGGCAAGAATAGGCCCCCATAGAGTCCCAGAGGCAAAAAGAGGCCCGAGTAGAGGAGCCGTGCAGGCAAGAAGAGGCCCGAACAGAGTCCCGCGGGCAAGGATACGCCCAAACGGAGAGTCCCGCAGGCAAGAATAGGCCCGAACGGAGAGACCCGCAGGCCAGCATACGCCTGAAAGGAGATTCCCGCAGGCAAGCATAGGCCCAAACAGAGTCCCGCAGGTCAGAATAGGCCCGAACGGAGAGTTCCGCAGCACAGAATAGGCCCGAACAGAGTCCCGCAGGCCAGAATAGGCCCGAACAGAGATTCCCGGAGCAAGAATAGCCACGAACAGAATTCCGCAGGCCAGTATAGGCCAGAACGGGGATTTCTGAAAGCAACCAAAGGCCCGGACAGAGTCCCGCAGGCCAGCATACGCCTGAACGGAGATTGCCGAAGGGAAGCATAGGCCCGAACGAAGAGTCCCGCAGGCCAGAATAGGCCCGAACGGAGATTGTCGGAGGCAAGAATAGGCCCCAATAGAGTCCCACAGGCAAGAATAGGCCCGAGTAGAGGAGACGTGCAGGAAAGTAGAGGCCCGAACAGAGTCCCGCAGGCAAGAATAGGCCCGAACGGAGAGCCCCGCAGGCCAGCATATGCCTGAACGGAGATTCCCGCAGGCAAGCATAGGCCCGAACGAAGAGTCCCGCAGGCCAGAATAGGCCCGAAGGGAAGTCCCGCAGGCGAGAATACGCTCAAACTGAGAATCCCGCAGGCCAGCATAGGCCTGAACCAACATTCCCGCAGGCAAGCATAGGCCCGAATAGGGTCCCGCAGGCAAGAACAGGCCCGAACGGAGATTTTCGGAAGAAACAATAGGCCCGAACAGAGTCCCACAGGCAAGAATAGGCCCGAGTAGAGGAGCCGTGCTGGCAAGAAGAGGCCCGAACAGAGTCCTAGAGGCAAGAATAGGCCCAAAAGGAGAGCCCCGCAGGTCAGAAAGCCCCGAGCACGGAGTCCCGCAGGTGAGAATATGCCCGAACGGAGAGTCCCACAGGCCAGAATTGGCCCAAACGGTCATTCCCGCAGGCAAGCATAGGCCCGAACAGAGTCCAGCAGGCAGCATAGGCCCGAACGGAGATTCCCGGACCAAGAATAGACCCGAACGGTGTCCCGAAGGCAAAAAGAGGCCCGAGTAGAGGAGCCGTGCAGGCAAGAAGACGCCCGAACACTGTCCGGCAAGCAAGAATAAGCCCGAACGCAGAATCCCGCAGGCAAGAACGGGCCTGAACAGAGTCCCACTGGCAAGAAGAAGCACGAATAGAAGAGGCCCCTAGGCAAGAATAGGCCCGAGTAGAGTCCCGCTCCCAAGATTAGGCCCGAACGGAGAGTCCCGCAGGCCAGAAACGACCGAACGGAGAGTCCCGCGGGCGAGAATAGGCCCAAAGAGATGTCCTGCAGGCGAGAATACGCCCAAATTGAGAATCCCACAGGTCAGCATAACCCTGAAAGGAGATTCCCGCAGGCAAGCATAGGCCCGAACAGAGTCCCGCAAGCCGGAATAGGACGGAACGGAGTTTCCCGTGGGCAACCATAGGCCTGGACAGAGTCCCGCAGGCAAGAATAGGCCCGAGTAGAGGGGCTGTGCAGGCAAGAAGAGGCCCGAACAGATTCCTGCAGGCAAGAATAGGCCCAAATGAAGAGCCCCGCTGGCAACAAGAGACCCGAACAGAGTCCCGAAGGCCAGAAAGGCCCGAACGGAGAGTTCCGCAGGTGAGAGTAGGCCCGAACGGAGAGTCCCGCAGGCCAGAGTCGGCCCGAATAGAGGAGCCCTTAGGCAAACATAGGCCCGAATAGAGACCCGCTCACAAGAATAGGCCCGAACGGACAGTCCCGCAGGCCAGAATTGGCCCGAATGGTGATTCCCGCAGGCCAGCATAGGCCCGAACAGAGTCTTGCAGGCAAGAATAGGCCCAAACGAAGAGCCCCGCTGGCAAGAAGAGACCCGAACAGAGTCCCGAAGGCCAGAAAGGCCCGAACGGAGAGTTCCGCAGGTGAGAATAGGCCCGAACGGAGAGTCCCGCAGGCCAGAAAAGCCCGAACAGAGGGTCTCGAAGGCGAGAATGGGCCCGAACGAGGGTCCCGCAGACCACGATAGGAGCGAACGGAGAGTCTCGCAGGCCAGAATAGGCCCGAACAGAGTCCCGCAGGGAAGTATAGGCCCGAATAGAGTTCCGCAGGGAAGGACAGGCCTGAATAGAGGAGCCCCGCACACACTATCAGGCCTGAATAGCGGAGCCCCGTACAAACGAACAGGCCCGAGTAGCAGAGCCCTGCAAGCACGAACAGACCCGAGTAGCGGAACCCCGCAAGCACAAACAGGCCCGAGTAGTGGAGCCCTGCAAGCACGAACAGACCCGAGTAGCGGAGCCCCGCATGCACGAACAGGCCCGAGTAGTGGAGCCCCGCATGCACCAACAGACCCGAGCAGCGGAGCCCCACACGCACAATCAGGCCTGAGTAGCGGAGCTCCGCATGCTAGAACAGGACCGAATATCGGAGTTCCGTAAGCACAAAAGGCTGGAATAGAGCAGCCCCGCACGCAACAGGAGACCCGAAAGGAGACACCCAGAGGCTAGATTAGGTCCGAACGGAGAGTTTTGCAGGTCAGAATTGTCCCGAACGGAGAGACCCGCAGGCAAGAATAGGCCGGAACGGAGAGACCCGCAGGGAAGAATAGGCCCGAACGGAGAGTCGCCCAGGCGAGCATAGGCCCGAACGGAGAGTTGCGCAGGTGAGCATAGGCCCGAAGGAAAGTCCCGCAGGCGAGAAAATATGCCCAAATTGAGAATACCGCAGGCCAGCATACGCCTGAACGGAGATTCCCGCAGGCAATCATAGGCCCAAACAGAGTCCTGCAGGCCAGAATAGGCCGGAACAGAGATTCCTGCAGGCAAGCATAGGCCCGAACAGAGTCCCGCAGGCCAGGGTACGCCCGAACGGAGATTCCCGGAGCAAGGAGAGGCCCGAACAGAGTCCCGCAGGCAAGAATAGGCCCGAGTAGAGCAGCCATGCAGGCAAGATGAGGCACGAACAGAGTCCCGCTGGCAAGAGTAGCCCTGAACGGAGAACCCACAGGCAAGAATAGGCTCAAACGGAGAGTCCTGCAGACAAGAATAGGCCCGAACAGAATCCCAGAGGCAAGAATAGAGGAGCCCCGTAGGCAAGAGTAGGCCCGACTGAAGTCCCGCTCCAGAGAATAGGCCCGAACGGAGAGTCCCGTAGGCGAAAAAGGCCTGAACAGAGAGCCCCGCAGGCAGGCATGGGCCCGAACAGAGTCCCACAGGCCAGAATAGTCCCGAACAGAGATTCCCGGAGCAAGAATAGCCCCGAACAGAATTCCGCAGGCCAGAATAGGCCAGAACAGGGATTTCCGAAAGCAACCAAAGGCCCGAACAGAGTCCCGCAGGCCAGCATACGCCTGAACGGAGATTGCCGAAGGGAAGCCTAGGCCCGAAGGAAGAGTCCCGGAGGCAAGAATAGGCCCCCATAGAGTCCCAGAGGCAAAAAGAGGCCCGAGTAGAGGAGCCGTGCAGGCAAGAAGAGGCCCGAACAGAGTCCCGCGGGCAAGGATACGCCCAAACGGAGAGTCCCGCAGGCAAGAATAGGCCCGAACGGAGAGACCCGCAGGCCAGCATACGCCTGAAAGGAGATTCCCGCAGGCAAGCATAGGCCCAAACAGAGTCCCGCAGGTCAGAATAGGCCCGAACGGAGAGTTCCGCAGCACAGAATAGGCCCGAACAGAGTCCCGCAGGCCAGAATAGGCCCGAACAGAGATTCCCGGAGCAAGAATAGCCACGAACAGAATTCCGCAGGCCAGTATAGGCCAGAACGGGGATTTCTGAAAGCAACCAAAGGCCCGGACAGAGTCCCGCAGGCCAGCATACGCCTGAACGGAGATTGCCGAAGGGAAGCATAGGCCCGAACGAAGAGTCCCGCAGGCCAGAATAGGCCCGAACGGAGATTGTCGGAGGCAAGAATAGGCCCCAATAGAGTCCCACAGGCAAGAATAGGCCCGAGTAGAGGAGACGTGCAGGAAAGTAGAGGCCCGAACAGAGTCCCGCAGGCAAGAATAGGCCCGAACGGAGAGCCCCGCAGGCCAGCATATGCCTGAACGGAGATTCCCGCAGGCAAGCATAGGCCCGAACGAAGAGTCCCGCAGGCCAGAATAGGCCCGAAGGGAAGTCCCGCAGGCGAGAATACGCTCAAACTGAGAATCCCGCAGGCCAGCATAGGCCTGAACCAACATTCCCGCAGGCAAGCATAGGCCCGAATAGGGTCCCGCAGGCAAGAACAGGCCCGAACGGAGATTTTCGGAAGAAACAATAGGCCCGAACAGAGTCCCACAGGCAAGAATAGGCCCGAGTAGAGGAGCCGTGCTGGCAAGAAGAGGCCCGAACAGAGTCCTAGAGGCAAGAATAGGCCCAAAAGGAGAGCCCCGCAGGTCAGAAAGCCCCGAGCACGGAGTCCCGCAGGTGAGAATATGCCCGAACGGAGAGTCCCACAGGCCAGAATTGGCCCAAACGGTCATTCCCGCAGGCAAGCATAGGCCCGAACAGAGTCCAGCAGGCAGCATAGGCCCGAACGGAGATTCCCGGACCAAGAATAGACCCGAACGGTGTCCCGAAGGCAAAAAGAGGCCCGAGTAGAGGAGCCGTGCAGGCAAGAAGACGCCCGAACACTGTCCGGCAAGCAAGAATAAGCCCGAACGCAGAATCCCGCAGGCAAGAACGGGCCTGAACAGAGTCCCACTGGCAAGAAGAAGCACGAATAGAAGAGGCCCCTAGGCAAGAATAGGCCCGAGTAGAGTCCCGCTCCCAAGATTAGGCCCGAACGGAGAGTCCCGCAGGCCAGAAACGACCGAACGGAGAGTCCCGCGGGCGAGAATAGGCCCAAAGAGATGTCCTGCAGGCGAGAATACGCCCAAATTGAGAATCCCACAGGTCAGCATAACCCTGAAAGGAGATTCCCGCAGGCAAGCATAGGCCCGAACAGAGTCCCGCAAGCCGGAATAGGACGGAACGGAGTTTCCCGTGGGCAACCATAGGCCTGGACAGAGTCCCGCAGGCAAGAATAGGCCCGAGTAGAGGGGCTGTGCAGGCAAGAAGAGGCCCGAACAGATTCCTGCAGGCAAGAATAGGCCCAAATGAAGAGCCCCGCTGGCAACAAGAGACCCGAACAGAGTCCCGAAGGCCAGAAAGGCCCGAACGGAGAGTTCCGCAGGTGAGAGTAGGCCCGAACGGAGAGTCCCGCAGGCCAGAGTCGGCCCGAATAGAGGAGCCCTTAGGCAAACATAGGCCCGAATAGAGACCCGCTCACAAGAATAGGCCCGAACGGACAGTCCCGCAGGCCAGAATTGGCCCGAATGGTGATTCCCGCAGGCCAGCATAGGCCCGAACAGAGTCTTGCAGGCAAGAATAGGCCCAAACGAAGAGCCCCGCTGGCAAGAAGAGACCCGAACAGAGTCCCGAAGGCCAGAAAGGCCCGAACGGAGAGTTCCGCAGGTGAGAATAGGCCCGAACGGAGAGTCCCGCAGGCCAGAAAAGCCCGAACAGAGGGTCTCGAAGGCGAGAATGGGCCCGAACGAGGGTCCCGCAGACCACGATAGGAGCGAACGGAGAGTCTCGCAGGCCAGAATAGGCCCGAACAGAGTCCCGCAGGGAAGTATAGGCCTGAATAGAGTTCCGCAGGGAAGGACAGGCCTGAATAGAGGAGCCCCGCACACACTATCAGGCCTGAATAGCGGAGCCCCGTACAAACGAACAGGCCCGAGTAGCAGAGCCCTGCAAGCACGAACAGACCCGAGTAGCGGAACCCCGCAAGCACAAACAGGCCCGAGTAGTGGAGCCCTGCAAGCACGAACAGACCCGAGTAGCGGAGCCCCGCATGCACGAACAGGCCCGAGTAGTGGAGCCCCGCATGCACCAACAGACCCGAGCAGCGGAGCCCCACACGCACAATCAGGCCTGAGTAGCGGAGCTCCGCATGCTAGAACAGGACCGAATATCGGAGTTCCGTAAGCACAAAAGGCTGGAATAGAGCAGCCCCGCACGCAACAGGAGACCCGAAAGGAGACACCCAGAGGCTAGATTAGGTCCGAACGGAGAGTTTTGCAGGTCAGAATTGTCCCGAACGGAGAGACCCGCAGGCAAGAATAGGCCGGAACGGAGAGACCCGCAGGGAAGAATAGGCCCGAACGGAGAGTCGCCCAGGCGAGCATAGGCCCGAACGGAGAGTTGCGCAGGTGAGCATAGGCCCGAAGGAAAGTCCCGCAGGCGAGAAAATATGCCCAAATTGAGAATACCGCAGGCCAGCATACGCCTGAACGGAGATTCCCGCAGGCAATCATAGGCCCAAACAGAGTCCTGCAGGCCAGAATAGGCCGGAACAGAGATTCCTGCAGGCAAGCATAGGCCCGAACAGAGTCCCGCAGGCCAGGGTACGCCCGAACGGAGATTCCCGGAGCAAGGAGAGGCCCGAACAGAGTCCCGCAGGCAAGAATAGGCCCGAGTAGAGCAGCCATGCAGGCAAGATGAGGCACGAACAGAGTCCCGCTGGCAAGAGTAGCCCTGAACGGAGAACCCACAGGCAAGAATAGGCTCAAACGGAGAGTCCTGCAGACAAGAATAGGCCCGAACAGAATCCCAGAGGCAAGAATAGAGGAGCCCCGTAGGCAAGAGTAGGCCCGACTGAAGTCCCGCTCCAGAGAATAGGCCCGAACGGAGAGTCCCGTAGGCGAAAAAGGCCTGAACAGAGAGCCCCGCAGGCAGGCATGGGCCCGAACAGAGTCCCACAGGCCAGAATAGTCCCGAACAGAGATTCCCGGAGCAAGAATAGCCCCGAACAGAATTCCGCAGGCCAGAATAGGCCAGAACAGGGATTTCCGAAAGCAACCAAAGGCCCGAACAGAGTCCCGCAGGCCAGCATACGCCTGAACGGAGATTGCCGAAGGGAAGCCTAGGCCCGAAGGAAGAGTCCCGGAGGCAAGAATAGGCCCCCATAGAGTCCCACAGGCAAAAAGAGGCCCGAGTAGAGGAGCCGTGCAGGCAAGAAGAGGCCCGAACAGAGTCCCGCGGGCAAGGATACGCCCAAACGGAGAGTCCCGCAGGCAAGAATAGGCCCGAACGGAGAGACCCGCAGGCCAGCATACGCCTGAAAGGAGATTCCCGCAGGCAAGCATAGGCCCAAACAGAGTCCCGCAGGTCAGAATAGGCCCGAACGGAGAGTTCCGCAGCACAGAATAGGCCCGAACAGAGTCCCGCAGGCCAGAATAGGCCCGAACAGAGATTCCCGGAGCAAGAATAGCCACGAACAGAATTCCGCAGGCCAGTATAGGCCAGAACGGGGATTTCTGAAAGCAACCAAAGGCCCGGACAGAGTCCCGCAGGCCAGCATACGCCTGAACGGAGATTGCCGAAGGGAAGCATAGGCCCGAACGAAGAGTCCCGCAGGCCAGAATAGGCCCGAACGGAGATTGTCGGAGGCAAGAATAGGCCCCAATAGAGTCCCACAGGCAAGAATAGGCCCGAGTAGAGGAGACGTGCAGGAAAGTAGAGGCCCGAACAGAGTCCCGCAGGCAAGAATAGGCCCGAACGGAGAGCCCCGCAGGCCAGCATATGCCTGAACGGAGATTCCCGCAGGCAAGCATAGGCCCGAACGAAGAGTCCCGCAGGCCAGAATAGGCCCGAAGGGAAGTCCCGCAGGCGAGAATACGCTCAAACTGAGAATCCCGCAGGCCAGCATAGGCCTGAACCAACATTCCCGCAGGCAAGCATAGGCCCGAATAGGGTCCCGCAGGCAAGAACAGGCCCGAACGGAGATTTTCGGAAGAAACAATAGGCCCGAACAGAGTCCCACAGGCAAGAATAGGCCCGAGTAGAGGAGCCGTGCTGGCAAGAAGAGGCCCGAACAGAGTCCTAGAGGCAAGAATAGGCCCAAAAGGAGAGCCCCGCAGGTCAGAAAGCCCCGAGCACGGAGTCCCGCAGGTGAGAATATGCCCGAACGGAGAGTCCCACAGGCCAGAATTGGCCCAAACCGTCATTCCCGCAGGCAAGCATAGGCCCGAACAGAGTCCAGCAGGCAGCATAGGCCCGAACGGAGATTCCCGGACCAAGAATAGACCCGAACGGTGTCCCGAAGGCAAAAAGAGGCCCGAGTAGAGGAGCCGTGCAGGCAAGAAGACGCCCGAACACTGTCCGGCAAGCAAGAATAAGCCCGAACGCAGAATCCCGCAGGCAAGAACGGGCCTGAACAGAGTCCCACTGGCAAGAAGAAGCACGAATAGAAGAGGCCCCTAGGCAAGAATAGGCCCGAGTAGAGTCCCGCTCCCAAGATTAGGCCCGAACGGAGAGTCCCGCAGGCCAGAAACGACCGAACGGAGAGTCCCGCGGGCGAGAATAGGCCCAAAGAGATGTCCTGCAGGCGAGAATACGCCCAAATTGAGAATCCCACAGGTCAGCATAACCCTGAAAGGAGATTCCCGCAGGCAAGCATAGGCCCGAACAGAGTCCCGCAAGCCGGAATAGGACGGAACGGAGTTTCCCGTGGGCAACCATAGGCCTGGACAGAGTCCCGCAGGCAAGAATAGGCCCGAGTAGAGGGGCTGTGCAGGCAAGAAGAGGCCCGAACAGATTCCTGCAGGCAAGAATAGGCCCAAATGAAGAGCCCCGCTGGCAACAAGAGACCCGAACAGAGTCCCGAAGGCCAGAAAGGCCCGAACGGAGAGTTCCGCAGGTGAGAGTAGGCCCGAACGGAGAGTCCCGCAGGCCAGAGTCGGCCCGAATAGAGGAGCCCTTAGGCAAACATAGGCCCAAATAGAGACCCGCTCACAAGAATAGGCCCGAACGGACAGTCCCGCAGGCCAGAATTGGCCCGAATGGTGATTCCCGCAGGCCAGCATAGGCCCGAACAGAGTCTTGCAGGCAAGAATAGGCCCAAACGAAGAGCCCCGCTGGCAAGAAGAGACCCGAACAGAGTCCCGAAGGCCAGAAAGGCCCGAACGGAGAGTTCCGCAGGTGAGAATAGGCCCGAACGGAGAGTCCCGCAGGCCAGAAAAGCCCGAACAGAGGGTCTCGAAGGCGAGAATGGGCCCGAACGAGGGTCCCGCAGACCACGATAGGAGCGAACGGAGAGTCTCGCAGGCCAGAATAGGCCCGAACAGAGTCCCGCAGGGAAGTATAGGCCCGAATAGAGTTCCGCAGGGAAGGACAGGCCTGAATAGAGGAGCCCCGCACACACTATCAGGCCTGAATAGCGGAGCCCCGTACAAACGAACAGGCCCGAGTAGCAGAGCCCTGCAAGCACGAACAGACCCGAGTAGCGGAACCCCGCAAGCACAAACAGGCCCGAGTAGTGGAGCCCCGCATGCACCAACAGACCCGAGCAGCGGATCCCCACACGCACAATCAGGCCTGAGTAGCGGAGCTCCGCATGCTAGAACAGGACCGAATATCGGAGCTCCGTAAGCACAAAAGGCTGGAATAGAGCAGCCCCGCACGCAACAGGAGACCCGAAAGGAGACACCCAGAGGCTAGATTAGGTCCGAACGGAGAGTTTTGCAGGTCAGAATTGTCCCGAACGGAGAGACCCGCAGGCAAGAATAGGCCGGAACGGAGAGACCCGCAGGGAAGAATAGGCCCGAACGGAGAGTCGCCCAGGCGAGCATAGGCCCGAACGGAGAGTTGCGCAGGCGAGCATAGGCCCGAAGGAAAGTCCCGCAGGCGAGAAAATATGCCCAAATTGAGAATACCGCAGGCCAGCATACGCCTGAACGGAGATTCCCGCAGGCAATCATAGGCCCAAACAGAGTCCTGCAGGCCAGAATAGGCCGGAACAGAGATTCCTGCAGGCAAGCATAGGCCCGAACAGAGTCCCGCAGGCCAGGGTACGCCCGAACGGAGATTCCCGGAGCAAGGAGAGGCCCGAACAGAGTCCCGCAGGCAAGAATAGGCCCGAGTAGAGCAGCCATGCAGGCAAGATGAGGCACGAACAGAGTCCCGCTGGCAAGAGTAGCCCTGAACGGAGAACCCACAGGCAAGAATAGGCTCAAACGGAGAGTCCCGCAGACAAGAATAGGCCCGAACAGAATCCCAGAGGCAAGAATAGAGGAGCCCCGTAGGCAAGAGTAGGCCCGACTGAAGTCCCGCTCCAGAGAATAGGCCCGAACGGAGAGTCCCGTAGGCGAAAAAGGCCTGAACAGAGAGCCCCGCAGGCAGGCATGGGCCCGAACAGAGTCCCACAGGCCAGAATAGTCCCGAACAGAGATTCCCGGAGCAAGAATAGCCCCGAACAGAATTCCGCAGGCCAGAATAGGCCAGAACAGGGATTTCCGAAAGCAACCAAAGGCCCGAACAGAGTCCCGCAGGCCAGCATACGCCTGAACGGAGATTGCCGAAGGGAAGCCTAGGCCCGAACGAAGAGTCCCGGAGGCAAGAATAGGCCCCAATAGAGTCCCACAGGCAAAAAGAGGCCCGAGTAGAGGAGCCGTGCAGGCAAGAAGAGGCCCGAACAGAGTCCCGCGGGCAAGGATACGCCCAAACGGAGAGTCCCGCAGGCAAGAATAGGCCCGAACGGAGAGACCCGCAGGCCAGCATACGCCTGAAAGGAGATTCCCGCAGGCAAGCATAGGCCCAAACAGAGTCCCGCAGGCCAGAATAGGCCCGAACGGAGATTGTCGGAGGCAAGAATAGGCCCCAATAGAGTCCCACAGGCAAGAATAGGCCCGAGTAGAGGAGACGTGCAGGAAAGTAGAGGCCCGAACAGAGTCCCGCAGGCAAGAATAGGCCCGAACGGAGAGCCCCGCAGGCCAGCATATGCCTGAACGGAGATTCCCGCAGGCAAGCATAGGCCCGAACGAAGAGTCCCGCAGGCCAGAATAGGCCCGAAGGGAAGTCCCGCAGGCGAGAATACGCTCAAACTGAGAATCCCGCAGGCCAGCATAGGCCTGAACCAACATTCCCGCAGGCAAGCATAGGCCCGAATAGGGTCCCGCAGGCAAGAACAGGCCCGAACGGAGATTTTCGGAAGAAACAATAGGCCCGAACAGAGTCCCACAGGCAAGAATAGGCCCGAGTAGAGGAGCCGTGCTGGCAAGAAGAGGCCCGAACAGAGTCCTAGAGGCAAGAATAGGCCCAAAAGGAGAGCCCCGCAGGTCAGAAAGCCCCGAGCACGGAGTCCCGCAGGTGAGAATATGCCCGAACGGAGAGTCCCACAGGCCAGAATTGGCCCAAACGGTCATTCCCGCAGGCAAGCATAGGCCCGAACAGAGTCCAGCAGGCAGCATAGGCCCGAACGGAGATTCCCGGACCAAGAATAGACCCGAACGGTGTCCCGAAGGCAAAAAGAGGCCCGAGTAGAGGAGCCGTGCAGGCAAGAAGACGCCCGAACACTGTCCGGCAAGCAAGAATAAGCCCGAACGCAGAATCCCGCAGGCAAGAACGGGCCTGAACAGAGTCCCACTGGCAAGAAGAAGCACGAATAGAAGAGGCCCCTAGGCAAGAATAGGCCCGAGTAGAGTCCCGCTCCCAAGATTAGGCCCGAACGGAGAGTCCCGCAGGCCAGAAACGACCGAACGGAGAGTCCCGCGGGCGAGAATAGGCCCAAAGAGATGTCCTGCAGGCGAGAATACGCCCAAATTGAGAATCCCACAGGTCAGCATAACCCTGAAAGGAGATTCCCGCAGGCAAGCATAGGCCCGAACAGAGTCCCGCAAGCCGGAATAGGACGGAACGGAGTTTCCCGTGGGCAACCATAGGCCTGGACAGAGTCCCGCAGGCAAGAATAGGCCCGAGTAGAGGGGCTGTGCAGGCAAGAAGAGGCCCGAACAGATTCCTGCAGGCAAGAATAGGCCCAAATGAAGAGCCCCGCTGGCAACAAGAGACCCGAACAGAGTCCCGAAGGCCAGAAAGGCCCGAACGGAGAGTTCCGCAGGTGAGAGTAGGCCCGAACGGAGAGTCCCGCAGGCCAGAGTCGGCCCGAATAGAGGAGCCCTTAGGCAAACATAGGCCCGAATAGAGACCCGCTCACAAGAATAGGCCCGAACGGACAGTCCCGCAGGCCAGAATTGGCCCGAATGGTGATTCCCGCAGGCCAGCATAGGCCCGAACAGAGTCTTGCAGGCAAGAATAGGCCCAAACGAAGAGCCCCGCTGGCAAGAAGAGACCCGAACAGAGTCCCGAAGGCCAGAAAGGCCCGAACGGAGAGTTCCGCAGGTGAGAATAGGCCCGAACGGAGAGTCCCGCAGGCCAGAAAAGCCCGAACAGAGGGTCTCGAAGGCGAGAATGGGCCCGAACGAGGGTCCCGCAGACCACGATAGGAGCGAACGGAGAGTCTCGCAGGCCAGAATAGGCCCGAACAGAGTCCCGCAGGGAAGTATAGGCCCGAATAGAGTTCCGCAGGGAAGGACAGGCCTGAATAGAGGAGCCCCGCACACACTATCAGGCCTGAATAGCGGAGCCCCGTACAAACGAACAGGCCCGAGTAGCAGAGCCCTGCAAGCACGAACAGACCCGAGTAGCGGAACCCCGCAAGCACAAACAGGCCCGAGTAGTGGAGCCCTGCAAGCACGAACAGACCCGAGTAGCGGAGCCCCGCATGCACGAACAGGCCCGAGTAGTGGAGCCCCGCATGCACCAACAGACCCGAGCAGCGGAGCCCCACACGCACAATCAGGCCTGAGTAGCGGAGCTCCGCATGCTAGAACAGGACCGAATATCGGAGCTCCGTAAGCACAAAAGGCTGGAATAGAGCAGCCCCGCACGCAACAGGAGACCCGAAAGGAGACACCCAGAGGCTAGATTAGGTCCGAACGGAGAGTTTTGCAGGTCAGAATTGTCCCGAACGGAGAGACCCGCAGGCAAGAATAGGCCGGAACGGAGAGACCCGCAGGGAAGAATAGGCCCGAACGGAGAGTCGCCCAGGCGAGCATAGGCCCGAACGGAGAGTTGCGCAGGCGAGCATAGGCCCGAAGGAAAGTCCCGCAGGCGAGAAAATATGCCCAAATTGAGAATACCGCAGGCCAGCATACGCCTGAACGGAGATTCCCGCAGGCAATCATAGGCCCAAACAGAGTCCTGCAGGCCAGAATAGGCCGGAACAGAGATTCCTGCAGGCAAGCATAGGCCCGAACAGAGTCCCGCAGGCCAGGGTACGCCCGAACGGAGATTCCCGGAGCAAGGAGAGGCCCGAACAGAGTCCCGCAGGCAAGAATAGGCCCGAGTAGAGCAGCCATGCAGGCAAGATGAGGCACGAACAGAGTCCCGCTGGCAAGAGTAGCCCTGAACGGAGAACCCACAGGCAAGAATAGGCTCAAACGGAGAGTCCCGCAGACAAGAATAGGCCCGAACAGAATCCCAGAGGCAAGAATAGAGGAGCCCCGTAGGCAAGAGTAGGCCCGACTGAAGTCCCGCTCCAGAGAATAGGCCCGAACGGAGAGTCCCGTAGGCGAAAAAGGCCTGAACAGAGAGCCCCGCAGGCAGGCATGGGCCCGAACAGAGTCCCACAGGCCAGAATAGTCCCGAACAGAGATTCCCGGAGCAAGAATAGCCCCGAACAGAATTCCGCAGGCCAGAATAGGCCAGAACAGGGATTTCCGAAAGCAACCAAAGGCCCGAACAGAGTCCCGCAGGCCAGCATACGCCTGAACGGAGATTGCCGAAGGGAAGCCTAGGCCCGAAGGAAGAGTCCCGGAGGCAAGAATAGGCCCCAATAGAGTCCCACAGGCAAAAAGAGGCCCGAGTAGAGGAGCCGTGCAGGCAAGAAGAGGCCCGAACAGAGTCCCGCGGGCAAGGATACGCCCAAACGGAGAGTCCCGCAGGCAAGAATAGGCCCGAACGGAGAGACCCGCAGGCCAGCATACGCCTGAAAGGAGATTCCCGCAGGCAAGCATAGGCCCAAACAGAGTCCCGCAGGCCAGAATAGTCCCGAACGGAGATTGTCGGAGGCAAGAATAGGCCCCAATAGAGTCCCACAGGCAAGAATAGGCCCGAGTAGAGGAGACGTGCAGGAAAGTAGAGGCCCGAACAGAGTCCCGCAGGCAAGAATAGGCCCGAACGAAGAGTCCCGCAGGCCAGAATAGGCCCGAAGGGAAGTCCCGCAGGCGAGAATACGCTAAAACTGAGAATCCCGCAGGCCAGCATATGCCTGAACGGAGATTCCCGCAGGCAAGCATAGGCCCGAACGAAGAGTCCCGCAGGCCAGAATAGGCCCGAAGGGAAGTCCCGCAGGCGAGAATACGCTCAAACTGAGAATCCCGCAGGCCAGCATAGGCCTGAACCAACATTCCCGCAGGCAAGCATAGGCCCGAATAGGGTCCCGCAGGCAAGAACAGGCCCGAACGGAGATTTTCGGAAGAAACAATAGGCCCGAACAGAGTCCCACAGGCAAGAATAGGCCCGAGTAGAGGAGCCGTGCTGGCAAGAAGAGGCCCGAACAGAGTCCTAGAGGCAAGAATAGGCCCAAAAGGAGAGCCCCGCAGGTCAGAAAGCCCCGAGCACAGAGTCCCGCAGGTGAGAATATGCCCGAACGGAGAGTCCCACAGGCCAGAATTGGCCCAAACGGTCATTCCCGCAGGCAAGCATAGGCCCGAACAGAGTCCAGCAGGCAGCATAGGCCCGAACGGAGATTCCCGGACCAAGAATAGACCCGAACGGTGTCCCGAAGGCAAAAAGAGGCCCGAGTAGAGGAGCCGTGCAGGCAAGAAGACGCCCGAACACTGTCCGGCAAGCAAGAATAAGCCCGAACGCAGAATCCCGCAGGCAAGAACGGGCCTGAACAGAGTCCCACTGGCAAGAAGAAGCACGAATAGAAGAGGCCCCTAGGCAAGAATAGGCCCGAGTAGAGTCCCGCTCCCAAGATTAGGCCCGAACGGAGAGTCCCGCAGGCCAGAAACGACCGAACGGAGAGTCCCGCGGGCGAGAATAGGCCCAAAGAGATGTCCTGCAGGCGAGAATACGCCCAAATTGAGAATCCCACAGGTCAGCATAACCCTGAAAGGAGATTCCCGCAGGCAAGCATAGGCCCGAACAGAGTCCCGCAAGCCGGAATAGGACGGAACGGAGTTTCCCGTGGGCAACCATAGGCCTGGACAGAGTCCCGCAGGCAAGAATAGGCCCGAGTAGAGGGGCTGTGCAGGCAAGAAGAGGCCCGAACAGATTCCTGCAGGCAAGAATAGGCCCAAATGAAGAGCCCCGCTGGCAACAAGAGACCCGAACAGAGTCCCGAAGGCCAGAAAGGCCCGAACGGAGAGTTCCGCAGGTGAGAGTAGGCCCGAACGGAGAGTCCCGCAGGCCAGAGTCGGCCCGAATAGAGGAGCCCTTAGGCAAACATAGGCCCGAATAGAGACCCGCTCACAAGAATAGGCCCGAACGGACAGTCCCGCAGGCCAGAATTGGCCCGAATGGTGATTCCCGCAGGCCAGCATAGGCCCGAACAGAGTCTTGCAGGCAAGAATAGGCCCAAACGAAGAGCCCCGCTGGCAAGAAGAGACCCGAACAGAGTCCCGAAGGCCAGAAAGGCCCGAACGGAGAGTTCCGCAGGTGAGAATAGGCCCGAACGGAGAGTCCCGCAGGCCAGAAAAGCCCGAACAGAGGGTCTCGAAGGCGAGAATGGGCCCGAACGAGGGTCCCGCAGACCACGATAGGAGCGAACGGAGAGTCTCGCAGGCCAGAATAGGCCCGAACAGAGTCCCGCAGGGAAGTATAGGCCCGAATAGAGTTCCGCAGGGAAGGACAGGCCTGAATAGAGGAGCCCCGCACACACTATCAGGCCTGAATAGCGGAGCCCCGTACAAACGAACAGGCCCGAGTAGCAGAGCCCTGCAAGCACGAACAGACCCGAGTAGCGGAACCCCGCAAGCACAAACAGGCCCGAGTAGTGGAGCCCTGCAAGCACGAACAGACCCGAGTAGCGGAGCCCCGCATGCACGAACAGGCCCGAGTAGTGGAGCCCCGCATGCACCAACAGACCCGAGCAGCGGAGCCCCACACGCACAATCAGGCCTGAGTAGCGGAGCTCCGCATGCTAGAACAGGACCGAATATCGGAGCTCCGTAAGCACAAAAGGCTGGAATAGAGCAGCCCCGCACGCAACAGGAGACCCGAAAGGAGACACCCAGAGGCTAGATTAGGTCCGAACGGAGAGTTTTGCAGGTCAGAATTGTCCCGAACGGAGAGACCCGCAGGCAAGAATAGGCCGGAACGGAGAGACCCGCAGGGAAGAATAGGCCCGAACGGAGAGTCGCCCAGGCGAGCATAGGCCCGAACGGAGAGTTGCGCAGGCGAGCATAGGCCCGAAGGAAAGTCCCGCAGGCGAGAAAATATGCCCAAATTGAGAATACCGCAGGCCAGCATACGCCTGAACGGAGATTCCCGCAGGCAATCATAGGCCCAAACAGAGTCCTGCAGGCCAGAATAGGCCGGAACAGAGATTCCTGCAGGCAAGCATAGGCCCGAACAGAGTCCCGCAGGCCAGGGTACGCCCGAACGGAGATTCCCGGAGCAAGGAGAGGCCCGAACAGAGTCCCGCAGGCAAGAATAGGCCCGAGTAGAGCAGCCATGCAGGCAAGATGAGGCACGAACAGAGTCCCGCTGGCAAGAGTAGCCCTGAACGGAGAACCCACAGGCAAGAATAGGCTCAAACGGAGAGTCCCGCAGACAAGAATAGGCCCGAACAGAATCCCAGAGGCAAGAATAGAGGAGCCCCGTAGGCAAGAGTAGGCCCGACTGAAGTCCCGCTCCAGAGAATAGGCCCGAACGGAGAGTCCCGTAGGCGAAAAAGGCCTGAACAGAGAGCCCCGCAGGCAGGCATGGGCCCGAACAGAGTCCCACAGGCCAGAATAGTCCCGAACAGAGATTCCCGGAGCAAGAATAGCCCCGAACAGAATTCCGCAGGCCAGAATAGGCCAGAACAGGGATTTCCGAAAGCAACCAAAGGCCCGAACAGAGTCCCGCAGGCCAGCATACGCCTGAACGGAGATTGCCGAAGGGAAGCCTAGGCCCGAAGGAAGAGTCCCGGAGGTAAGAATAGGCCCCAATAGAGTCCCACAGGCAAAAAGAGGCCCGAGTAGAGGAGCCGTGCAGGCAAGAAGAGGCCCGAACAGAGTCCCGCGGGCAAGGATACGCCCAAACGGAGAGTCCCGCAGGCAAGAATAGGCCCGAACGGAGAGACCCGCAGGCCAGCATACGCCTGAAAGGAGATTCCCGCAGGCAAGCATAGGCCCAAACAGAGTCCCGCAGGTCAGAATAGGCCCGAACGGAGAGTTCCGCAGCAAAGAATAGGCCCGAACAGAGTCCCGCAGGCCAGAATAGGCCCGAACAGAGATTCCCGGAGCAAGAATAGCCACGAACAGAATTCCGCAGGCCAGTATAGGCCAGAACGGGGATTTCTGAAAGCAACCAAAGGCCCGGACAGAATCCCGCAGGCCAGCATACGCCTGAACGGAGATTGCCGAAGGGAAGCATAGGCCCGAACGAAGAGTCCCGCAGGCCAGAATAGGCCCGAACGGAGATTGTCGGAGGCAAGAATAGGCCCCAATAGAGTCCCACAGGCAAGAATAGGCCCGAGTAGAGGAGACGTGCAGGAAAGTAGAGGCCCGAACAGAGTCCCGCAGGCAAGAATAGGCCCGAACGGAGAGCCCCGCAGGCCAGCATATGCCTGAACGGAGATTCCCGCAGGCAAGCATAGGCCCGAACGAAGAGTCCCGCAGGCCAGAATAGGCCCGAAGGGAAGTCCCGCAGGCGAGAATACGCTCAAACTGAGAATCCCGCAGGCCAGCATATGCCTGAACCAACATTCCCGCAGGCAAGCATAGGCCCGAATAGGGTCCCGCAGGCAAGAAGAGGCCCGAACGGAGATTTTCGGAAGAAACAATAGGCCCGAACAGAGTCCCACAGGCAAGAATAGGCCCGAGTAGAGGAGCCGTGCTGGCAAGAAGAGGCCCGAACAGAGTCCTAGAGGCAAGAATAGGCCCAAAAGGAGAGCCCCGCAGGTCAGAAAGCCCCGAGCACGGAGTCCCGCAGGTGAGAATATGCCCGAACGGAGAGTCCCACAGGCCAGAATTGGCCCAAACCGTCATTCCCGCAGGCAAGCATAGGCCCGAACAGAGTCCAGCAGGCAGCATAGGCCCGAACGGAGATTCCCGGACCAAGAATAGACCCAAACGGTGTCCCGAAGGCAAAAAGAGGCCCGAGTAGAGGAGCCGTGCAGGCAAGAAGACGCCCGAACACTGTCCAGCAAGCAAGAATAAGCCCGAACGCAGAATCCCGCAGGCAAGAACGGGCCTGAACAGAGTCCCACTGGCAAGAAGAAGCACGAATAGAAGAGGCCCCTAGGCAAGAATAGGCCCGAGTAGAGTCCCGCTCCCAAGATTAGGCCCGAACGGAGAGTCCCGCAGGCCAGAAACGACCGAACGGAGAGTCCCGCGGGCGAGAATAGGCCCAAAGAGATGTCCTGCAGGCGAGAATACGCCCAAATTGAGAATCCCACAGGTCAGCATAACCCTGAAAGGAGATTCCCGCAGGCAAGCATAGGCCCGAACAGAGTCCCGCAAGCCGGAATAGGACGGAACGGAGTTTCCCGTGGGCAACCATAGGCCTGGACAGAGTCCCGCAGGCAAGAATAGGCCCGAGTAGAGGGGCTGTGCAGGCAAGAAGAGGCCCGAACAGATTCCTGCAGGCAAGAATAGGCCCAAATGAAGAGCCCCGCTGGCAACAAGAGACCCGAACAGAGTCCCGAAGGCCAGAAAGGCCCGAACGGAGAGTTCCGCAGGTGAGAGTAGGCCCGAACGGAGAGTCCCGCAGGCCAGAGTCGGCCCGAATAGAGGAGCCCTTAGGCAAACATAGGCCCGAATAGAGACCCGCTCACAAGAATAGGCCCGAACGGACAGTCCCGCAGGCCAGAATTGGCCCGAATGGTGATTCCCGCAGGCCAGCATAGGCCCGAACAGAGTCTTGCAGGCAAGAATAGGCCCAAACGAAGAGCCCCGCTGGCAAGAAGAGACCCGAACAGAGTCCCGAAGGCCAGAAAGGCCCGAACGGAGAGTTCCGCAGGTGAGAATAGGCCCGAACGGAGAGTCCCGCAGGCCAGAAAAGCCCGAACAGAGGGTCTCGAAGGCGAGAATGGGCCCGAACGAGGGTCCCGCAGACCACGATAGGAGCGAACGGAGAGTCTCGCAGGCCAGAATAGGCCCGAACAGAGTCCCGCAGGGAAGTATAGGCCCGAATAGAGTTCCGCAGGGAAGGACAGGCCTGAATAGAGGAGCCCCGCACACACTATCAGGCCTGAATAGCGGAGCCCCGTACAAACGAACAGGCCCGAGTAGCAGAGCCCTGCAAGCACGAACAGACCCGAGTAGCGGAACCCCGCAAGCACAAACAGGCCCGAGTAGTGGAGCCCTGCAAGCACGAACAGACCCGAGTAGCGGAGCCCCGCATGCACGAACAGGCCCGAGTAGTGGAGCCCCGCATGCACCAACAGACCCGAGCAGCGGAGCCCCACACGCACAATCAGGCCTGAGTAGCGGAGCTCCGCATGCTAGAACAGGACCGAATATCGGAGCTCCGTAAGCACAAAAGGCTGGAATAGAGCAGCCCCGCACGCAACAGGAGACCCGAAAGGAGACACCCAGAGGCTAGATTAGGTCCGAACGGAGAGTTTTGCAGGTCAGAATTGTCCCGAACGGAGAGACCCGCAGGCAAGAATAGGCCGGAACGGAGAGACCCGCAGGGAAGAATAGGCCCGAACGGAGAGTCGCCCAGGCGAGCATAGGCCCGAACGGAGAGTTGCGCAGGCGAGCATAGGCCCGAAGGAAAGTCCCGCAGGCGAGAAAATATGCCCAAATTGAGAATACCGCAGGCCAGCATACGCCTGAACGGAGATTCCCGCAGGCAATCATAGGCCCAAACAGAGTCCTGCAGGCCAGAATAGGCCGGAACAGAGATTCCTGCAGGCAAGCATAGGCCCGAACAGAGTCCCGCAGGCCAGGGTACGCCCGAACGGAGATTCCCGGAGCAAGGAGAGGCCCGAACAGAGTCCCGCAGGCAAGAATAGGCCCGAGTAGAGCAGCCATGCAGGCAAGATGAGGCACGAACAGAGTCCCGCTGGCAAGAGTAGCCCTGAACGGAGGACCCACAGGCAAGAATAGGCTCAAACGGAGAGTCCCGCAGACAAGAATAGGCCCGAACAGAATCCCAGAGGCAAGAATAGAGGAGCCCCGTAGGCAAGAGTAGGCCCGATTGAAGTCCCGCTCCAGAGAATAGGCCCGAACGGAGAGTCCCGTAGGCGAAAAAGGCCTGAACAGAGAGCCCCGCAGGCAGGCATGGGCCCGAACAGAGTCCCACAGGCCAGAATAGTCCCGAACAGAGATTCCCGGAGCAAGAATAGCCCCGAACAGAATTCCGCAGGCCAGAATAGGCCAGAACAGGGATTTCCGAAAGCAACCAAAGGCCCGAACAGAGTCCCGCAGGCCAGCATACGCCTGAACGGAGATTGCCGAAGGGAAGCCTAGGCCCGAACGAAGAGTCCCGGAGGCAAGAATAGGCCCCAATAGAGTCCCACAGGCAAAAAGAGGCCCGAGTAGAGGAGCCGTGCAGGCAAGAAGAGGCCCGAACAGAGTCCCGCGGGCAAGGATACGCCCAAACGGAGAGTCCCGCAGGCAAGAATAGGCCCGAACGGAGAGACCCGCAGGCCAGCATACGCCTGAAAGGAGATTCCCGCAGGCAAGCATAGGCCCAAACAGAGTCCCGCAGGTCAGAATAGGCCCGAACGGAGAGTTCCGCAGCACAGAATAGGCCCGAACAGAGATTCCCGGAGCAAGAATAGCCACGAACAGAATTCCGCAGGCCAGTATAGGCCAGAACGGGGATTTCTGAAAGCAACCAAAGGCCCGGACAGAGTCCCGCAGGCCAGCATACGCCTGAACGGAGATTGCCGAAGGGAAGCATAGGCCCGAACGAAGAGTCCCGCAGGCCAGAATAGGCCCGAACGGAGATTGTCGGAGGCAAGAATAGGCCCCAATAGAGTCCCACAGGCAAGAATAGGCCCGAGTAGAGGAGACGTGCAGGAAAGTAGAGGCCCGAACAGAGTCCCGCAGGCAAGAATAGGCCCGAACGGAGAGCCCCGCAGGCCAGCATATGCCTGAACGGAGATTCCCGCAGGCAAGCATAGGCCCGAACGAAGAGTCCCGCAGGCCAGAATAGGCCCGAAGGGAAGTCCCGCAGGCGAGAATACGCTCAAACTGAGAATCCCGCAGGCCAGCATAGGCCTGAACCAACATTCCCGCAGGCAAGCATAGGCCCGAATAGGGTCCCGCAGGCAAGAACAGGCCCGAACGGAGATTTTCGGAAGAAACAATAGGCCCGAACAGAGTCCCACAGGCAAGAATAGGCCCGAGTAGAGGAGCCGTGCTGGCAAGAAGAGGCCCGAACAGAGTCCTAGAGGCAAGAATAGGCCCAAAAGGAGAGCCCCGCAGGTCAGAAAGCCCCGAGCACGGAGTCCCGCAGGTGAGAATATGCCCGAACGGAGAGTCCCACAGGCCAGAATTGGCCCAAACCGTCATTCCCGCAGGCAAGCATAGGCCCGAACAGAGTCCAGCAGGCAGCATAGGCCCGAACGGAGATTCCCGGACCAAGAATAGACCCGAACGGTGTCCCGAAGGCAAAAAGAGGCCCGAGTAGAGGAGCCGTGCAGGCAAGAAGACGCCCGAACACTGTCCGGCAAGCAAGAATAAGCCCGAACGCAGAATCCCGCAGGCAAGAACGGGCCTGAACAGAGTCCCACTGGCAAGAAGAAGCACGAATAGAAGAGGCCCCTAGGCAAGAATAGGCCCGAGTAGAGTCCCGCTCCCAAGATTAGGCCCGAACGGAGAGTCCCGCAGGCCAGAAACGACCGAACGGAGAGTCCCGCGGGCGAGAATAGGCCCAAAGAGATGTCCTGCAGGCGAGAATACGCCCAAATTGAGAATCCCACAGGTCAGCATAACCCTGAAAGGAGATTCCCGCAGGCAAGCATAGGCCCGAACAGAGTCCCGCAAGCCGGAATAGGACGGAACGGAGTTTCCCGTGGGCAACCATAGGCCTGGACAGAGTCCCGCAGGCAAGAATAGGCCCGAGTAGAGGGGCTGTGCAGGCAAGAAGAGGCCCGAACAGATTCCTGCAGGCAAGAATAGGCCCAAATGAAGAGCCCCGCTGGCAACAAGAGACCCGAACAGAGTCCCGAAGGCCAGAAAGGCCCGAACGGAGAGTTCCGCAGGTGAGAGTAGGCCCGAACGGAGAGTCCCGCAGGCCAGAGTCGGCCCGAATAGAGGAGCCCTTAGGCAAACATAGGCCCAAATAGAGACCCGCTCACAAGAATAGGATCGAACGGACAGTCCCGCAGGCCAGAATTGGCCCGAATGGTGATTCCCGCAGGCCAGCATAGGCCCGAACAGAGTCTTGCAGGCAAGAATAGGCCCAAACGAAGAGCCCCGCTGGCAAGAAGAGACCCGAACAGAGTCCCGAAGGCCAGAAAGGCCCGAACGGAGAGTTCCGCAGGTGAGAATAGGCCCGAACGGAGAGTCCCGCAGGCCAGAAAAGCCCGAACAGAGGGTCTCGAAGGCGAGAATGGGCCCGAACGAGGGTCCCGCAGACCACGATAGGAGCGAACGGAGAGTCTCGCAGGCCAGAATAGGCCCGAACAGAGTCCCGCAGGGAAGTATAGGCCCGAATAGAGTTCCGCAGGGAAGGACAGGCCTGAATAGCGGAGCCCCGTACAAACGAACAGGCCCGAGTAGCAGAGCCCTGCAAGCACGAACAGACCCGAGTAGCGGAACCCCGCAAGCACAAACAGGCCCGAGTAGTGGAGCCCTGCAAGCACGAACAGACCCGAGTAGCGGAGCCCCGCATGCACGAACAGGCCCAAGTAGTGGAGCCCCGCATGCACCAACAGACCCGAGCAGCGGAGCCCCACACGCACAATCAGGCCTGAGTAGCGGAGCTCCGCATGCTAGAACAGGACCGAATATCGGAGCTCCGTAAGCACAAAAGGCTGGAATAGAGCAGCCCCGCACGCAACAGGAGACCCGAAAGGAGACACCCAGAGGCTAGATTAGGTCCGAACGGAGAGTTTTGCAGGTCAGAATTGTCCCGAACGGAGAGACCCGCAGGCAAGAATAGGCCGGAACGGAGAGACCCGCAGGGAAGAATAGGCCCGAACGGAGAGTCGCCCAGGCGAGCATAGGCCCGAACGGAGAGTTGCGCAGGCGAGCATAGGCCCGAAGGAAAGTCCCGCAGGCGAGAAAATATGCCCAAATTGAGAATACCGCAGGCCAGCATACGCCTGAACGAGATTCCCGCAGGCAATCATAGGCCCAAACAGAGTCCTGCAGGCCAGAATAGGCCGGAACAGAGATTCCTGCAGGCAAGCATAGGCCCGAACAGAGTCCCGCAGGCCAGGGTACGCCCGAACGGAGATTCCCGGAGCAAGGAGAGGCCCGAACAGAGTCCCGCAGGCAAGAATAGGCCCGAGTAGAGCAGCCATGCAGGCAAGATGAGGCACGAACAGAGTCCCGCTGGCAAGAGTAGCCCTGAACGGAGAACCCACAGGCAAGAATAGGCTCAAACGGAGAGTCCCGCAGACAAGAATAGGCCCGAACAGAATCCCAGAGGCAAGAATAGAGGAGCCCCGTAGGCAAGAGTAGGCCCGACTGAAGTCCCGCTCCAGAGAATAGGCCCGAACGGAGAGTCCCGTAGGCGAAAAAGGCCTGAACAGAGAGCCCCGCAGGCAGGCATGGGCCCGAACAGAGTCCCACAGGCCAGAATAGTCCCGAACAGAGATTCCCGGAGCAAGAATAGCCCCGAACAGAATTCCGCAGGCCAGAATAGGCCAGAACAGGGATTTCCGAAAGCAACCAAAGGCCCGAACAGAGTCCCGCAGGCCAGCATACGCCTGAACGGAGATTGCCGAAGGGAAGCCTAGGCCCGAAGGAAGAGTCCCGGAGGCAAGAATAGGCCCCCATAGAGTCCCACAGGCAAAAAGAGGCCCGAGTAGAGGAGCCGTGCAGGCAAGAAGAGGCCCGAACAGAGTCCCGCGGGCAAGGATACGCCCAAACGGAGAGTCCCGCAGGCAAGAATAGGCCCGAACGGAGAGACCCGCAGGCCAGCATACGCCTGAAAGGAGATTCCCGCAGGCAAGCATAGGCCCAAACAGAGTCCCGCAGGTCAGAATAGGCCCGAACGGAGAGTTCCGCAGCACAGAATAGGCCCGAACAGAGTCCCGCAGGCCAGAATAGGCCCGAACAGAGATTCCCGGAGCAAGAATAGCCACGAACAGAATTCCGCAGGCCAGTATAGGCCAGAACGGGGATTTCTGAAAGCAACCAAAGGCCCGGACAGAGTCCCGCAGGCCAGCATACGCCTGAACGGAGATTGCCGAAGGGAAGCATAGGCCCGAACGAAGAGTCCCGCAGGCCAGAATAGGCCCGAACGGAGATTGTCGGAGGCAAGAATAGGCCCCAATAGAGTCCCACAGGCAAGAATAGGCCCGAGTAGAGGAGACGTGCAGGAAAGTAGAGGCCCGAACAGAGTCCCGCAGGCAAGAATAGGCCCGAACGGAGAGCCCCGCAGGCCAGCATATGCCTGAACGGAGATTCCCGCAGGCAAGCATAGGCCCGAACGAAGAGTCCCGCAGGCCAGAATAGGCCCGAAGGGAAGTCCCGCAGGCGAGAATACGCTCAAACTGAGAATCCCGCAGGCCAGCATAGGCCTGAACCAACATTCCCGCAGGCAAGCATAGGCCCGAATAGGGTCCCGCAGGCAAGAAGAGGCCCGAACGGAGATTTTCGGAAGAAACAATAGGCCCGAACAGAGTCCCACAGGCAAGAATAGGCCCGAGTAGAGGAGCCGTGCTGGCAAGAAGAGGCCCGAACAGAGTCCTAGAGGCAAGAATAGGCCCAAAAGGAGAGCCCCGCAGGTCAGAAAGCCCCGAGCACGGAGTCCCGCAGGTGAGAATATGCCCGAACGGAGAGTCCCACAGGCCAGAATTGGCCCAAACGGTCATTCCCGCAGGCAAGCATAGGCCCGAACAGAGTCCAGCAGGCAGCATAGGCCCGAACGGAGATTCCCGGACCAAGAATAGACCCGAACGGTGTCCCGAAGGCAAAAAGAGGCCCGAGTAGAGGAGCCGTGCAGGCAAGAAGACGCCCGAACACTGTCCGGCAAGCAAGAATAAGCCCGAACGCAGAATCCCGCAGGCAAGAACGGGCCTGAACAGAGTCCCACTGGCAAGAAGAAGCACGAATAGAAGAGGCCCCTAGGCAAGAATAGGCCCGAGTAGAGTCCCGCTCCCAAGATTAGGCCCGAACGGAGAGTCCCGCAGGCCAGAAACGACCGAACGGAGAGTCCCGCGGGCGAGAATAGGCCCAAAGAGATGTCCTGCAGGCGAGAATACGCCCAAATTGAGAATCCCACAGGTCAGCATAACCCTGAAAGGAGATTCCCGCAGGCAAGCATAGGCCCGAACAGAGTCCCGCAAGCCGGAATAGGACGGAACGGAGTTTCCCGTGGGCAACCATAGGCCTGGACAGAGTCCCGCAGGCAAGAATAGGCCCGAGTAGAGGGGCTGTGCAGGCAAGAAGAGGCCCGAACAGATTCCTGCAGGCAAGAATAGGCCCAAATGAAGAGCCCCGCTGGCAACAAGAGACCCGAACAGAGTCCCGAAGGCCAGAAAGGCCCGAACGGAGAGTTCCGCAGGTGAGAGTAGGCCCGAACGGAGAGTCCCGCAGGCCAGAGTCGGCCCGAATAGAGGAGCCCTTAGGCAAACATAGGCCCGAATAGAGACCCGCTCACAAGAATAGGCCCGAACGGACAGTCCCGCAGGCCAGAATTGGCCCGAATGGTGATTCCCGCAGGCCAGCATAGGCCCGAACAGAGTCTTGCAGGCAAGAATAGGCCCAAACGAAGAGCCCCGCTGGCAAGAAGAGACCCGAACAGAGTCCCGAAGGCCAGAAAGGCCCGAACGGAGAGTTCCGCAGGTGAGAATAGGCCCGAACGGAGAGTCCCGCAGGCCAGAAAAGCCCGAACAGAGGGTCTCGAAGGCGAGAATGGGCCCGAACGAGGGTCCCGCAGACCACGATAGGAGCGAACGGAGAGTCTCGCAGGCCAGAATAGGCCCGAACAGAGTCCCGCAGGGAAGTATAGGCCCGAATAGAGTTCCGCAGGGAAGGACAGGCCTGAATAGAGGAGCCCCGCACACACTATCAGGCCTCAATAGCGGAGCCCCGTACAAACGAACAGGCCCGAGTAGCAGAGCCCTGCAAGCACGAACAGACCCGAGTAGCGGAACCCCGCAAGCACAAACAGGCCCGAGTAGTGGAGCCCTGCAAGCACGAACAGACCCGAGTAGCGGAGCCCCGCATGCACGAACAGGCCCAAGTAGTGGAGCCCCGCATGCACCAACAGACCCGAGCAGCGGAGCCCCACACGCACAATCAGGCCTGAGTAGCGGAGCTCCGCATGCTAGAACAGGACCGAATATCGGAGCTCCGTAAGCACAAAAGGCTGGAATAGAGCAGCCCCGCACGCAACAGGAGACCCGAAAGGAGACACCCAGAGGCTAGATTAGGTCCGAACGGAGAGTTTTGCAGGTCAGAATTGTCCCGAACGGAGAGACCCGCAGGGAAGAATAGGCCGGAACGGAGAGACCCGCAGGGAAGAATAGGCCCGAACGGAGAGTCGCCCAGGCGAGCATAGGCCCGAACGGAGAGTTGCGCAGGCGAGCATAGGCCCGAAGGAAAGTCCCGCAGGCGAGAAAATATGCCCAAATTGAGAATACCGCAGGCCAGCATACGCCTGAACGGAGATTCCCGCAGGCAATCATAGGCCCAAACAGAGTCCTGCAGGCCAGAATAGGCCGGAACAGAGATTCCTGCGGGCAAGCATAGGCCCGAACAGAGTCCCGCAGGCCAGGGTACGCCCGAACGGAGATTCCCGGAGCAAGGAGAGGCCCGAACAGAGTCCCGCAGGCAAGAATAGGCCCGAGTAGAGCAGCCATGCAGGCAAGATGAGGCACGAACAGAGTCCCGCTGGCAAGAGTAGCCCTGAACGGAGAACCCACAGGCAAGAATAGGCTCAAACGGAGAGTCCCGCAGACAAGAATAGGCCCGAACAGAATCCCAGAGGCAAGAATAGAGGAGCCCCGTAGGCAAGAGTAGGCCCGACTGAAGTCCCGCTCCAGAGAATAGGCCCGAACGGAGAGTCCCGTAGGCGAAAAAGGCCTGAACAGAGAGCCCCGCAGGCAGGCATGGGCCCGAACAGAGTCCCACAGGCCAGAATAGTCCCGAACAGAGATTCCCGGAGCAAGAATAGCCCCGAACAGAATTCCGCAGGCCAGAATAGGCCAGAACAGGGATTTCCGAAAGCAACCAAAGGCCCGAACAGAGTCCCGCAGGCCAGCATACGCCTGAACGGAGATTGCCGAAGGGAAGCCTAGGCCCGAACGAAGAGTCCCGGAGGCAAGAATAGGCCCCAATAGAGTCCCACAGGCAAAAAGAGGCCCGAGTAGAGGAGCCGTGCAGGCAAGAAGAGGCCCGAACAGAGTCCCGCGGGCAAGGATACGCCCAAACGGAGAGTCCCGCAGGCAAGAATAGGCCCGAACGGAGAGACCCGCAGGCCAGCATACGCCTGAAAGGAGATTCCCGCAGGCAAGCATAGGCCCAAACAGAGTCCCGCAGGTCAGAATAGGCCCGAACGGAGAGTTCCGCAGCAAAGAATAGGCCCGAACAGAGTCCCGCAGGCCAGAATAGGCCCGAACAGAGATTCCCGGAGCAAGAATAGCCACGAACAGAATTCCGCAGGCCAGTATAGGCCAGAACGGGGATTTCTGAAAGCAACCAAAGGCCCGGACAGAATCCCGCAGGCCAGCATACGCCTGAACGGAGATTGCCGAAGGGAAGCATAGGCCCGAACGAAGAGTCCCGCAGGCCAGAATAGGCCCGAACGGAGATTGTCGGAGGCAAGAATAGGCCCCAATAGTGTCCCACAGGCAAGAATAGGCCCGAGTAGAGGAGACGTGCAGGAAAGTAGAGGCCCGAACAGAGTCCCGCAGGCAAGAATAGGCCCGAACGGAGAGCCCCGCAGGCCAGCATATGCCTGAACGGAGATTCCCGCAGGCAAGCATAGGCCCGAACGAAGAGTCCCGCAGGCCAGAATAGGCCCGAAGGGAAGTCCCGCAGGCGAGAATACGCTCAAACTGAGAATCCCGCAGGCCAGCATAGGCCTGAACCAACATTCCCGCAGGCAAGCATAGGCCCGAATAGGGTCCCGCAGGCAAGAAGAGGCCCGAACGGAGATTTTCGGAAGAAACAATAGGCCCGAACAGAGTCCCACAGGCAAGAATAGGCCCGAGTAGAGGAGCCGTGCTGGCAAGAAGAGGCCCGAACAGAGTCCTAGAGGCAAGAATAGGCCCAAAAGGAGAGCCCCGCAGGTCAGAAAGCCCCGAGCACGGAGTCCCGCAGGTGAGAATATGCCCGAACGGAGAGTCCCACAGGCCAGAATTGGCCCAAACCGTCATTCCCGCAGGCAAGCATAGGCCCGAACAGAGTCCAGCAGGCAGCATAGGCCCGAACGGAGATTCCCGGACCAAGAATAGACCCGAACGGTGTCCCGAAGGCAAAAAGAGGCCCGAGTAGAGGAGCCGTGCAGGCAAGAAGACGCCCGAACACTGTCCGGCAAGCAAGAATAAGCCCGAACGCAGAATCCCGCAGGCAAGAACGGGCCTGAACAGAGTCCCACTGGCAAGAAGAAGCACGAATAGAAGAGGCCCCTAGGCAAGAATAGGCCCGAGTAGAGTCCCGCTCCCAAGATTAGGCCCGAACGGAGAGTCCCGCAGGCCAGAAACGACCGAACGGAGAGTCCCGCGGGCGAGAATAGGCCCAAAGAGATGTCCTGCAGGCGAGAATACGCCCAAATTGAGAATCCCACAGGTCAGCATAACCCTGAAAGGAGATTCCCGCAGGCAAGCATAGGCCCGAACAGAGTCCCGCAAGCCGGAATAGGACGGAACGGAGTTTCCCGTGGGCAACCATAGGCCTGGACAGAGTCCCGCAGGCAAGAATAGGCCCGAGTAGAGGGGCTGTGCAGGCAAGAAGAGGCCCGAACAGATTCCTGCAGGCAAGAATAGGCCCAAATGAAGAGCCCCGCTGGCAACAAGAGACCCGAACAGAGTCCCGAAGGCCAGAAAGGCCCGAACGGAGAGTTCCGCAGGTGAGAGTAGGCCCGAACGGAGAGTCCCGCAGGCCAGAGTCGGCCCGAATAGAGGAGCCCTTAGGCAAACATAGGCCCGAATAGAGACCCGCTCACAAGAATAGGCCCGAACGGACAGTCCCGCAGGCCAGAATTGGCCCGAATGGTGATTCCCGCAGGCCAGCATAGGCCCGAACAGAGTCTTGCAGGCAAGAATAGGCCCAAACGAAGAGCCCCGCTGGCAAGAAGAGACCCGAACAGAGTCCCGAAGGCCAGAAAGGCCCGAACGGAGAGTTCCGCAGGTGAGAATAGGCCCGAACGGAGAGTCCCGCAGGCCAGAAAAGCCCGAACAGAGGATCTCGAAGGCGAGAATGGGCCCGAACGAGGGTCCCGCAGACCACGATAGGAGCGAACGGAGAGTCTCGCAGGCCAGAATAGGCCCGAACAGAGTCCCGCAGGGAAGTATAGGCCCGAATAGAGTTCCGCAGGGAAGGACAGGCCTGAATAGAGGAGCCCCGCACACACTATCAGGCCTCAATAGCGGAGCCCCGTACAAACGAACAGGCCCGAGTAGCAGAGCCCTGCAAGCACGAACAGACCCGAGTAGCGGAACCCCGCAAGCACAAACAGGCCCGAGTAGTGGAGCCCTGCATGCACCAACAGACCCGAGCAGCGGAGCCCCACACGCACAATCAGGCCTGAGTAGCGGAGCTCCGCATGCTAGAACAGGACCGAATATCGGAGCTCCGTAAGCACAAAAGGCTGGAATAGAGCAGCCCCGCACGCAACAGGAGACCCGAAAGGAGACACCCAGAGGCTAGATTAGGTCCGAACGGAGAGTTTTGCAGGTCAGAATTGTCCCGAACGGAGAGACCCGCAGGCAAGAATAGGCCGGAACGGAGAGACCCGCAGGGAAGAATAGGCCCGAACGGAGAGTCGCCCAGGCGAGCATAGGCCCGAACGGAGAGTTGCGCAGGCGAGCATAGGCCCGAAGGAAAGTCCCGCAGGCGAGAAAATATGCCCAAATTGAGAATACCGCAGGCCAGCATACGCCTGAACGGAGATTCCCGCAGGCAATCATAGGCCCAAACAGAGTCCTGCAGGCCAGAATAGGCCGGAACAGAGATTCCTGCAGGCAAGCATAGGCCCGAACAGAGTCCCGCAGGCCAGGGTACGCCCGAACGGAGATTCCCGGAGCAAGGAGAGGCCCGAACAGAGTCCCGCAGGCAAGAATAGGCCCGAGTAGAGCAGCCATGCAGGCAAGATGAGGCACGAACAGAGTCCCGCTGGCAAGAGTAGCCCTGAACGGAGAACCCACAGGCAAGAATAGGCTCAAACGGAGAGTCCCGCAGACAAGAATAGGCCCGAACAGAATCCCAGAGGCAAGAATAGAGGTGCCCCGTAGGCAAGAGTAGGCCCGATTGAAGTCCCGCTCCAGAGAATAGGCCCGAACGGAGAGTCCCGTAGGCGAAAAAGGCCTGAACAGAGAGCCCCGCAGGCAGGCATGGGCCCGAACAGAGTCCCACAGGCCAGAATAGTCCCGAACAGAGATTCCCGGAGCAAGAATAGCCCCGAACAGAATTCCGCAGGCCAGAATAGGCCAGAACAGGGATTTCCGAAAGCAACCAAAGGCCCGAACAGAGTCCCGCAGGCCAGCATACGCCTGAACGGAGATTGCCGAAGGGAAGCCTAGGCCCGAACGAAGAGTCCCGGAGGCAAGAATAGGCCCCAATAGAGTCCCACAGGCAAAAAGAGGCCCGAGTAGAGGAGCCGTGCAGGCAAGAAGAGGCCCGAACAGAGTCCCGCGGGCAAGGATACGCCCAAACGGAGAGTCCCGCAGGCAAGAATAGGCCCGAACGGAGAGACCCGCAGGCCAGCATACGCCTGAAAGGAGATTCCCGCAGGCAAGCATAGGCCCAAACAGAGTCCCGCAGGTCAGAATAGGCCCGAACGGAGAGTTCCGCAGCACAGAATAGGCCCGAACAGAGATTCCCGGAGCAAGAATAGCCACGAACAGAATTCCGCCGGCCAGTATAGGCCAGAACGGGGATTTCTGAAAGCAACCAAAGGCCCGGACAGAGTCCCGCAGGCCAGCATACGCCTGAACGGAGATTGCCGAAGGGAAGCCTAGGCCCGAACGAAGAGTCCCGGAGGCAAGAATAGGCCCCAATAGAGTCCCACAGGCAAAAAGAGGCCCGAGTAGAGGAGCCGTGCAGGCAAGAAGAGGCCCGAACAGAGTCCCGCGGGCGAGGATACGCCCAAACGGAGAGTCCCGCAGGCAAGAATAGGCCCGAACGGAGAGACCCGCAGGCCAGCATACGCCTGAAAGGAGATTCCCGCAGGCAAGCATAGGCCCAAACAGAGTCCCGCAGGTCAGAATAGGCCCGAACGGAGAGTTCCGCAGCACAGAATAGGCCCGAACAGAGTCCCGCAGGCCAGAATAGGCCCGAACAGAGATTCCCGGAGCAAGAATAGCCACGAACAGAATTCCGCAGGCCAGTATAGGCCAGAACGGGGATTTCTGAAAGCAACCAAAGGCCCGGACAGAGTCCCGCAGGCCAGCATACGCCTGAACGGAGATTGCCGAAGGGAAGCATAGGCCCGAACGAAGAGTCCCGCAGGCCAGAATAGGCCCGAACGGAGATTGTCGGAGGCAAGAATAGGCCCCAATAGAGTCCCACAGGCAAGAATAGGCCCGAGTAGAGGAGACGTGCAGGAAAGTAGAGGCCCGAACAGAGTCCCGCAGGCAAGAATAGGCCCGAACGGAGAGCCCCGCAGGCCAGCATATGCCTGAACGGAGATTCCCGCAGGCAAGCATAGGCCCGAACGAAGAGTCCCGCAGGCCAGAATAGGCCCGAAGGGAAGTCCCGCAGGCGAGAATACGCTCAAACTGAGAATCCCGCAGGCCAGCATAGGCCTGAACCAACATTCCCGCAGGCAAGCATAGGCCCGAATAGGGTCCCGCAGGCAAGAACAGGCCCGAACGGAGATTTTCGGAAGAAACAATAGGCCCGAACAGAGTCCCACAGGCAAGAATAGGCCCGAGTAGAGGAGCCGTGCTGGCAAGAAGAGGCCCGAACAGAGTCCTAGAGGCAAGAATAGGCCCAAAAGGAGAGCCCCGCAGGTCAGAAAGCCCCGAGCACGGAGTCCCGCAGGTGAGAATATGCCCGAACGGAGAGTCCCACAGGCCAGAATTGGCCCAAACCGTCATTCCCGCAGGCAAGCATAGGCCCGAACAGAGTCCAGCAGGCAGCATAGGCCCGAACGGAGATTCCCGGACCAAGAATAGACCCGAACGGTGTCCCGAAGGCAAAAAGAGGCCCGAGTAGAGGAGCCGTGCAGGCAAGAAGACGCCCGAACACTGTCCGGCAAGCAAGAATAAGCCCGAACGCAGAATCCCGCAGGCAAGAACGGGCCTGAACAGAGTCCCACTGGCAAGAAGAAGCACGAATAGAAGAGGCCCCTAGGCAAGAATAGGCCCGAGTAGAGTCCCGCTCCCAAGATTAGGCCCGAACGGAGAGTCCCGCAGGCCAGAAACGACCGAACGGAGAGTCCCGCGGGCGAGAATAGGCCCAAAGAGATGTCCTGCAGGCGAGAATACGCCCAAATTGAGAATCCCACAGGTCAGCATAACCCTGAAAGGAGATTCCCGCAGGCAAGCATAGGCCCGAACAGAGTCCCGCAAGCCGGAATAGGACGGAACGGAGTTTCCCGTGGGCAACCATAGGCCTGGACAGAGTCCCGCAGGCAAGAATAGGCCCGAGTAGAGGGGCTGTGCAGGCAAGAAGAGGCCCGAACAGATTCCTGCAGGCAAGAATAGGCCCAAATGAAGAGCCCCGCTGGCAACAAGAGACCCGAACAGAGTCCCGAAGGCCAGAAAGGCCCGAACGGAGAGTTCCGCAGGTGAGAGTAGGCCCGAACGGAGAGTCCCGCAGGCCAGAGTCGGCCCGAATAGAGGAGCCCTTAGGCAAACATAGGCCCGAATAGAGACCCGCTCACAAGAATAGGCCCGAACGGACAGTCCCGCAGGCCAGAATTGGCCCGAATGGTGATTCCCGCAGGCCAGCATAGGCCCGAACAGAGTCTTGCAGGCAAGAATAGGCCCAAACGAAGAGCCCCGCTGGCAAGAAGAGACCCGAACAGAGTCCCGAAGGCCAGAAAGGCCCGAACGGAGAGTTCCGCAGGTGAGAATAGGCCCGAACGGAGAGTCCCGCAGGCCAGAAAAGCCCGAACAGAGGGTCTCGAAGGCGAGAATGGGCCCGAACGAGGGTCCCGCAGACCACGATAGGAGCGAACGGAGAGTCTCGCAGGCCAGAATAGGCCCGAACAGAGTCCCGCAGGGAAGTATAGGCCCGAATAGAGTTCCGCAGGGAAGGACAGGCCTGAATAGAGGAGCCCCGCACACACTATCAGGCCTCAATAGCGGAGCCCCGTACAAACGAACAGGCCCGAGTAGCAGAGCCCTGCAAGCACGAACAGACCCGAGTAGCGGAACCCCGCAAGCACAAACAGGCCCGAGTAGTGGAGCCCTGCATGCACCAACAGACCCGAGCAGCGGAGCCCCACACGCACAATCAGGCCTGAGTAGCGGAGCTCCGCATGCTAGAACAGGACCGAATATCGGAGCTCCGTAAGCACAAAAGGCTGGAATAGAGCAGCCCCGCACGCAACAGGAGACCCGAAAGGAGACACCCAGAGGCTAGATTAGGTCCGAACGGAGAGTTTTGCAGGTCAGAATTGTCCCGAACGGAGAGACCCGCAGGCAAGAATAGGCCGGAACGGAGAGACCCGCAGGGAAGAATAGGCCCGAACGGAGAGTCGCCCAGGCGAGCATAGGCCCGAACGGAGAGTTGCGCAGGCGAGCATAGGCCCGAAGGAAAGTCCCGCAGGCGAGAAAATATGCCCAAATTGAGAATACCGCAGGCCAGCATACGCCTGAACGGAGATTCCCGCAGGCAATCATAGGCCCAAACAGAGTCCTGCAGGCCAGAATAGGCCGGAACAGAGATTCCTGCAGGCAAGCATAGGCCCGAACAGAGTCCCGCAGGCCAGGGTACGCCCGAACGGAGATTCCCGGAGCAAGGAGAGGCCCGAACAGAGTCCCGCAGGCAAGAATAGGCCCGAGTAGAGCAGCCATGCAGGCAAGATGAGGCACGAACAGAGTCCCGCTGGCAAGAGTAGCCCTGAACGGAGAACCCACAGGCAAGAATAGGCTCAAACGGAGAGTCCCGCAGACAAGAATAGGCCCGAACAGAATCCCAGAGGCAAGAATAGAGGAGCCCCGTAGGCAAGAGTAGGCCCGACTGAAGTCCCGCTCCAGAGAATAGGCCCGAACGGAGAGTCCCGTAGGCGAAAAAGGCCTGAACAGAGAGCCCCGCAGGCAGGCATGGGCCCGAACAGAGTCCCACAGGCCAGAATAGTCCCGAACAGAGATTCCCGGAGCAAGAATAGCCCCGAACAGAATTCCGCAGGCCAGAATAGGCCAGAACAGGGATTTCCGAAAGCAACCAAAGGCCCGAACAGAGTCCCGCAGGCCAGCATACGCCTGAACGGAGATTGCCGAAGGGAAGCCTAGGCCCGAACGAAGAGTCCCGGAGGCAAGAATAGGCCCCCATAGAGTCCCACAGGCAAAAAGAGGCCCGAGTAGAGGAGCCGTGCAGGCAAGAAGAGGCCCGAACAGAGTCCCGCGGGCAAGGATACGCCCAAACGGAGAGTCCCGCAGGCAAGAATAGGCCCGAACGGAGAGACCCGCAGGCCAGCATACGCCTGAAAGGAGATTCCCGCAGGCAAGCATAGGCCCAAACAGAGTCCCGCAGGTCAGAATAGGCCCGAACGGAGAGTTCCGCAGCACAGAATAGGCCCGAACAGAGTCCCGCAGGCCAGAATAGGCCCGAACAGAGATTCCCGGAGCAAGAATAGCCACGAACAGAATTCCGCAGGCCAGTATAGGCCAGAACGGGGATTTCTGAAAGCAACCAAAGGCCCGGACAGAGTCCCGCAGGCCAGCATACGCCTGAACGGAGATTGCCGAAGGGAAGCATAGGCCCGAACGAAGAGTCCCGCAGGCCAGAATAGGCCCGAACGGAGATTGTCGGAGGCAAGAATAGGCCCCAATAGAGTCCCACAGGCAAGAATAGGCCCGAGTAGAGGAGACGTGCAGGAAAGTAGAGGCCCGAACAGAGTCCCGCAGGCAAGAATAGGCCCGAACGGAGAGCCCCGCAGGCCAGCATATGCCTGAACGGAGATTCCCGCAGGCAAGCATAGGCCCGAACGAAGAGTCCCGCAGGCCAGAATAGGCCCGAAGGGAAGTCCCGCAGGCGAGAATACGCTCAAACTGAGAATCCCGCAGGCCAGCATAGGCCTGAACCAACATTCCCGCAGGCAAGCATAGGCCCGAATAGGGTCCCGCAGGCAAGAAGAGGCCCGAACGGAGATTTTCGGAAGAAACAATAGGCCCGAACAGAGTCCCACAGGCAAGAATAGGCCCGAGTAGAGGAGCCGTGCTGGCAAGAAGAGGCCCGAACAGAGTCCTAGAGGCAAGAATAGGCCCAAAAGGAGAGCCCCGCAGGTCAGAAAGCCCCGAGCACGGAGTCCCGCAGGTGAGAATATGCCCGAACGGAGAGTCCCACAGGCCAGAATTGGCCCAAACCGTCATTCCCGCAGGCAAGCATAGGCCCGAACAGAGTCCAGCAGGCAGCATAGGCCCGAACGGAGATTCCCGGACCAAGAATAGACCGAACGGTGTCCCGAAGGCAAAAAGAGGCCCGAGTAGAGGAGCCGTGCAGGCAAGAAGACGCCCGAACACTGTCCGGCAAGCAAGAATAAGCCCGAACGCAGAATCCCGCAGGCAAGAACGGGCCTGAACAGAGTCCCACTGGCAAGAAGAAGCACGAATAGAAGAGGCCCCTAGGCAAGAATAGGCCCGAGTAGAGTCCCGCTCCCAAGATTAGGCCCGAACGGAGAGTCCCGCAGGCCAGAAACGACCGAACGGAGAGTCCCGCGGGCGAGAATAGGCCCAAAGAGATGTCCTGCAGGCGAGAATACGCCCAAATTGAGAATCCCACAGGTCAGCATAACCCTGAAAGGAGATTCCCGCAGGCAAGCATAGGCCCGAACAGAGTCCCGCAAGCCGGAATAGGACGGAACGGAGTTTCCCGTGGGCAACCATAGGCCTGGACAGAGTCCCGCAGGCAAGAATAGGCCCGAGTAGAGGGGCTGTGCAGGCAAGAAGAGGCCCGAACAGATTCCTGCAGGCAAGAATAGGCCCAAATGAAGAGCCCCGCTGGCAACAAGAGACCCGAACAGAGTCCCGAAGGCCAGAAAGGCCCGAACGGAGAGTTCCGCAGGTGAGAGTAGGCCCGAACGGAGAGTCCCGCAGGCCAGAGTCGGCCCGAATAGAGGAGCCCTTAGGCAAACATAGGCCCGAATAGAGACCCGCTCACAAGAATAGGCCCGAACGGACAGTCCCGCAGGCCAGAATTGGCCCGAATGGTGATTCCCGCAGGCCAGCATAGGCCCGAACAGAGTCTTGCAGGCAAGAATAGGCCCAAACGAAGAGCCCCGCTGGCAAGAAGAGACCCGAACAGAGTCCCGAAGGCCAGAAAGGCCCGAACGGAGAGTTCCGCAGGTGAGAATAGGCCCGAACGGAGAGTCCCGCAGGCCAGAAAAGCCCGAACAGAGGGTCTCGAAGACGAGAATGGGCCCGAACGAGGGTCCCGCAGACCACGATAGGAGCGAACGGAGAGTCTCGCAGGCCAGAATAGGCCCGAACAGAGTCCCGCAGGGAAGTATAGGCCCGAATAGAGTTCCGCAGGGAAGGACAGGCCTGAATAGAGGAGCCCCGCACACACTATCAGGCCTGAATAGCGGAGCCCCGTACAAACGAACAGGCCCGAGTAGCAGAGCCCTGCAAGCACGAACAGACCCGAGTAGCGGAACCCCGCAAGCACAAACAGGCCCGAGTAGTGGAGCCCTGCAAGCACGAACAGACCCGAGTAGCGGAGCCCCGCATGCACGAACAGGCCCAAGTAGTGGAGCCCCGCATGCACCAACAGATCCGAGCAGCGGAGCCCCACACGCACAATCAGGCCTGAGTAGCGGAGCTCCGCATGCTAGAACAGGACCGAATATCGGAGCTCCGTAAGCACAAAAGGCTGGAATAGAGCAGCCCCGCACGCAACAGGAGACCCGAAAGGAGACACCCAGAGGCTAGATTAGGTCCGAACGGAGAGTTTTGCAGGTCAGAATTGTCCCGAACGGAGAGACCCGCAGGCAAGAATAGGCCGGAACGGAGAGACCCGCAGGGAAGAATAGGCCCGAACGGAGAGTCGCCCAGGCGAGCATAGGCCCGAACGGAGAGTTGCGCAGGCGAGCATAGGCCCGAAGGAAAGTCCCGCAGGCGAGAAAATATGCCCAAATTGAGAATACCGCAGGCCAGCATACGCCTGAACGGAGATTCCCGCAGGCAATCATAGGCCCAAACAGAGTCCTGCAGGCCAGAATAGGCCGGAACAGAGATTCCTGCAGGCAAGCATAGGCCCGAACAGAGTCCCGCAGGCCAGGGTACGCCCGAACGGAGATTCCCGGAGCAAGGAGAGGCCCGAACAGAGTCCCGCAGGCAAGAATAGGCCCGAGTAGAGCAGCCATGCAGGCAAGATGAGGCACGAACAGAGTCCCGCTGGCAAGAGTAGCCCTGAACGGAGAACCCACAGGCAAGAATAGGCTCAAACGGAGAGTCCCGCAGACAAGAATAGGCCCGAACAGAATCCCAGAGGCAAGAATAGAGGAGCCCCGTAGGCAAGAGTAGGCCCGACTGAAGTCCCGCTCCAGAGAATAGGCCCGAACGGAGAGTCCCGTAGGCGAAAAAGGCCTGAACAGAGAGCCCCGCAGGCAGGCATGGGCCCGAACAGAGTCCCACAGGCCAGAATAGTCCCGAACAGAGATTCCCGGAGCAAGAATAGCCCCGAACAGAATTCCGCAGGCCAGAATAGGCCAGAACAGGGATTTCCGAAAGCAACCAAAGGCCCGAACAGAGTCCCGCAGGCCAGCATACGCCTGAACGGAGATTGCCGAAGGGAAGCCTAGGCCCGAACGAAGAGTCCCGGAGGCAAGAATAGGCCCCCATAGAGTCCCACAGGCAAAAAGAGGCCCGAGTAGAGGAGCCGTGCAGGCAAGAAGAGGCCCGAACAGAGTCCCGCGGGCAAGGATACGCCCAAACGGAGAGTCCCGCAGGCAAGAATAGGCCCGAACGGAGAGACCCGCAGGCCAGCATACGCCTGAAAGGAGATTCCCGCAGGCAAGCATAGGCCCAAACAGAGTCCCGCAGGTGAGAATAGGCCCGAACGGAGAGTTCCGCAGCACAGAATAGGCCCGAACAGAGTCCCGCAGGCCAGAATAGGCCCGAACAGAGATTCCCGGAGCAAGAATAGCCACGAACAGAATTCCGCAGGCCAGTATAGGCCAGAACGGGGATTTCTGAAAGCAACCAAAGGCCCGGACAGAGTCCCGCAGGCCAGCATACGCCTGAACGGAGATTGCCGAAGGGAAGCATAGGCCCGAACGAAGAGTCCCGCAGGCCAGAATAGGCCCGAACGGAGATTGTCGGAGGCAAGAATAGGCCCCAATAGAGTCCCACAGGCAAGAATAGGCCCGAGTAGAGGAGACGTGCAGGAAAGTAGAGGCCCGAACAGAGTCCCGCAGGCAAGAATAGGCCCGAACGGAGAGCCCCGCAGGCCAGCATATGCCTGAACGGAGATTCCCGCAGGCAAGCATAGGCCCGAACGAAGAGTCCCGCAGGCCAGAATAGGCCCGAAGGGAAGTCCCGCAGGCGAGAATACGCTCAAACTGAGAATCCCGCAGGCCAGCATAGGCCTGAACCAACATTCCCGCAGGCAAGCATAGGCCCGAATAGGGTCCCGCAGGCAAGAAGAGGCCCGAACGGAGATTTTCGGAAGAAACAATAGGCCCGAACAGAGTCCCACAGGCAAGAATAGGCCCGAGTAGAGGAGCCGTGCTGGCAAGAAGAGGCCCGAACAGAGTCCTAGAGGCAAGAATAGGCCCAAAAGGAGAGCCCCGCAGGTCAGAAAGCCCCGAGCACGGAGTCCCGCAGGTGAGAATATGCCCGAACGGAGAGTCCCACAGGCCAGAATTGGCCCAAACGGTCATTCCCGCAGGCAAGCATAGGCCCGAACAGAGTCCAGCAGGCAGCATAGGCCCGAACGGAGATTCCCGGACCAAGAATAGACCCGAACGGTGTCCCGAAGGCAAAAAGAGGCCCGAGTAGAGGAGCCGTGCAGGCAAGAAGACGCCCGAACACTGTCCGGCAAGCAAGAATAAGCCCGAACGCAGAATCCCGCAGGCAAGAACGGGCCTGAACAGAGTCCCACTGGCAAGAAGAAGCACGAATAGAAGAGGCCCCTAGGCAAGAATAGGCCCGAGTAGAGTCCCGCTCCCAAGATTAGGCCCGAACGGAGAGTCCCGCAGGCCAGAAACGACCGAACGGAGAGTCCCGCGGGCGAGAATAGGCCCAAAGAGATGTCCTGCAGGCGAGAATACGCCCAAATTGAGAATCCCACAGGTCAGCATAACCCTGAAAGGAGATTCCCGCAGGCAAGCATAGGCCCGAACAGAGTCCCGCAAGCCGGAATAGGACGGAACGGAGTTTCCCGTGGGCAACCATAGGCCTGGACAGAGTCCCGCAGGCAAGAATAGGCCCGAGTAGAGGGGCTGTGCAGGCAAGAAGAGGCCCGAACAGATTCCTGCAGGCAAGAATAGGCCCAAATGAAGAGCCCCGCTGGCAACAAGAGACCCGAACAGAGTCCCGAAGGCCAGAAAGGCCCGAACGGAGAGTTCCGCAGGTGAGAGTAGGCCCGAACGGAGAGTCCCGCAGGCCAGAGTCGGCCCGAATAGAGGAGCCCTTAGGCAAACATAGGCCCGAATAGAGACCCGCTCACAAGAATAGGCCCGAACGGACAGTCCCGCAGGCCAGAATTGGCCCGAATGGTGATTCCCGCAGGCCAGCATAGGCCCGAACAGAGTCTTGCAGGCAAGAATAGGCCCAAACGAAGAGCCCCGCTGGCAAGAAGAGACCCGAACAGAGTCCCGAAGGCCAGAAAGGCCCGAACGGAGAGTTCCGCAGGTGAGAATAGGCCCGAACGGAGAGTCCCGCAGGCCAGAAAAGCCCGAACAGAGGGTCTCGAAGGCGAGAATGGGCCCGAACGAGGGTCCCGCAGACCACGATAGGAGCGAACGGAGAGTCTCGCAGGCCAGAATAGGCCCGAACAGAGTCCCGCAGGGAAGTATAGGCCCGAATAGAGTTCCGCAGGGAAGGACAGGCCTGAATAGAGGAGCCCCGCACACACTATCAGGCCTGAATAGCGGAGCCCCGTACAAACGAACAGGCCCGAGTAGCAGAGCCCTGCAAGCACGAACAGACCCGAGTAGCGGAACCCCGCAAGCACAAACAGGCCCGAGTAGTGGAGCCCTGCAAGCACGAACAGACCCGAGTAGCGGAGCCCCGCATGCACGAACAGGCCCAAGTAGTGGAGCCCCGCATGCACCAACAGACCCGAGCAGCGGAGCCCCACACGCACAATCAGGCCTGAGTAGCGGAGCTCCGCATGCTAGAACAGGACCGAATATCGGAGCTCCGTAAGCACAAAAGGCTGGAATAGAGCAGCCCCGCACGCAACAGGAGACCCGAAAGGAGACACCCAGAGGCTAGATTAGGTCCGAACGGAGAGTTTTGCAGGTCAGAATTGTCCCGAACGGAGAGACCCGCAGGCAAGAATAGGCCGGAACGGAGAGACCCGCAGGGAAGAATAGGCCCGAACGGAGAGTCGCCCAGGCGAGCATAGGCCCGAACGGAGAGTTGCGCAGGCGAGCATAGGCCCGAAGGAAAGTCCCGCAGGCGAGAAAATATGCCCAAATTGAGAATACCGCAGGCCAGCATACGCCTGAACGGAGATTCCCGCAGGCAATCATAGGCCCAAACAGAGTCCTGCAGGCCAGGGTACGCCCGAACGGAGATTCTCGGAGCAAGGAGAGGCCCGAACAGAGTCCCGCAGGCAAGAATAGGCCCGAGTAGAGCAGCCATGCAGGCAAGATGAGGCACGAACAGAGTCCCGCTGGCAAGAGTAGCCCTGAACGGAGAACCCACAGGCAAGAATAGGCTCAAACGGAGAGTTTCGAAAACAAGAATAGGCACGAACAGAATCCCAGAGGCAAGAATAGAGGAGCCCCGTAGGCAAGAGTAGGCCCGACTGAAGTCCCGCTCCAGAGAATAGGCCCGAACGGAGAGTCCCGTAGGCGAAAAAGGCCTGAACAGAGAGCCCCGCAGGCAGGCATGGGCCCGAACAGAGTCCCACAGGCCAGAATAGTCCCGAACAGAGATTCCCGGAGCAAGAATAGCCCCGAACAGAATTCTGCAGGCCAGAATAGGCCAGAACAGGGATTTCCGAAAGCAACCAAAGGCCCGAACAGAGTCCCGCAGGCCAGCATACGCCTGAACGGAGATTGCCGAAGGGAAGCCTAGGCCCGAACGAAGAGTCCCGGAGGCAAGAATAGGCCCCCATAGAGTCCCACAGGCAAAAAGAGGCCCGAGTAGAGGAGCCGTGCAGGCAAGAAGAGGCCCGAACAGAGTCCCGCGGGCAAGGATACGCCCAAACGGAGAGTCCCGCAGGCAAGAATAGGCCCGAACGGAGAGACCCGCAGGCCAGCATACGCCTGAAAGGAGATTCCCGCAGGCAAGCATAGGCCCAAACAGAGTCCCGCAGGTGAGAATAGGCCCGAACGGAGAGTTCCGCAGCACAGAATAGGCCCGAACAGAGTCCCGCAGGCCAGAATAGGCCCGAACAGAGATTCCCGGAGCAAGAATAGCCACGAACAGAATTCCGCAGGCCAGTATAGGCCAGAACGGGGATTTCTGAAAGCAACCAAAGGCCCGGACAGAGTCCCGCAGGCCAGCATACGCCTGAACGGAGATTGCCGAAGGGAAGCATAGGCCCGAACGAAGAGTCCCGCAGGCCAGAATAGGCCCGAACGGAGATTGTCGGAGGCAAGAATAGGCCCCAATAGAGTCCCACAGGCAAGAATAGGCCCGAGTAGAGGAGACGTGCAGGAAAGTAGAGGCCCGAACAGAGTCCCGCAGGCAAGAATAGGCCCGAACGGAGAGCCCCGCAGGCCAGCATATGCCTGAACGGAGATTCCCGCAGGCAAGCATAGGCCCGAACGAAGAGTCCCGCAGGCCAGAATAGGCCCGAAGGGAAGTCCCGCAGGCGAGAATACGCTCAAACTGAGAATCCCGCAGGCCAGCATAGGCCTGAACCAACATTCCCGCAGGCAAGCATAGGCCCGAATAGGGTCCCGCAGGCAAGAAGAGGCCCAAACGGAGATTTTCGGAAGAAACAATAGGCCCGAACAGAGTCCCACAGGCAAGAATAGGCCCGAGTAGAGGAGCCGTGCTGGCAAGAAGAGGCCCGAACAGAGTCCTAGAGGCAAGAATAGGCCCAAAAGGAGAGCCCCGCAGGTCAGAAAGCCCCGAGCACGGAGTCCCGCAGGTGAGAATATGCCCGAACGGAGAGTCCCACAGGCCAGAATTGGCCCAAACGGTCATTCCCGCAGGCAAGCATAGGCCCGAACAGAGTCCAGCAGGCAGCATAGGCCCGAACGGAGATTCCCGGACCAAGAATAGACCCGAACGGTGTCCCGAAGGCAAAAAGAGGCCCGAGTAGAGGAGCCGTGCAGGCAAGAAGACGCCCGAACACTGTCCGGCAAGCAAGAATAAGCCCGAACGCAGAATCCCGCAGGCAAGAACGGGCCTGAACAGAGTCCCACTGGCAAGAAGAAGCACGAATAGAAGAGGCCCCTAGGCAAGAATAGGCCCGAGTAGAGTCCCGCTCCCAAGATTAGGCCCGAACGGAGAGTCCCGCAGGCCAGAAACGACCGAACGGAGAGTCCCGCGGGCGAGAATAGGCCCAAAGAGATGTCCTGCAGGCGAGAATACGCCCAAATTGAGAATCCCACAGGTCAGCATAACCCTGAAAGGAGATTCCCGCAGGCAAGCATAGGCCCGAACAGAGTCCCGCAAGCCGGAATAGGACGGAACGGAGTTTCCCGTGGGCAACCATAGGCCTGGACAGAGTCCCGCAGGCAAAAATAGGCCCGAGTAGAGGGGCTGTGCAGGCAAGAAGAGGCCCGAACAGATTCCTGCAGGCAAGAATAGGCCCAAATGAAGAGCCCCGCTGGCAACAAGAGACCCGAACAGAGTCCCGAAGGCCAGAAAGGCCCGAACGGAGAGTTCCGCAGGTGAGAGTAGGCCCGAACGGAGAGTCCCGCAGGCCAGAGTCGGCCCGAATAGAGGAGCCCTTAGGCAAACATAGGCCCGAATAGAGACCCGCTCACAAGAATAGGCCCGAACGGACAGTCCCGCAGGCCAGAATTGGCCCGAATGGTGATTCCCGCAGGCCAGCATAGGCCCGAACAGAGTCTTGCAGGCAAGAATAGGCCCAAACGAAGAGCCCCGCTGGCAAGAAGAGACCCGAACAGAGTCCCGAAGGCCAGAAAGGCCCGAACGGAGAGTTCCGCAGGTGAGAATAGGCCCGAACGGAGAGTCCCGCAGGCCAGAAAAGCCCGAACAGAGGGTCTCGAAGGCGAGAATGGGCCCGAACGAGGGTCCCGCAGACCACGATAGGAGCGAACGGAGAGTCTCGCAGGCCAGAATAGGCCCGAACAGAGTCCCGCAGGGAAGTATAGGCCCGAATAGAGTTCCGCAGGGAAGGACAGGCCTGAATAGAGGAGCCCCGCACACACTATCAGGCCTGAATAGCGGAGCCCCGTACAAACGAACAGGCCCGAGTAGCAGAGCCCTGCAAGCACGAACAGACCCGAGTAGCGGAACCCCGCAAGCACAAACAGGCCCGAGTAGTGGAGCCCTGCAAGCACGAACAGACCCGAGTAGCGGAGCCCCGCATGCACGAACAGGCCCAAGTAGTGGAGCCCCGCATGCACCAACAGACCCGAGCAGCGGAGCCCCACACGCACAATCAGGCCTGAGTAGCGGAGCTCCGCATGCTAGAACAGGACCGAATATCGGAGCTCCGTAAGCACAAAAGGCTGGAATAGAGCAGCCCCGCACGCAACAGGAGACCCGAAAGGAGACACCCAGAGGCTAGATTAGGTCCGAACGGAGAGTTTTGCAGGTCAGAATTGTCCCGAACGGAGAGACCCGCAGGCAAGAATAGGCCGGAACGGAGAGACCCGCAGGGAAGAATAGGCCCGAACGGAGAGTCGCCCAGGCGAGCATAGGCCCGAACGGAGAGTTGCGCAGGCGAGCATAGGCCCGAAGGAAAGTCCCGCAGGCGAGAAAATATGCCCAAATTGAGAATACCGCAGGCCAGCATACGCCTGAACGGAGATTCCCGCAGGCAATCATAGGCCCAAACAGAGTCCTGCAGGCCAGAATAGGCCGGAACAGAGATTCCTGCAGGCAAGCATAGGCCCGAACAGAGTCCCGCAGGCCAGGGTACGCCCGAACGGAGATTCCCGGAGCAAGGAGAGGCCCGAACAGAGTCCCGCAGGCAAGAATAGGCCCGAGTAGAGCAGCCATGCAGGCAAGATGAGGCACGAACAGAGTCCCGCTGGCAAGAGTAGCCCTGAACGGAGAACCCACAGGCTACCCTAAATTCTGAATCGGAACTACTGCCCTTGCCTTAACTAGTATCCTGAACTAGTAGCCTCGTCTGAACTACTCCCCTTAACTAGTAGCCTTGCCTTAAGTAATAGTCTTAATGTCTACCCTTGCCTTACTAGTACCCTGAACTAGTAGCCCAGCCTTAACTAGTACCCTGGCCGTCACTAGTACCCTTGCCTCAACTAGTACCCTGGCATCAACTAGTAGTCTTAACTAGTACCCTGGCCTTAACTAGTAGCATGAACTTGCACCCTTGCATCAACTAGTAGCCTAAACTAATACTCTTGCCTGAAGTCGTAGCCTTCACTTGTACCTTGCCTTCCTAGTAGCCTTAACTAGTACCCGTCCATTAACTGGTACTCTTAACTAGTACAGTGGCCCTAACTAGTGGCCTGAACTAGTCCCCTTGCCTTAGGTAGTCCCTTTTCCAAACTAGTACCCTTATTGAGTACCCCTATGGAGTAGGGTATGGTACAGTAGGGTGTCATAAGGTAGGGTAGCATACGGTAGAACAGAGAAAACAGAATCCAATAGAATAGAAGAGGATAAGTCAGGATAGCTTCGTTTCGTGTAGGGTATGGTAGAGTAGCATCGGATGGAATAGAGAAAAGAGAACACGAGAATCCAATACAACAGAATCGAAAAGAAGAGACTAGATGAGGAAAGACTAGGGCGGGATAGGGTTCTGTAGAATAGAAGAGCGTAGAATGGTGTGGAATGGAGTCAAATGCAGTCAAACCGAGATGAATAGACTAGAAAAGAGTTGAATAGAGCGGAATAGCACCGAATAGGGACATATAGGGCTGAGTCGAGCCCAATCGAGCCCAATCAAGTCCAATCGACCAGATTCGAGCTGAATGGAGCCGAATGGAGCTGGAATGAGCCAAATAGAGACCAAGAAAATGAGCCAAGCTAGATCGAGCCAAATCGCACCTAATCGCATCCTATTGCATCGAATCTCGTCGAAGTCCATCCAGTCCCATCAAAACCCATCGAATCTCATGAAATCTCACCGAATCCCGTCCAATTGTGTCAAATCGGGTCGAATCGAATGCAATGGAATTCAATAGAACAGCTTAGAGTAGTGTAGGTTAGGCTGGGATTCAATAGGGTAGGGCACAGAGGAATAGACTAGAGAAGCGTAGAGTAGAAGAGAATACAAAGAGTAGAACGGAGTAGAGTGGAGTAGAGTAGACTAGTCAGAGACGAGTAGTGCAGAATAGAGATGAATAGATCCAATTTGAGCTGAATCGAGTCGAATGGAGAGGAAATGAGGCAAATCTCAATGAATCGAATAGATTAAAGTAGGGTGGGGGAGAAGAGAATAGAATAGTGTAGAATGGAGTCGAACAGAGTAGAATGGTGTGGAATGGAGTCGAATGGAGCCAAATAGAGACGAATAAAGTAGAAAAGAGTTGAATAGAGCTGAACAGGGCCGGATAAGTTTGGATCGAGCCTAATGATGCTGAATTGAGCAGAATCGAGCCAAATTGACCCGATTCAAGCCAAATCGAGCTAAATCAAGCCAATTCAAGCCTAATCCCATGGAATAGCCTTGAAAGGCATTGAATCGAATGGAATAGATTAGAGTAGAGGAGGGTAGAGTAGGAGGGGTTAGACTAGAACAGAACAGAACACAAGAGAAAGAATCGAATAGAATGAAGTAGAGACGAGTACAGTAGAATAGAGTCCAATAGAGTTGAATAGAGCCAAAGAGAGCTGAATGCAGCCGAATCCACCAAATTCGAGGTGAATCGAGAAGAATCATGTCGCATCGCGTTGAAAAGTGTCATATCCAATCAACTAGTTTAGTGTAGGGCAGGTAAGCTGAGGGGAGGGTAGGGTAGAAAAGAATAGATTAGAATAGACCAGAAAGAATAGGGAAGAGTAGACTAGAGTCAAATCGAGTCAAATCCTGCCGAAAAGAGCCGAATAGAGATGAAAAGGGCCAAGTCAAACCGAATCGAGTTGAATTCGCACAAAAAGGAGCTGATTCGAGCCGACATGACCTGAATCAGGTCGAATCCCGTTCAAGTCTGTTGAATAGAATAGAACAGATTACAGTAGGCTAAGTTAGAGTAGGGTAGGATAGACCAAAATGCAGTAGAACAGAACAGGATAGAAGAGAACTGAAAGAATAGAATAGGGTCGAGTAGTGCAGAGTCTAGAAGAATAGAGTTGAATATTGCCGACTAGTTATTTATTTATTTTTTTAGAGCAAAATAGAGCCCAAAAGACCCAACGTGATAGACACCAAGATGAATGGCGCCGAATCCCGCGGAATCATGCTGGATCGCGTCGAATCCCGTTGAATTGCATTGAATCCCATCCATTCAAGTCCAATCCAATCGAATCGATTAGAATAGACTAGAGAAGGGTAGAGTACAAGAAAATAGAATAGAGAAGAGTACAGTCGGATGGAGTAGAATGGTGTAGAATGGAGTTGAAAAGAGATAATAGAGTTGAGTAGACTCATAGAGCCATATAGAGTTGAATAGAGCCTATTCAAGCTGAATAGAGCTGACCAGGGCGAAATGGAGCCGATTAGAACTGAATCGAACCGATTGGAGCCCAAGAGGGATGAATGGAGTGCAACGGAGCCGATTGGAGCCGAATCGCATCGAAATGCGTGGAATCGAATCCAGTGGAATAGACTAGAGTAGGGTTGGTTAAAATAGAGTAGAAGAGAATTGAACACAGTAAAAGAGAATAAAAAGAATACAAGAGAATCGAGTCCAAAAGGTTAGAGCAGAGCAGAATAGTGTAGAGTAGAACAGAGTCGAATAGAGTCGAATCGAGCCAAATGGAGAAGACACGAGGCAAATCGCGTTGAATCCCCTCGGACCAATTCCAGTCAATTAGGGGAGGGTAGAGTAAAATAGTGTTGAGTGGAGTAGAATGCTGTGCAACGCAATCGAATGGAGTCGAAAAGGGTAGAAAAGAGCCGAATGGTGCTGAAGAGGGCCGAAGAGGGCCGAATCGAGCTGAATTGAGCCAAATCCAGCAAATCGAGCCTAATGGAGCTGAATTGAGCCGAATCCAGCTGAATCGACACTCTTCGAGCCAAATGGAGCCGAATGGACATGAATCGAACCAATTCGACCTGAATCGTGTCCAAATTCATGGAATCGAATTGAACAGATTAGAGTAGGGGAGGTTCGGGTATGGCAGGGTGGAATAGAGTAGAGTAGCATAGAATAAAACAGAAGAGACTAGAAGAGAACAGAACAATACAGAATGAATACAGAAAACAGTAGGCTAGAGTAGCGTAGAGGGAAACAGAGTAGAGTAGAATAGATTCGAACAGAGCTAAATAGAGCCAAACTGAGCCGAATCGTGTCCAAATGGGTTGAATCCAATCCAATCAAATGGATTAGAAGAGATTAGAGTTGGGTAGCATAGGGTAGGGTAGAAGAGAGTAGAATAGAACAGAACAGAATAGCAAGAAGAAAGAAAATAGAGAAAAGTAGACTAGAGTAGGATAGAGTAGGCTAGTGTAGAATAGGGTAGACTCGAATACAGCTGAATAGAGCCGAATGGAGTCGAAATGAGAGGAATCACGTCTAATCGATTCGAGTAAATTAGAGTGGTGTAGGATAGAGTAGAGCAGAATAGTGTAGAATGGTGTGGAATAAATAGAAGTAGTAGAATGGAGTCAAATAGAGACAAAAAGAGTAGAGAAGAGTCGAATAGAGCAGAATAGGGCCGAAAGAGGCCGAATTGAGCAGAATCGAAGCAATTCAAGCCAAACGAACCGAATAGAGCCAAATGGAATAGAATCGAGCTGATTCAAGCTTAATCACGTCGAATCCCGTTCAATGCATCCAATCCAATCCAAACGTATAGATTAGAGAAGGGGAGAGGAGGGTGGACTAGAATAGAGTAGACTAGAATAGAAGAGATTAGAACAGAATAGAAGGAATAGAATAGAGTAGAAAAGAGTAGGGTCGAATAGACTCGAATAGAGTCGATTAGAGACGAATAGGCCAAATAGAGACGAATAGAGAAAACAGAGCTGAATGGAGCCGAAGAGAGATGTAAAGGAGCCATATAGAGCCGATTCGCACCTAATCGAGCTGAATCAAGCAGAATCACGCCGACTGTCACTGAATAGCGTCGAATCACATCGAATCACGTCGAATCACATCGTTTTGTGTCAGACCGGGTCGAATCGCTTCGGATCGCATCGGATTGCATCGAATGTCGTCGAATCACGACGAATCACGTCCCATCACGTCCAATAACTTCGAACTGCGTCCAATCTCCCAGAATTCTGCTGAATCACGTCGAATCGTATGGAATCTCGTCTAATCTCTTTGAATCCCGTCCAATGCCTTCGGACCTTGTCGAATCCCGTCGAATCCTGTCCAATTGCGTCGAAGTGAATCGAATTGAATCAAATAGATTCAAGTAGGGTGGGTTTGGGTGGGGTGCAGTAGGGTTGGGTAGGGTAGGATAGAACAGAGTCCAACAGAATAGGAGAGAACAGAACAGAACAGAAAGAATCCAGCAGAATAGAATAGAGTAGAAAAGAGTCAGATAGTGCAGAACATAGCCGAATTGAGGCGAATGGAGACAAAACAAGATGAATCGCGTTGAGTCGCTTCGAAACGGGTCCAATCGAATCCATTAGAATAGATTAGGGTAGGGAAGGGTAGACGAGAATAGAGGAGAATAGGGCAGAATGGTGTGGAATGGATTAGAACGGAGCCGACTAGAGACGAAGAGAGTAGAAAAGAGTCGAATAGAGCATAGTTGGGCCGAATAGGGCCAAAGAAGGCCTAATCGAGCAGAATCCAGCAGAATCGATGCCATTGGAGCTGAATGGAGCAAAATGGAGCCCAATCGAACCGACTCGAAGCGAATTGATCTGATTCAAGCCTAATCGGGTCGAATGGCGTGAAAATGCGATGACTCGAACAGAATCAAAGATTAGAGAAGGGGAGGGGAGCGGCTGGGAGGGTAGAACAGAATAGAATAGAACAGTACATAATAGAAGGAACAGAAGATAGCACAGTACGGTAGAGCAGAGAAGAGTAAAGTCGAGAAGAGGAGAGTCGAATAGAGTGGAATAGTGCAGAATAGAGCCGAATAGAGCCAATTCTAGCCGAATCGAGCCCAATGGAAACAAAACGTGATGAATCGCGTCGAATAGCGTCCAATCGAATCCATTAGAATAGATCAGAGTAGGGTAGGGTAGAACAGAATAGAGTAGAATCGAGTCGAATGGAGTTGCATAGAGAAAACTAGAGTAGAAAAGAGTCGAATCGAGCCGAATAAGGCTGAACCAAGTCGAATTGAGTTGAAACAAGCTGAATCGAAGCGATTCAAGCCAAATCGAGCTGAATCGAGCTGATGGTGCCCAATGAGCCGATTCAAGCATCATCGCGTCCAATCCCATTGAAATGCTTTGAATCGAATCCAATTGAATAGATTCGAAAAGGTTAGGGTAGGGTGGTTTTTGATAGGGTAGACTAGGGTAGACGAAAGCAGACTAGAGTAGAGTAGACAAGAGAAGTCTAGAGCAGTAGCCTAGACAAGACAGCTGGACTAGTCAGACTAGTGGTATAGATCAGTAGGCTAGACAACTAGCCTTGAAGAGTCCCCTTGCCCTGACAAGTACCCTAAATTCTGAATCGGAACTACTGCCCTTGCCTTAACTAGTATCCTGAACTAGTAGCCTCGTCTGAACTACTCCCCTTAACTAGTAGCCTTGCCTTAAGTAATAGTCTTAATGTCTACCCTTGCCTTACTAGTACCCTGAACTAGTAGCCCAGCCTTAACTAGTACCCTGGCCGTCACTAGTACCCTTGCCTCAACTAGTACCCTGGCATCAACTAGTAGTCTTAACTAGTACCCTGGCCTTAACTAGTAGCATGAACTTGCACCCTTGCATCAACTAGTAGCCTAAACTAATACTCTTGCCTGAAGTCGTAGCCTTCACTTGTACCTTGCCTTCCTAGTAGCCTTAACTAGTACCCGTCCATTAACTGGTACTCTTAACTAGTACAGTGGCCCTAACTAGTGGCCTGAACTAGTCCCCTTGCCTTAGGTAGTCCCTTTTCCAAACTAGTACCCTTATTGAGTACCCCTATGGAGTAGGGTATGGTACAGTAGGGTGTCATAAGGTAGGGTAGCATACGGTAGAACAGAGAAAACAGAATCCAATAGAATAGAAGAGGATAAGTCAGGATAGCTTCGTTTCGTGTAGGGTATGGTAGAGTAGCATCGGATGGAATAGAGAAAAGAGAACACGAGAATCCAATACAACAGAATCGAAAAGAAGAGACTAGATGAGGAAAGACTAGGGCGGGATAGGGTTCTGTAGAATAGAAGAGCGTAGAATGGTGTGGAATGGAGTCAAATGCAGTCAAACCGAGATGAATAGACTAGAAAAGAGTTGAATAGAGCGGAATAGCACCGAATAGGGACATATAGGGCTGAGTCGAGCCCAATCGAGCCCAATCAAGTCCAATCGACCAGATTCGAGCTGAATGGAGCCGAATGGAGCTGGAATGAGCCAAGTAGAGACAATTGGAGGATTCGTTAGGGTTTTCTGTGTATAAGATCATGTCATCTGCAAATACAAATAATTTTACTTCTTCCTTGCCAATCCGGATGCCCTTTATTTCTTGGTCTAGCCTAATTGCTCTGGCTAGACCTTCTAGCACAATGTTGAATAAGAGAGGTGATAAAGGGCATCCTTGTCTGGTTCCCGTTCTCAAGGGAAATGCTTTCAGGCTCTCTCCATTGAGAGTGATGTTGGCTGTTGGCTTTGCATATATGCCCTTTATTATGTTGAGGAAATTTCCTTCAATTCCTATTTTATTAAGAGTTTTTATCATAAATGGGTGTTGGACTTTGTCAAATGCCTTTTCTGCATCAATTGATAAGATCATGTGGTTTTTGTCTTTTGTTTTCTTTACATGGTGGATTACATTAATGGTTTTTCTAATATTAAACAACCTTGGATACCTGGTATAAATCACACTTGGTCGTGGTGAATTATTTTTTTGATATGTTGTTGAATTCTATCGGCTAGAATTTTGTTGAGGATTTTTGCGTCTATGTTCATGAGGGATATAGGTCTGTAATTTTCTTTTTTTGTGATGTCTTTACCTGGTTTTGGTATCAGGGGTATGGTGGCTTCATGGAATGAGTTAGGTAGTATTCCGTCATTTTTTATGCTTTGAAATACCTTTAGTAGTAGTGGTGTTAACTCTTCTCTGAAAATTTGGTAAAACTCTGCAGTGTAGCCTTCCGGGCCAGGGCTTTTTTTTGTTGGAAGTTTTTTGATTACCGTTTCAATCTCTTTTTTTGTTATGGGTCTATTTAGTTGTTCTACTTGTGATTGTGTTAGTTTAGGTTGGTAGTGTTTTTCCAGGAATTCATCCGTTTCTTCTAGGTTTGCAAATTTGTTAGAGTACACTTTTTCGTAATTATCTGATATGATTCTTTTAATTTCGCTTGGGTCTGTTGTGATGTGGCCCTTCTCGTTTCTTATTCGGGTTGTTTCCTTTCCCGTATTTCTTTAGTCAGTCTAGCCAATGGTTTATCAATTTTGTTAATTTTTTCAAAGAAGCAGCTTTTGGCTTTGTTAATTCTTTCAATTGTTTTTCTGTTCTCTAATTCTTTTAGTTCAGCTCTAATTTTTATTATTTGCTTTCTTCTGGTGCCTGATGGATTCTTTTGTTGCTCACTTTCTATTTGTTGAAAATCAGTTCTCTGATTTTGGCTCTTTCTTCTTTTTGTATGTGTACATTTGTCATTATAAATTTTCCTCTGAGCACTGCTTTTGCGGTGTCCCAGAGGTTTTGATAGGGAGTATTTTCCTTCTCGTTGCATCCTATGAATTTCCTTATTCCCTCCTTAATGTCTTCTATAACCCAGTCTTTTTTCAGGAGGGTAGTGTTCAGTTTCCAAGTATTTGATTTCTTTTCCCTAGTATTTCTGTTATTGATTTCTACTTTTTTGGCCTTGTGGTCTCAGAAGATGCTTTGTAATATTTTGATGTTTTGGATTCTGCAAAGGTTTGTTTTATGACCTAATATGTGGTCTATTCTAGAGAATGTTCCATGTGCGCTAGAAAAAAAAAGTATACTTTGCAGCAGTTGGGTGGAGAGTTCTGCATAAGTCAATGAGGTCAAGTTGGTTGATTGTTGTAGTTAGGTCTTCCATGTCTCTATTGAGCTTCTTACTGGCTGTCCTGTCCTTCTCCAAAAGTGGTGTGTTGAAGTCTCCTACTATAAATGTGGAGGTGTCTATCTCACTTTTCAGTTCTGTTAAAATTTGTTTTATGTATCTTGCAGCCCTGTCATTGGGTGCATAAATATTTAATATGGTTATATCTTCCTGATCAATTGTCCCTTTTATCATATGTAGTGTCCTTCTTTATCCTTTGTGGTGGATTTAAGTTTAAAGTCTATTTTGTCAGAAAATAATATTGCTACTCCTTTTTTGCTTATTCTTTGCTCGATATATTTTTTCCATCCTTTGAGTTTTAGTTTGTTTGTGTCTTTAAGTCTAAGGTGTGTTTCTTGTAGGCAGCATGTAGACGGATCGTGTTCCTTTATCCAGTCCGAGACTCTCTGTCTCTTTATTGGTGCATTTAGTCCATTTACATTCAGCGTAATTATAGATAAGTAAGTGTTTAGTGTTGTCATTTTGATGCCTTTTTATGTGTGTTGTTGACAATTTGATTTTTCCACTTACTTTTTTGTGCTGAGACGTTTTTCTTTGTAAATTGTGAGATTATCATTTTCATAGTGTTTGACTTTATGTTTTTTTAGTCGTTACGTTTTTCTTGGCTTTTATTTTGAGTTATGGAGTTGTTATACCTCTTTGTGGTTACCTTAATATTTACCCCTATTTTTCTAAGTAAATACCTAACTTGTATTGTCCTATATCGCCTGGTATCCCTGTCCATATGGCAGTTTTATGCCACCTGTATTTTGTCCCTCTTTTTGATTATTGTGATCTTTTACATATTGACTTCAATGATTCCCTGTTTTGAGCATTTTTTTTAATTAATGTTAATTTGTTTTTGTGATTTCCCTATTTGAGTTTATATCAGGATGTTCTGTTCTGTGACCCTGTGTTGTGCTGGTATCTGGTATTATTGGTTTTCTGAACAATTTCTTTTAATATTTCTTGTAGCTTTGGTTTGGTTTTTGCAGATTCTCTAAGCTTGTGTTTATCTGTAAATATCTTAATTTCGCCTTCATATTTCAGAGAGAGTTTTGCTGGATATATGATCCTTGGCTGGCAGTTTTTCTCCTTCAGTGCTCTGTATATATCATCCCATTGCCTTCTTGCCTGCATGGTTTCTGCTGAGTAGTCTGAACTTATTCTTATTGATTCTCCCTTGAAGGAGACCTTTCTTTTCTCCCTGGCTGCTTTTAAAATTTTCTCTTTATCTTTGGTTTTGGCAAGTTTGATGATAATATGTCTTGGTGTTTTTCTTTTTGGATCAATCTTAAATGGGGTTCGATGAGCATCTTGGATAGATATCCTTTCGTCTTTCATGATGTCAGGGAAGTTTTCTGTCAGCAGATCCTCAACTATTGTCTCTGTGTTTTCTGTCCTCCCTCCCTGTTCTGGGACTCCAATCACATGCAAGTTATCCTTCTTGATAGAGTCCTACATGATTCTCAGGATTTCTTCATTTTTTTTTTTTGTTCTTTTATCTGATTTTTTTTCAGCTATGTTGGTTTTAATTCGCTGGTCCTCCAGATTTCCCACTCTGCATTCTAATTGCTCGAGTCTGCTTCTCTGACTTCCTATTGCGTTGTCTAATTCTGTAATTTTATCCTTAATATTTTGGGTTTCTGCATGCTGTCTCTCTATGGATTCTTGCGACTTATTAATTTTTCCACTATGTTCTTGAATAATCTTTTTGAGTTCTTCAACTGCTTTATCAGTGTGTTCCTTGGCTTTTTCTGCAGTTTGCCTTATTTCATTTCTGAGGTCATCCCTGATGTCTTGAAGCGTTCTGTAAATTAGTTTTTTATATTCTGTATCTGATAATTCCAGGATTGTATCTTCATTTGGGAAAGATTTTGTTTCTTTTGTTTGGGGGGTTATAGAAGCAGTCATGGTGTGCTTCTTTATGTGGTTTGATATCGACTGCTGTCTCCAAGCCATCTCTAAGACATTGTAGTGATTTATTCTATATTTGCTCACTGAGTCTTATCTTGTTTTGTTTTCTTTCCATATACGTGGGTGGGCTACTAGATTGTATTGTCTTGTTTGTTGTAGCCCTTGACTTACTTATGACCTATTACCAGCTGGTTTGGACTGTTGTCATATATATATGCCTAATCTGATTTTGGGTCATCAAGTGTGTGCTGCACCCTGTCAGCTATCCATCTCGAGAAGTAGTGGTGATAGTTGTGTGCTCCAGATTCTAGTAGCAGCTGGGGTTCACACTCCAGGGGAGGCAGGATGCTGACAGTCTTCCCCCAAGTGTCAGTGAGGTAGGTGTGTCTCTATTCCTAAAGCACCTTGGTGGGAGGGCTCTGCAGCTGTACCTTAGGCCCCCAATGCAAGTACCTCTACTGATTGGTAGGTGTCACCCTCCTTAGACCCCTAAGGCAAGAGGTTAGGTGGTCTGGGGGGAGCTTCAGCCCTCGGTTCCCTGTTGTGGGTCAGTGAGGGCTCTGTTGTATAAGCAGAGATATCACACCTGGGAAACTTGTTTTTCCAGTAAATCCACTAAAAAAAATGAAGTCAGATCCCTATCAGAACTGCCTTTGCATTATAACTGCCACCTTGTTCCTTGTAAAGGTGAAAGCCCGAGATTTGGATCATATATGCTTGGCTGGAGCTGGTTCTGTGTTTTTAGTCCAATTAGGGAAGGATTTTTGGTCTGTAGGTTTTTTGTGGTTGCTTCTCTCAGGCCGGAAGAATGGGTTAGGAAAAGACCAAAAAAAAAAAAAGGAAAAGAAAAACCGAGGAGCAATTCTCCCTCTGGCTCAGGAAATTCCAAAGTTAATGAAGCCGCCTGGGAAGGGGAGGGGAGGGTTCAGAAAAACAGGAGTCGCGCCCCGGAATATAGCCAAAGTTGCTTATCTTGCTTGGGATGACTATTTTATCTGAGATTCCCTAGGGGCGTGTCGCCTATGTGTGCTGGCTGTGTGGAGATTACCTCCGAGGGTCTGGCCCGCTGAAGCCGCGGTCCGATCCTCCACTGCCAGTCCAAAGCCCAGTGTCAAGGTTCCCCTGCTGGGATGCTGCAGTCCCGGCTCCAAAATCAGTCGCTGCCTCCCGAGGACTTCTCATCCCCCCAACGGCGTCACCACTCCGCCCCAGCGGACCGGCTGGGCCCCCTCCCGGGGTTAGTTCAGGGGGGTAGGGCTGCGCCCCGTGTTTGCGCCATCACAAGATGTTGTGTTCAGCTTACCTGCGCCGAATCCTAAGCCCGGCGCCAAGGTTACCTGCCTGGGATGCTGGCTCCAGGCTCCGAAAACAGTCGCTGCTTCCCTGTAGTTGTTCGTTCTCCCTCTCTGTCACTCAGGTCAACTCTTTAAATCTGTGTTTTTTGTTCAGGGTTCATAGATTGTCATGTATGGGATCGATTCACTTCTTTTTCCGAGTCTTTGTTCCAAGAGGGATCCGAGGTAGCGTCCACCTAGTCAGCCATCTTGGCCCCCCTCTGGTTTCTTCATTTTTTTAAATTCTTTTATCTGATTTTTTTCCGGCTATATTGGTGTTAATTCCCTGGTCCTCCAGATTTCCCACTCTGCATTCTAATTGCTCGAGTCTGCTCCTCTGACTTCCTATTGCGTTGTCTAATTCTGTAATTTTATTCTTAATCTCTTCTGAATGCTGTCTCTCTATGGATTCTTGCGACTTATTAATTTTTCCACTATGTTCTTGAATAATCTTTTTGATTTCTTCAACTGCTTTATCAGTGTGTTCCTTGGCTTTTTCTGCAGATTGCCTTATTTCATTTCTGAGGTCATCCCTGATGTCATGAAGCATTCTGTAAATTAGTTTTTTATATTCTGTATCTGATAATTCCAGGATTGTATCTTCATTTGGGAAAGATTTTGATTCTTTAGTTTGGGGGGTTGTAGAAGCAGTCATGGTGTGCTTCTTTATGTGGTTTGATATCGACTGCTGTCTCCGAGCCATCACTTAGATATTGTAGTGATTTATTCTATATTTGCTCACTGAGACTTATCTTGTTTTGTTTCTTTCAATGTACGTAGATGGGCTACTGGATTGTGCTGTCTTGATTGTTGTAGCCCTTGACTCACTTATGACCTATTAGCAGGTGGTTTGGGCTGTTACCAGATATATATGCCTGAGTCCATTCACTATTCTTGAGTAGAATCTGATTTTGGGTCATCAAGTGTGTGATGCACACTGTCAGCTATCCATCTCCAGAAGTAGTGGTGATAGTTGTGTGCACCAGATTCTAGTAGCAGCTGAGGTTCACACTCCAAGGGGGGCAGGATGCTGACAGGCTTCCCCCAAGTGTCAGTGAGGTAGGTGTGTCTCTATTCCTAAAGCACCTTGGTGGGTGGGCTCTGCAGCTGTACCTTAGGCCCCCAATGCAAGTACCTCTACTGATTGGTAGGTGTCACCCTCCTTAGACCCCTAAGGCAGGAGGCTAGGTGGTCTGGGGGGAGCTTCAGCCCTCAGTTCCCTGTTGTGGGTCAGTGAGGGCTCTGTTGATTACGCAGAGATATCAGACCTGGGAAACTTGTCTTTCCAGTAAATCCGCTAAAGCAAATGCAGTCAGATCCTTATCATAAATTCCTTTGCATTATAATAGCCACCTTGTTCCGTGTAGGGATGAAAGCCCGAGACTGTGGATCACATATGCTTGTCTGGAGCTGGTTCTGTGTTTTTAGTCCAATTAGGGAAGGATTTTTGGTCCCTGGGTTTTTTGTAGTTTCTTCTCTCAGGCCATAAGAATGGGTTAGGAAAAAAGCAAAAAAAAAAAAGGAAAAGAAAAACCGAGGAGTAGGTCTCCCTCTGGCTCAGGAAATTCCAAAGTTAATGAAGCCACCTGGGAAGGGGAGGGGAGAGTTCAGAAAAACAGGAGAGGGTAGCTCCCCGGAATATAGACAAAGTTACTTATCTTGCTTGGGATGACTGTTTTATCTGAGATTCCCGAGGAGCGCGACTCCTGTGTGCGCTGGCTGGGTAGAGATTGCCCCCGAGGGTCAGGTCCGTGTCCCTTGCTTGCGCTGTCTCAGAAGCCGCGGTCAGTTCCTCCGCTGCCAGTCCAAAGCCCTGCACCAAGGTTCCCCGGCTGGGACCCTGCACTCTCGGCTCCAAAACCAGTCGCTGCCTCCAGGCAACTTCTCCTCCCTCCAGCTGCGTCGCCGCGTCACCTGCAAGGACCGGCTCGGCCACCTCCAGAGGTCAGTTCAGGAGGCTGGGGCTGCGCCCCGTGTTTACACCCTTACAGGAGGCCGTGCTCAGGTCCCCTGCACCCAGTCCAAAGCCCAGCGCCAAGGTTTCCTGACTGGGACGCTGGTTCCAGGCTCCGAAAACAGTCGCTGCTTCCCTGTAGTTGTTCGTTCTGGGTCTCTGTCACTCAGGTCAACTCTTTAAATCTGTGTTTGTTGGTCAGGGTTTGTAGATTGTCATGTATATGATCGATTCACTTGTTTTTCCGAGTCTTTGTTGCAAGAGGGATCCGAGGTAGCTTCTACCTAGTCAGCCATCTTGGCTCCCTCCCTTGCCTTTTGACTTTTTGCCTTTTTGGCTTTTTTCGTTGTCTTTTTGCTTTTTTCCCTTGTCTTTTTTCCTGTTTGCCTTTTGTGTTGCTTTTTGCCTTGACTTTTTCACTTTTAACCTTGTCTTTTTCATTTTTTTGCATTGCCTTTTTGCCTTTAGGACTCTCCTTTTTGCCTTTTTACTGGTTTGCTGCCCTTTTTGCCTTTTTATGGTATTGCCTTGCCTTTTTGCTTTTTGCCTTGCATTTTACATTTTTGCCCTGTCTTTTGACTTTTTGGCTCTTAGCCTTTTTTCCATTTGCCTTATCTTTTTGCCTTTTTGTCCTTTTGCCTTGCCTTTTTGTCTTGCCTTTTTGCCTTCCCTTTTTCTCTTTTTAGCCTTCCGTTTTAGGTGTTTGCCTTGTCTTTTTCCCTCTTTGCCTTTTTCCTTTTTGCCTTATCTTTTTGCCTTTTTGTCCTTTTGCCTTGTCTTTTTTCCTTGCCTTTATTCTTTTTGCCTTGCCTTTTTTCTTTTTGTCTTGCCTTTTTCGCTTGTCTTTCTTTTTGCCTTGCCTTTTTTCTTTTTGTCTTGCCTTTTTCGCTTGTCTTTTTGGCTTTTTCCTTGCTTTTTTTCCGTTTTTCTCTTTTCTTTTTGCCTTTTTTCATTTCCTTTTTGACTTTTGTCTTGCCTTTTTTCCTTGACTTTGTCTCTTTTTTTTCCTCACCTTTTTATTGCCTTTTTACCTTTATGATTTGCCTTTTTGCCTTTTTACTGGTTTGCCTTTCCTCGTATTGCCTTGCCTTTTTGTCTTTCATTTTACCTTTTTGCCTTGCCTTTTGATTTTTTGCCTCTTTGCCTTTTTCCTTGTCTTTTTTCCTTCCGCATTATCTTTTTGCCTTTTTGTCCTTTTGCCTTGTCTTTTTGCCTATTTTCCTTGCCATTTTGCCTTTTTTCTTTTTGCCTTCCCTTTTTCCTTTTTGCTTTCTTGCCTTTTTACCTTACCTTGCCTTGCCTTTTTGCCTTGCCTTTTTCCCTTGTCTTTTTGGATGTTTGACTTTTTTCCTTGCCTTTTTTCCATTTTAACTTTTGCCTTATCTCTTTCCTTTTTTGCATTTTTGCATTGCCTTTTGCCGTTTTGCTCTGTGTTTTAGCCTTTATTCCTTTCCTTTCATTATCTTTTTGCCTTTTTACTTTTTTATCTTTCCGCCTTTTTCCTTGCCTTGTCTTGCTTCACGTTTTTGCCTTTTTGTCTTGCCTTGTGTTTTTGCCTTTTTTCCTTGACTTGCCTTTGGACTTTTTGCCTTTTTCCCTTTTGTGTTGCCATTTTGCCTTGATTTTCGCTTTTAACCTTGCCTTTTCAATTGCCTTTTTGCCTTTATGACTTGCCTTTTTGCCTTTTCCCTTTCTGCCTTGTCTTTTGACTTTTTGCCTCTTTGGCTTTTTTCCATTTGCCTTATCTTTTTGCCTTTTATCCTTTTGCTTAGGCATTTTGTCTTGTCTTTTTCCCTTTTTGCCTTCCCTTTTTCCCTTTTTAGCCTTCCGTTTTAGCTTTTTGCCTTGTCTTTTTGACTTTTTCCCTCTTCGCCTTTTTTCCTTTTTGCCTTATCTTTTTGCCTTTTTACCCTTTTGCCTTGCCTCTTTGCCTTTTTTCCCTTCCTTTATTCCTTTGTGCCTTGCCTTTTTGCTTTTTTGTCTTGCTTTTCTCCTTTTTGCTTTTCCTTTTTTGCCTCTTTACCTTGCCTTGCCTTCTTCCCTTTTTGCTTTTTCTTTGTCTGTTTGTCTTTCTGCGTTTTTTCCTTGCTTTGTTCCATTTTAACTTTCGCCTTATCTCTTTTCTTATTGCATTTTTGCATTACCTTTTTGCCTTTTTGCTTTTATTCCTTTGCTTGCATTGCCTTTTTGCCTTTTTTTTTTTACCTTTTTCCTTCCCTTGCCTTATTCGCGTTTTTGTCTTGCCTTGTGGTTTTGCCTTTTTGTCTTGTCTTGCCTTTTGCCTTTTTACCTTTTTTCTTTTCGTGCCCTTTTCCCTTGTCTTTTCCACTTTTTTCCTTTCCTTTTTGCCTTTTCTCTTGCCTTTTTGCTTTGACTTCTTCCCTTTTTCCCTTGACTTTTTGATTGCCTTTTTGCCTTTATGATTTGCCTTTTTGTGTTTTTGATTTGCCATTTTGCCTTGCTTTTTTTTCTTTGTCCTTGCCTTTTTGCCCTCCCTTTTTCCTTTTTACCTTGCCTTTACTTATGTTTTTGCCTTTTTGCCTTGTCTATTCCCTTGTCTTTTTGGATTTTTGCCTTTTTTCCATTTTAAGTTTGGCCTTATCTTTTCCTTTTTGCATTGCCTTTTTACTTTGGCTTTCAGCCTTTATTCTTTTCCTTGCAGTGCCTTTTTGCCTTTTTACTTTTTTCTTGCCTTGCCTTGCTTTGCATTTTTGACTTTTTGTCTTGCCTTGCCTTTTGGCTTTTTGCCTTTTTCCTTGTCTTTTTGCCTTTTTCCCTGTCTTTTTGTCTTTTTTCCTTTCCTTTTTGCCTTTTGTTAGGCGGTTAGTGTTGTTTGTTGTTAGGGGGTTAGGGTTTGTTGTTAGGGGGTTGGTGTTGTTTGTTGTTAGAGGGTTAGTGTTTGTTGTCAGGGGGTTAGGGTTCTTTGTTGTTAGGGGGTTAGGGTTGTTTGTTGTTACGGGGTTAGGGTTGTTTGTTGTTACGGGGTTAGTGTTGATTGTTGTTGAGGGTTAGGGTTGTTTTTGTTAGGGTGTTAGGGTTGTGTTTGTTACGGGGTTAGGGTTGTTTGCTATTAGGGGGTTAGGGTTGTTTGCTATTAGGGGGTTAGGGTTGTTTGCTGTTGGGGGTTAGGTTTGTTTGTTGGGGGATAGGGTTGTTTTTGTTAGGGGGTTAGGGGTGTTTGTTAAGAAGTTAGCATTGTTTGTTTTTAGGGGGTTATGGTTGTTTTGTTACTCGGTTAGGGTTTTGTTAGTGGGTTATGGTTGTTTTTGTTAGGGGGTTAGGGTTGTTTGTTCTTAGGGTGTTAGGGTTGTTTGTTCTTAGGGTGTTAGGGTTGTTTCTTAGGGGGTGGGTTTTTTTTTATGGAGTTAGGGTTTTTTGTTAGGGGGTTATGGTTGTTTGTTGTTAGGGGGTTAGGGTTGTTTGTTGTTGGGGGTTAGGGTTGTTTGTTGTTAGGGGATTAGGGTTTATTTTTTAGGGCCTTATAATTGTTTGTTGTTAGGGGGTTAGGGTTGTTTGTTGTTGCGGTTTATGTTTGTTTGTTAGGGGGTTAGGGTTGTTTGAAGCTAGGGGGTTAGGGTTGTTTGTTGTTAGGTGGTTATGGTTTTTTGTTGTTAGGGGTTAGTTTGTTTGTTGTTAGGGGTTAGGTTGTTTGTTACGGGGTTAGGTTGTGTTGTTATAGGGTTAGTGTTGTTAGGTTCTTTAGGGGGTTAGGGTTGTTTGTTGCTAGGGGGTTAGGGTTGTTTGTTGTTAGGGGGTTAAGGATGTTTGTTGTTAGGGTGAGGGTTGTTTGTTGTTAGGGGATTAAGGTTGTTTTTTTTTAGGGGCTTAGGATTGTTGGTTGTTAGGGAGTTAGGGTTGTTTGTTATTGCGGTTAATGTTTCTTTGTTGGGGGTTAGGGTTGTTTGTTTTTAGGGGTTTAAGGTTGTTTGTTGATAGGAGGTTAGGGTTGTTTGTTGTTAGGGTGTTAGAGTTGTTTCTTAGGGGGTTGGGTTTTTTGTTCTTAGGGGGTTAGGGTTGTTTGTTGGGGCTTAGTTTTGTTTGTTCTTAGTGGGTTAGGGTTGTTTGTTGTTAGGGGGTTAGTGTTGTTTGTTGTTAGATGGTTATGGTTGTTTGTTAGGGGTTAGTTTTGTATTTGTTAGAGTGTTAGGGTTGTGTTTGTCACGGGGTGAAGGTTGTTTGTTCTTAGGGGTTTAGGTTTGTTTGTTGTTAGGGAGTTAGGATTGTTTGTTGTTAGGGGGTTAAGATTGTTTGTTGTTAGGGGGTTAGTGTTGTTTCTTAGGGGGCTACGGTTGTTACTGTTAGGGGGTTAGGGTTGTTTATTAGGAGGTTAGGGTTGTTTGTTGTTATGGGCTGGTTTGTTTGCTGTCAGGGGGTTAGGGTTGTTTGTTGTTAGGGGGTTAGCTTTGTTTGTTGTTCGGGGGTTAGAGTTGTTTGTTGTTAGGGGGTTAGGGTTGTTTGTTAGGGGGTTAGTATTTTTTTTGTTAGGGTGTTAGGGTTGTTTTTGTTAGGGGGTTAGGTTTGTTTGTTTTTCGGGGATTAGGATTGTTCGTTGTTAGAGATTAGGGTTGTTTGTTATTAGGGTGTTAGGGTTGTTTCATAGGGGGTTGGGTTTTTTGTTGTTAGGGGGTTAGGGTTGTTTGTTAGGGGGTTATGGTTGTTTGTTTTGGGGGGTTATGGTTGTTTGTTGTTAGGGGGTTAGTGTTGTTTGTTGTTAGATGGTTATGGTTGTTTGTTAGGGGTTAGTTTTGTATTTGTTAGAGTGTTAGGGTTGTGTTTGTCACGGGGTGAAGGTTGTTTGTTCTTAGGGGTTTAGGTTTGTTTGTTGTTAGGGAGTTAGGATTGTTTGTTGTTAGGGGGTTAAGATTGTTTGTTGTTAGGGGGTTAGTGTTGTTTCTTAGGGGGCTACGGTTGTTACTGTTAGGGGGTTAGGGTTGTTTATTAGGAGGTTAGGGTTGTTTGTTGTTATGGGCTGGTTTGTTTGCTGTCAGGGGGTTAGGGTTGTTTGTTGTTAGGGGGTTAGCTTTGTTTGTTGTTCGGGGGTTAGAGTTGTTTGTTGTTAGGGGGTTAGGGTTGTTTGTTAGGGGGTTAGTATTTTTTTTGTTAGGGTGTTAGGGTTGTTTTTGTTAGGGGGTTAGGTTTGTTTGTTTTTCGGGGATTAGGATTGTTCGTTGTTAGAGATTAGGGTTGTTTGTTATTAGGGTGTTAGGGTTGTTTCGTAGGGGGTTGGGTTTTTTGTTGTTAGGGGGTTAGGGTTGTTTGTTAGGGGGTTATGGTTGTTTGTTTTGGGGGGTTATGGTTGTTTGTTGTTAGGGGGTTAGGGTTGTTTGTTGTTAGGGGGTTAGTGTTGTTTGTTCTTAGTGGGTTAGGGTTGTTTGTTGTTGGCGGTTAGTGCTGTTTGTTGTTAGGGGGTTAGGCTTGTTGGTTGTTAGGGCGTAGTGTTGTTTGATGTTAAGGGGTTAGTGTTGTTTGTTGTTAGGGGGTTGGGGTTGTTTCTTGTTAGGGGGTTAGGGTTGTTTATTAGGGGGTTAGTTTTTTTTTTAGGGTGTTAGGGTTGTGTTTGTTACGGGTTTAAGGTTGTTTGTTGTAAGGGGTTAGGGTTCTTTGTTCTTAGGGGATTAGGGTTGTTTGTTGTTGTGGTGTGGGTTTGTTTGTTAGGGGGTTACGGTTGTTATTGTTAGGGGGTTAGGTTTGTTTGTTAGGGGGTTAGAGTTGTTTGTTGTTAGGGGTTTAGGGTTGTTTGTTGTTAGGGGGTTAGGGTTGTTTGTTGTTAGGGGGTAGTGTTGTTTAATGTTAAGGGGTTAGTGTTATTTGTTGTTAGGGGGTTGGGGTTGTTTCTTGTTAGGTGGTTAGGGTTGTTTGTTAGGGGGTTAGTTTTTTTTTTAGGGTGTTAGGGTTGTGTTTGTTACGGGTTATTGTTGTTTGTTGTTAGGGGTTAGGTTTGTTTGGTGTTAGGGGGTTAGGGTTGATTGTTGTTGTGGTTTGGGTTTGTTTGTTGGGTTACGGTTGTTATTGTTAGGGGGTTAGGTTTGTTTGTTAGGGGGTTAGAGTTGTTTGTTGTTAGGGGGTTATGGTTGTTTGTTGTTAGGGGGTTAGGGTTGTTTGTTGTTAGGGGGTTAGGGTTGATTGTTGTCAGGGGATTAGTGTTGTTTGTTGTTAGGGGGTTAGTTTTGTTTGTTGTTAAGGGTTTAGGGTTGTTTTTGTTAGGGGTTAGGGTTGTTTCTGTCAGGGGGTTAGAGTTGTTACTGTTAGGGGGTTAGAGTTGTTTCTGTTAGGGGGTTAGGGGTTTTTTTTAGTGGGTTAGGGATGTGTTTGGGGGTTAGGGTTAGGTTTAGGGTTAGGCTTAATGTTAGCTTTTAGGCTAAGTATTTGGGTTAATGTTGCGGTCCAGTTTATGGTTAGGGTTAGGGTTAAGGTTAAGATGAAGTTTAAGCTAAGGGTTAGGGTTGAGCTTAGGTTTAGCGTTAGGGGTTAGGGTTAAGGTTAGGATTAAATTTAGGGTTAAGTTTAGGATTAGAGGTAGGGTTAGGGTAAGTGTTAGGGTTAAGTCATGGTTAGGTTTAGGACTAGGTTATCGTTAGAGATAGGGTTGCGTTAAGTTTTGGGGTTAGGTTTCGATGTTAGGGTGAGGGTTAGTGCTAGGTTTCCATTTAAGCTGAGTGTGCAGGGTAAGTTTTAGGGTTAAGATTAGGGTTAGAGTTAGGGTCAGGGTGAGTGTTAAGTTTAGGGTTAGGCTTAGGTTTTTGGTTAGGACTAGGGTTAGGGTCAGGGTTAGGGGAGATTTAGTGTTACGTTTAGTTTTAGGGTTAGCGTTAGGGTGAAGTTTATGTTAAGTGTGGGGTTTAGGGTTAGGGATTAGGGTACAAGTTAGGGTCAGGGTTAAGGTTAAGTTTAGGTTTAGCGTTAGGGTTAGTGTTAGGGTTAGTTTTAGTTTTGGTTAGGATTAGGCTTTTAATGAAGTTAGGGTAGGTTTAGAGTTACGGTTACAGTGAAATTTTGGTTAAGGGTGAAGGTTCTGTTTGGGTAAGGTTTAGGTTTAGAGTTACGGTTAGCGGTTAGGATTAGGTTTAGGGTTCAGTTTAAGTTTACGCTAAGGATTAGGGTTAGAGTTAGGGTTAAGGGTTAGTGTTTCAGTTAGGTTTAGGGTAGGGTTATAGTTAGAGTTAAGTTTAGGGTTAGGGTAAGACTTAGAGTTACATTTACATTTAAGTTGAGGGTTTTTGGTAAGTGTTACGGTTAAGGTTAGGGGTAGGGCTAGGGTTATGGTTCGAGTTAGGGTTAGGCGTTAGGGTTAGGTTTAAGTTTATGGTAGGCTTAAAGATAAGGTCATGGTTAGCTTAGGGTCAGGGTTAGGATTAGAATTAGGTTTAGGGTGAGGATTAGGGTCAGAGTTATTGTAAGGGTTAGGTTTAGGGTTAGAGGTGAGATAAGGTTAAGGTGAGGGTTAGGTTTACGTGTAGGGTTAGGGTTAAAGTCAGGGTGAGTTTTAGGTTAGGGATAGGGTGAAGTTTAAGATAGGGTGAGGATTAGGGTTATGGCTAAGGTTTGGGCTTGTTTTCAGGTTAGTGTTAAGGTTATGTTTAGGGTTAGGGTTAAGTTCAGGGGTTGTGTTTAGTTTTAGGGTTAGGGTTAGATTTAAGGTTAGGGTTAAGTTTAGTGTTACGGTTAAAGTTAGGGTTATGGTTGTGTTAGGCGTTGTGGTTGGGGTGAGGGTTAGGTTTAGGGTTAGGGTTGGATAGGGTTAGGATTATGGTTATGGTAAGGTGTTAGGCGTTAGAGGTGTAGTTTAGGGTTAGGGTTTGGGTGAAGATTCCGGGTAGGCATTGTGGTTTGGTTTATGGTTAGCTTTGGTTTAGGGTTAGTGTTATGTTTATGATTAGGTTTAGGGTTAGTATTAAAGTTAGGGTTTGAGTTGGCGTTATGTTTTTGGATAGGCTTTGGTGTTAGGGGTTAGGTTTTGTTTTAGGGTTCGGGTTATCATTAGGGCTTAGGGGTTCTGGTTAGGGTTAGGGTTAGGGATAACATTAGGGTTAGTGCTGGCGGATACAGTTAGGGATTAAGGTGGGGGTTAGCTTTAGGTTTCCAGTTAAAGTGAGGGTTTAGGGCAACTGTTATTGTTAGAGTTCGAGTTAGGGTTAGTGTTAGTGTTAGGGTTAGGGTCAGAGTTAGGGTTAGGGCTAGAGATAGAATTAGGGTTAGGGTAGTGGTATGGTTAGGATTAAGGCTAGGTTTTCAGTACAGGGTAGGGCGAAGCTAGGTTTAGGGTCAGGTTTAGAGTTAGTGTTAGTGCTAGGGTTTAGGATTAGTTTTAGGGGGTGGGTTAGAGTCATAGTTAGAGTTAGCTTTAGGATTTCGGTACGGGCTAGGGTTAGGGTTAGAGTTAGGGATAGGGTTTAGTGTTTTGTTTAAGTTCATGGTAGGGTTAAGGTTAGGTAATGGTTAGGGTCAGGGTTAGGATTAGTATTAGCTTTAGGTTGACGGTTAGGGCCAGAATTATTGTAAGGGTTAGGTTTAGGGTTACAGATGGGTTAAAGTTAAGGTTAGAGTTAGGTTTAGAGGTAGGGTTAGGGTTACCTTTACGTTAGTGATAGAGCGAATTTTAAGATAGGTTGAGGGTTACGGTTACACTTAGGTTTAAATTTAGAGTTAGTGCTAGGGTTTAGGGTTAGGGTTAGTGTTAGTTTTAGAGTTATTGTTAGGCTTAGGATAGGGTTAGAGTAGAGTAAAAGTTAGGCTTATGGGTAGGGTTAGGGTAAGGGTTAGGTTTAGGTGAGGGTTAGAGTCAGAATGAGTTATAGGGTTAAGGTTAGGGAAAGGGTTAGGGGTTCGTGTGAGTGTTAGTGTTAGGTTTCCAGTTAAGCTGATGTTTTAGGGCGTTATGGTTACGGTCAGGGTTAGAGGTAGGGATAGGGTTAGGTTTAGGGTTAGGGTTAGAGTGAGGGGTCAGTTTAGGGTTAGGTTTAGTTTTAGAATTTGGATTAGGTTTAGGTTTAGGGTGAAGTTTAGGTTAAGGATGAGGGTTAGGGTTACGGGTAGTGTTTGCTTAGGTGTTTGGGTTAAGGTTAGGGTCAGGTTAGGGTTAGGTTTAGGTTTAGTGTTAAGGTTAGGGTAAGGGTTAGGATTAGCAGTTTTTCAGTAGAAGCCATACGTTTGCAAGAGCAAATGAGGAACTCATTGCAGGAAAGAGGAAGGAAAGAAAGTTTGTCTGCTTCTGCCTGCTTTGCTCAGAGGACTGGATGAAGTCAGGGAGTTCTCCCTTCCACTGAGAAACATACAGGATGCTGTTCCCTCTGTGCTCTCTTATTTGGAAAAGAATCTGCGGTTCCACACTTTGAACTGTGGAAAGGCACTGGGGTTTGTTAGGATTTCCCCAGGCGCTTTGTTTTCCCTGGGCCAAAAAGAGCCTTCACAATAGCTTAAAGCATACTCGTTCCACTTCCAGAATAAAGCTACCGCAAGGCAGTTCTCCAGAGGAAAACTTCCCTTTGCGAAGGGCAGATTTGCCGAGCTCACTACGGGAAAGCGAAACCGAAAGACTGTTTTCTCCTTCTGTTTTCATCAGAGGAATGGATGAAGTCACAGTGTTCTTTTTTTCACTGAGATACTAAAATCTGATGTGGCCTCTGAGCTCTGTTTTTGGCAAATAACTGAATGTGACATACATTTATGTGGGGAAACATACGGCTTTGCCAGGATTTCTCTGCGCACTGTGTTTTCCCTGGGCCTCACTGTACCAACAGTATCTCATCAGGGCAACACTGCACAGGATTTACTCTGCCAGGAGAGAGTTACTGCTTTGTATTTTGTGCGAGGAAACTTTTCTTTGGCAAGTGTGAATTGACCGAATTCAGGCAGAAAGGAGAATACGAAAAGGCCTTTTCTCCTGGGTGCTCTCACAATCTCTTGAAACTAAAACTATGTAGTAGCTCCTCTGGAAGGATAAATGCACCTTGATATACTTTTTCAGAAGAAGCCTTGCGGTTGTAAGAGCAAAGGAGGAATTCATTGCAGGAAAGAGGAAGGAAAGAAAGTTTCTCTCCTTCTGCCTGCTTTGCTCAGAGGACTGGAGGAAGTCGGGGGTTTTCCCTTTCACTGAGAAACGTGCAGGCTGCTGTTGCCTGTGCGCTCTCTAATTTGGAAAAGAGTCTTCAGTTCCACACTTTGAACTGTGGAAAGACACCAGGGTTTGATAGGATTTCCCCAGGCGCTTTGTTTTCCCTGGGCCAAAACGAGCCTTCACAACAGCTTAAGGCCAACACTGCATACTCGTTCCTCATCCAGAAAACGACTACCATGAGTCTTTTCTCTCTAAGCCTAACCCTAAACCGAATCCTAAGCATAACAATAAACCTAACCGTTAACCTGACCCTAACATGAACCCAAACACCTATCCCTAATACTAACCCTAACCCTCATCCTTAACCTAATCTTCAACCAAAACCTAAACCTAAACCTAACCCTAAAGCAAAACTAACCCTAAACTATGCCCTAACCCTAAATCTAACCCTAACTCTAAACCTAACCCTAGCCCTACCACCCTAAAACACCAGCTTAAGTATAAACCTAACACTAACAACCACACGAACCCCTAACTCTTTCCCTAACCCTAACCTATCCCTAATCCTAACCTAAACCTGACCTAAACCTAACCAGTACCGTATGCCTAAACTTAACCCTAACCCTAAATCTACCGTAACACTAACCCTAAATGTAGCAATAACCCTAAACTTGACCCTAACCCTCAACCTAAACCCTAGCGATAACTCTAATTCTAAACCTAACCCTGACCCTAACCTAGCGCAACCCTTTACCGTAAACCAAGCCTTAACTCTACCTTACCCCTACCCTAAACCTAACCCTAACACTAACCTTAAACTTAACTCTAACCTTAACCCTAACTCTCACTATTTTCTGAAACTTCACCCTAACCCTAACTTTAACCCTGACCTTAACAATTGACCTAAACCAAAAACTTAAATGTAAACCTAACCCTAACCATCACCCTAGCCTTAACCATTTCCGCAACCCTAAACCTAACGCTCTCCCTAGCCCTAACACTAATACGAACAGTAACTCTAATCTAACCCTAACCCTAACACTAACCCTATACTTAAGCCTACCCTAACCAAAAACCTAACCCTAACACCCTAAACCTAACGTCTAACACTAACTAAAACCCTAACCCTTATCCTAACCCTTGTCTGAACCCTCACCCTTAACCTAAACTTCATACTAACGCTAAAGCTAACCCTAACCCTAAACATAACAACAATCCTAACCCGAACCCTAAACCTAACCTTAATATTAACCTGAACACAAACCCAAACTCTAGCCCTAACAATAAAATAACCCTCACCCTTAACCTAAACTTCACACTAACCCTAATCCAAAGCGTAATCCAAACCTTAAACATAACCCCTAACCCAAAACCGAACCCTAAACCTAACCTTAAGACTAAGCTGAACACAAAACCAAACTTTAGCCCAAACCATAAAAATAACCCTCACGCTATCCTAAACTTCATCCAAACCCTAACCCTAAACCTAAACCTAACCCAAACCCTATCCTTGAACAGAACTCTAACCATAATGCTAGTCCAAATGTAACCCTAAACCTAACCCTTACAATAGCCCTGAACCTAACCCTAAACCTAATCCTAACCCTAGACCTAAAGCGAACCCTAACCCTAAATCTAACCTTGACCCTAAATTGACCACTGACTCTAACACTAAACCGGCACCTAAACCTAAATATTGCCCTACACCTAACCATAACCCTAACTCTAACCCTAATGATGACACTTAACCTAAACCCTCACCTAAACTGTAAAAGTAACCGTAACCCTCACCCTAACCCCTAACCGTATCCCCAACCCTAACCCTAATGCTATCCGTAACCCTAACCCTAACACTAACCTGAACCCCTGAGCCCTAACAATAACCCTAACCCTAACCCAAACCCTAACCCCTAACACCAAAGCCTAACCCAAACCTTTACTCTAACTCGAACACTAACCTGAAACCTAATCATAAACCTAACCGTAACCCTAAACCAAACCTAACCATGGTCAGAACCACAATGCTTTACCAGAACCCTCACCCACCCCTAACCCTAAACTACACTTCTAACCCCTAACACCTTACCATAACCATAATCCTAAGCATACACAACCCTAACCCTAAACCTAAACCTCACCCCAACCACAATGCCTAACACAAACCGTAACCTTAACTGTTACACTAAACTTAACCCTAACCTAAAATCTAACCCTAACCCTAAAACTAAACACAACCCATAAACTTAACCCTAACCCTAAACATAACCTTAACACTAACCCGAAAACTAACCCAAACCTTAGCCATAACCCTAACCCTCACCCTATCTTAAACGTCATCCTATCCCTAACCTAAAGCTAACCCTAACATTAAACCTAAACCTAACCCTAACCTTAACCATGGCCCACTTGTAACCCTAAACCTAACCCTTACAATATCTCTGACCCTAACCCTCACCCTAAACCTAATCCTAACCCTGACCCTAACCCTAACCTAACCTTAACCTAACATTAAGGCTACCATAAACTTACACCTAACCCTAACCTCTAACCCTAACTCTAACTGTAACCCTAGCCCTAACCCTAACAGTAACACCCAAAACACTCAACTCTAAATGGAACTCTAACTCTTACCCTAACACTATACTTAACCCTAAACAGAACCCTACCCTAAACCTTACCGAAACAATAACCCCTAACCCTAACTCTAAACCTAATCATTAGCCTAAACCTAAACTTAACCTTAAACCTAAACCTAAACACTCACCCTAACTCTAACCCTAACCCTAAACCTAAAACAAATCCTCACCCTTAACCAAAATTTCACCCTAACCATAACGCTAAACCTACCTTGAATTCATTCAAACCCTAACCAAAACTAAAACTAACCCTAACGCTAACACTAACCCCAAACCTAAAACTAAACATAACCTAACCCTAACCCCTAACCCTAAACCTCAGAATTAAAATAAACTTCACACTAAGCCTAACCCTAAAACTAAAAAAACAACCTAAACATGACACTAAATCTCCACCTAACCCTGACCCTAACCCTAAGCCTAATCCTAAGCATAAACCTAATCCTAACCCTAACTCTAACCCTAACCCTAACTGTAACACCCTAAAACATCAGCTTAACTGTAAATCTGACACTAACCCTCACACGAATCCCTAACCCATCCCCCAATCCTAACCCTATCCCTAATCCTAGCCCTAACCCTGAACTAAACCTAACCCTTACCCTAACCCTAAAATTAACCCTAACATTAACTCTACCCTAACCCTAAACTTAAGCCTAACAATAACTCTAAATGTAACCCTAACCCTAACCCAGCACTACCCTTTACTGTAATCCTAGCCTTCACAGTAACCTTACCCCTACCGTAACCCTAACCCTAAACCTAACCCTGACACTAACCTTAACCCTAACTCTAACCTTAACCCTAACACTCACTATTAACTGAAACTTCACCCTAACCCTAACCCTAACTCTAACTCTAACCCTAACCATAACAATTAACCTAAACCCTCTCCTTAACGGTAAACCTAACACTAACACACACCCTAACCCTTAACCGTGTCCCCAACCCTAAACCTAATGCTATCCCTAAACTTATCCCTAACCCTAACTCTAACACGAAGAGTAACCCCAATCTAATCCTAACCCTAACATTAACCTTAAACTTAAGACTAGCCTAACCATAAACCTAAACCTAACACCCTAAACCTAATGTCTAACATTATAATTCTAACCCTAATCCTAACCCTTATCCTAACCCTCACACTTAACCTGAACTTCACACTAATACTAACCCTGTTCGTAAATCTAACCCTAAACATAACCCCTAACCCTAATCCAAACCCTAAACCTGACCTTAAAAGTAACGTGAGCACAAACCCAAACTCCAGCCCTAACCATAAACATAACCCTCACCCTAGCCTAAACATCATCCAAACCCTAACCCTAACCTTAGCCCTAACCTAAACCTAAGCAAAACCCTTACCTTAAACCTAACTCTAACCATAACACTAGTCCATCTGAAACCTAAACCTAACCCTTACGATAGCCCTGAACCTAACCCTAACCCTAAACATAATCCTAATCCTAAACCTAACCCTAACTCTAAACTTGACCCTAAATAGAACACTAGCTCTGACCCTAAATACAACACTAACTCTAACCCTAAACTTGGACGTAAACCTAAATATTACCCTACACCTAACCCTAACTCTAAACCTAACCCTAACTCGAACTCTAACCCTAATCAGAACACTTACCCTAAACCCTCACCTTAACTGTAAAACTAACCGTAACCTTCACTCTAACCCCTAAGCGTAGCCCACAACCCTAACCCTAATGCTAACCCTAGCCCTAACCACAACACTAACCAGAAACCCCTAAGCCATAAAGATAACGCTAACCCTAACACAAACCCTAACCCGTAACACCAAAACCTAACCTAAACCTTAACACTATCCCTCACCCTAACTCTAACACTAACCCGAAACCTAATTATAAACCTAACCCTAACACTGAACCAAACTTAACCATGACCAGAACCACAATGCCTAACCGAAACCCTCACCCAAACCCTAACCCTAAACTACACCTCTAAACCCTAACACCTTACATAACCATAATCCTAACTCTACCCAACCCTAACCATAAACCTAACACTCACCCCAACCACAATGCCTAACACAAATCGTAACCCTAACTGTTACACTTAACTTAACCCTAACCTAAAATCTAACCCTAACCCTAAAACTAAACAGAACCCATAAACTTAACCCTAACCCTAAACATAAACTTAACACTAACCTGAAAACGATCCCAAACCTTAGCCATAACCCTAACCCTCACCCTACTTTACCTCACCCTATCCCTAACATACAGCTAACCCTAACTTTAACCCTAATCCTACCCCTACCTAACCCTAACCTTAACCTTGGTCCATCTGTAACCCTAAACCTAACCCTTATAATAACTCTGACACTAACCCTCGCCCGAAACCTAATTCTAATCCTAACCCTGACCTTAACCCTAACTTTAAGCCTACCATAAACTTAACCTAAACCTAACCCCTAACCCAACTCTAACCCTAAACTTAGCCCTAACCCTAACCGTAACAGTTACGCAAAACCCTCACCTTAACTGTAAACGTAAATCTAACTCTTACCGTAACCCTAAACTTAACCCTAATTATAAACCTATCCTAAACCTAACTGAAACACTAACCACTAACCCTAACTCTAACCCTAATGCTTAGCCTAAACCTAACCTTAACCCTAAACCTAACCTGAACCACTAACCCTAATTCTAACGCTAACCTGAAACCAAACCCTCACACTTAACCAAAATTTCAACCTAACCATAACCCTAAACCTACCCTAACTTCATTCAAACCCTAACCCTAAGCTAAACTAACACTAACCCTAACCCTAACCCTAAACCTAAATCTAACCCTAACCCTGAATCTAACCTGAACTCTAAACCAAAACCCTAAACCTGACCCTAACATTAATCCAAACGCCTACCCCAACCCTAACCCTCATCCTTAACCTAAATTTCACCCTAAACCTAAGCCTAAAGCACTATCACCAAACTCTAGCCCTAACACTAAACCTAACCTAACTCTAACCCTAAACCTTACTGTAACACCCAAAAACATCAGCTTAATGTAAACATAACACTAATCCTCACACGAAACCCTAACCCTTTCCCTAACCCTAACCCTATCCCTCATCCTAACCCTAAACCTGACGTAAACCTAACTCTTACCCTAACCTTAAACTTAACCTTAACCTTAACTCTACCCTAACCTTAACCGTAAACCTAACAATAACTCTAAACCTGACCTTAACCTTAATGCTTAACCCTAGCACTAACTCTAAACCTAACCCTAACCTAGCCTTACACTTTACCGTAAACCTAGTCTTAACCCTAACCCGACCGCTACCTTAACCCTAACCTAAACCTAACCCTAACACTAACCTTAACCCTAAATCTAACATTAACCCTGAACCCCACTATTAACTGAAACTTCACCATGACCCTAACTCTAACCCTAACCATAACAATTACCCTAAACCCTCACCTTAACTGTAAACCTAAACCTAACCCTCACCATATCCCCAACCCTCACCCTAACCCCTAACTATATTCCTAACCCTAAACCTAATGCTATCCCTAACCCTAACTGTAACCCTAACACAAACAGTAACCCTAATCTAACACTAACGCTAACATTTACCCTAAACTTAAACCTACCCTAACCATAAACCTAAATCTAGCACCCTAAACCTAACGTCTAACACTAACCCTAATCCTAACCCTAACCCTAACTCTCACCCTTAACCTAAACTTCACACTAACCCTAAACCTAAAACTAACCCTAACACTAAACATAACCCCTAACCCTAAACTGGACCCTAAATCTAACCATAACACTAACCTGAACACAAACCCAAACTCTAGCCCTAACCCTAAAAGTAACCCTCAGCCTATGCTAAACTTCAACCAAATCCTAACCCTAACCATAACCGTAAACGTAAACCTAGCCCAAACCCTAACCTTAAACCTAACTCTAACCGTAAAGCTAGTCCATCTGTAACCCTAAACCTAAGCCTTACAATAGCTCTGAACCTAACCCTAATCCTAAGCCCAACAATAGACCTAATCCTAAACCTACCCCGAACTCTAAACTTGGCCCTAAATAGAACACTAACTCTAACCCTAAACCAGGACTTAAACCTAAAACTTACCCTGCACCTAACCCTAAACCTAACCCTAACTCTAACTCTAACCCTAATCATAACACTTGCCCTAAAACCTAACCTTAACGGCAATACTAACTGTAACCCTCACCTAACCCCTAACCGTACCCCCAAAAGCTAACCCTAATGCTATCCCTAACCCTAACCCTAACACTCACCTGAAAACCTAAGCCCTAACGATAACCCTAACCCTAACCCAAAACCTAACCCCTAGCACCAAAGCCTAACCCGAACTCTAACACTAACCCTAAACCTAATCATAAAACTAACCCTAACCCTAAACCAAACCTAACCATGAGCAGAACCACAATGCCTAACCGGAACCCTCACCCAAGCCCTAACCCAAAACTACTCCTCTAATCCCTAACACCTTACCATAACCAGAATCCTAACCCTACCCAACCCTAATCCTAAACCTAATCCTCACACCAACCACAATGCCTAACACAAACCGTAAACCTAACCCTAACCGTAACACTGAACTTAACCCTACCCTAAAATCTACCCCTAACCCTAAAAGTAAACAGAACCCATAAACTTCTTCCTAAGCCTAAACATAACCTTAACACTAACCTGAAAACTCAAGCAAACCTTAGCCATAACCCTAACCCTCACCCTATCTTAAACTTCACCCTACCCCTAATCTAAAGCACACCCTAACTTTAACCCTGACCCTAACCTTAACCTTGGCCCACCTGTAAGCCCCAAACCTAACCCTTACAATAACTCTGACCCTAACCCTCACCCTAAACCTAATCCTAATCCTAACCCTGACCCTAACCCTAACCAAACCTTAACCCTAACGTTACCCTACCATAACCTTAAACCTAAACCTAACCTGTAACCCAAAATCTAACCCTAGCCCTAGCCCTAAACCTAACCCTAACCCTAAATGTAACACTTACACAAAACCCTCACCTTAACTGGAAACATAAATCTAACTCTTAACCTAACCCTAAATATAACCCTACCCTAAACCTAACCGAAACACTAACACCTAACTCGAAATCAAATCCTGATCTTTAGCCTAAACCTAACCTTAACCCTAAGCCTAACCCTAACCACTAACCCTAATTCTAACCCTAACCCTAAGCCTGATCCTAAACCGAACCCTAACCCTTACCCTAAACCTGACCCTAACATTAACCGAAACACCTAACCCTAACCCAAACCCTAAACCTAACCCTAACCTTAACCCAAACACCTAACCCTAACGCTAACCCTAACCCTCATCCTTAACATAAATTTCAAGATAAACCTAAGCCTAACCTTAACCCTAAAACTGAACCTAACCCTAAACTATCCCCTAAATATAGCCCTAAACCTAAACCTCATCCTAACCCTAACTACAACCCTGACCTAACCGTAACACTGTAAAACATCAGCTTAAGTGTAAACCTAACACTAACCCTCCCACGAACACCTAACCCTTTCCCTAACCCTAACCCTATCCCTAATCCTAACCTTAACCCTGACCTAAACCTAACACTTACCCTAACGCTAAACTTAACCTTAACTCCACCCTAAAACTAACAAAAACTCTAAACCTGACCCTACCTCTTACCCTAAACCCTAGTACTAGCTCTAACTCTAAACCTAACCCTAACCTAGCCCTACCCTTTACCGTAAAACTAGCCTTAACCCTAACCTTACCCCTACCCTAACCCTAACCCTAGCACTAAACTTAACCCTAACTGCAATCTTAACCCTAACCCTTACTCTGACCCTGACTATTAACTGAAACTTCACCCTAAACCTAACCCAAACTCTAACTCGAACCCTGACTATAACACTTACCCTAAACCCTCACCTTAACTGTAAACCTAACCCTAACCCACACCCTAACCACAACCCTCACCCTAACCCCTAACCGTATCCCCAACCCTAAACCTAATGCTATCCCTAACCCTATCCCTAACCCAAACACGAACATTAAACCTAATCTAACCCTAACTCTAACATTAACCCAACCCTAACCATAAACCTAACGTTAGCATCCTAAATCTAACCTCTAACACTAACTATAATCCCAACCCTAATTCTAACTCTTATCCTAACCCTCACCCTTAACCTAATCTTCACACTAACCCTAAACCAAAACATAACCCTAACCCTAAACATAACCCCTAACCCTAACCTGAACCCTAGCCTTAAAGCTAACCTGAACACAAACCCAAACTCTAGCCCTAACCATAAAAATAACCCTCACCCTATCCTAAACTTCATCCAAACTCTAACACTACCTTAAACCTAAACCTAAACCTAACCCAAACCCTAACCTTAAACCTACCTCTAACCATAACGCTAGTCCATCTGTAACCCTAAACCTAACCCTTACAATAGCCCTGAAATTAACCCTAAACCTAATCCTAGCCCTAGACCTAATCCTAACCTAACCCTAACTGCACCCTTGACCCTAAAGAGAACACTACCTCTAACCCAAACCTGGACCTAAACCTAAATCTTCCCCTACACCTAACCCTAAACATAACTCCAACTCTAACCCTAATCATAACACTTATCCTAAACCCACACTTTAACTGTAAAACTAACCGTAACCCTCACCCTAACCCCTAACCGTATCCCCCAAACCTAACCCTAATGCAATCCCTAACCTTAACCCTAAAACTAACCTGAAACCCCTGAGCCCTAACGATAACCCTAACTCTAACACAAACCCTAACCCCAACACTAAAGCCTAATCCAAACCTTAACCCTAACTCTCACCCTAACTCTAACACTAACCCGAAACCTAATCATAAACCTAAACCAAACCCAACCATGACCAGAACCACAATTCCTAACCGGAACCCTCACCCAAACCCTAACCCTAAACTACACCTCTAACCACTAACACCTGACCATAAACCTAATCCTAACCTTTATCCTAACCCTCACCCTTAACCTAAACTTCACACTAACCCTAAACCAAAGCGTAACCCAAACCCTAAACGTAAACCCTAACCCAAAACCGAACCCTAAACCTAACCTTAACACTAAGCTGAACACAAAACCAAACTTTAGCCCAAACCATAAAAATAACCCTCACCCTATCCTAAACTTCATCCAAACCCTAACCCTAAACCTAAACCTAACCCAAACCCTATCCTTGAACATAACTCTAACCATAATGCTAGTCCAAATGTAACCCTAAACCTAACCCTTACAATAGCCCTGAACCTAACCCTAAACCTAATCCTAACCCTAGACCTAAACCGAACCCTAACCCTAAATCTAACCTTGACCCTAAATTGACCACTGACTCTAACACTAAACCGGCACCTAAACCTAAATATTGCCCTACACCTAACCATAACCCTAACTCTAACCCTAATGATGACGCTTAACCTAAACCCTCACCTAAACTGTAAAAGTAACCGTAACCCTCACCCTAACCCCTAACCGTATCCCCAACCCTAACCCTAATGCTATCCGTAACCCTAACCCTAACACTAACCTGAACCCCTGAGCCCTAACAATAACCCTAACCCTAACCCAAACCCTAACCCCTAACACCAAAGCCTAACCCAAACCTTAACTCTAACTCGAACACTAACCTGAAACCTAATCATAAACCTAACCGTAACCCTAAACCAAACCTAACCATGGTCAGAACCACAATGCTTTACCAGAACCCTCACCCACCCCTAACCCTAAACTACACTTCTAACCCCTAACACCTTACCATAACCATAATCCTAAGCATACACAACCCTAACCCTAAACCTAAACCTCACCCCAACCACAATGCCTAACACAAACCGTAACCTTAACTGTTACACTAAACTTAACCCTAACCTAAAATCTAACCCTAACCCTAAAACTAAACACAACCCATAAACTTAACCCTAACCCTAAACATAACCTTAACAGTAACCCGAAAACTAACCCAAACCTTAGCCATAACCCTAACCCTCACCCTATCTTAAACGTCATCCTATCCCTAACCTAAAGCTAACCCTAACATTAAACCTAAACCTAACCCTAACCTTAACCATGGCCCACTTGTAACCCTAAACCTAACCCTTACAATATCTCTGACCCTAACCCTCACCCTAAACCTAATCCTAACCCTGACCCTAACCCTAACCTAACCTTAACCTAACATTAAGGCTACCATAAACTTACACCTAACCCTAACCTCTAACCCTAACTCTAACTGTAACCCTAGCCCTAACCCTAACAGTAACACCCAAAACACTCAACTCTAAATGGAACTCTAACTCTTACCCTAACACTATACTTAACCCTAAACAGAACCCTACCCTAAACCTTACCGAAACAATAACCCCTAACCCTAACTCTAAACCTAATCATTAGCCTAAACCTAAACTTAACCTTAAACCTAAACCTAAACACTCACCCTAACTCTAACCCTAACCCTAAACCTGAAACAAACCCTCACCCTTAACCAAAATTTCACCCTAACCATAACGCTAAACCTACCTTGAATTCATTCAAACCCTAACCAAAACTAAAACTAACCCTAACGCTAACACTAACCCCAAACCTAAAACTAAACATAACCTAACCCTAACCCCTAACCCTAAACCTCAGAATTAAAATAAACTTCACACTAAGCCTAACCCTAAAACTAAAAAAACAACCTAAACATGACACTAAATCTCCACCTAACCCTGACCCTAACCCTAACCCTAATCCTAAGCATAAACCTAATCCTAACCCTAACTCTAACCCTAACCCTAACTGTAACACCCTAAAACATCAGCTTAACTGTAAACCTGACACTAACCCTCACACGAATCCCTAACCCATCCCCCAATCCTAACCCTATCCCTAATCCTAGCCCTAACCCTGAGCTAAACCTAACCCTTACCCTAACCCTAAAATTAACCCTAACATTAACTCTACCCTAACCCTAAACTTAAGCCTAACAATAACTCTAAACGTAACCCTAACCCTAACCCAGCACTACCCTTTACTGTAAACCTAGCCTTCACAGTAACCTTACCCCTACCGTAACCCTAACCCTAAACCTAACCCTGACACTAACCTTAACCCTAACTCTAACCTTAACCCTAACACTCACTATTAACTGAAACTTCACCCTAACCCTAACCCTAACTCTAACTCTAACCCTAACCATAACAATTAACCTAAACCCTCTCCTTAACGGTAAACCTAACACTAACACACACCCTAACCCTTAACCGTGTCCCCAACCCTAAACCTAATGCTATCCCTAAACTTATCCCTAACCCTAACTCTAACACGAAGAGTAACCCCAATCTAATCCTAACCCTAACATTAACCTTAAACTTAAGACTAGCCTAACCATAAACCTAAACCTAACACCCTAAACCTAATGTCTAACATTATAATTCTAACCCTAATCCTAACCCTTATCCTAACCCTCACACTTAACCTGAACTTCACACTAATACTAACCCTGTTCGTAAATCTAACCCTAAACATAACCCCTAACCCTAATCCAAACCCTAAACCTGACCTTAAAAGTAACGTGAGCACAAACCCAAACTCCAGCCCTAACCATAAACATAACCCTCACCCTAGCCTAAACATCATCCAAACCCTAACCCTAACCTTAGCCCTAACCTAAACCTAAGCAAAACCCTTACCTTAAACCTAACTCTAACCATAACACTAGTCCATCTGAAACCTAAACCTAACCCTTACGATAGCCCTGAACCTAACCCTAACCCTAAACATAATCCTAATCCTAAACCTAACCCTAACTCTAAACTTGACCCTAAATAGAACACTAGCTCTGACCCTAAATACAACACTAACTCTAACCCTAAACTTGGACGTAAACCTAAATATTACCCTACACCTAACCCTAACCCTAAACCTAACCCTAACTCGAACTCTAACCCTAATCAGAACACTTACCCTAAACCCTCACCTTAACTGTAAAACTAACCGTAACCTTCACTCTAACCCCTAACCGTAGCCCACAACCCTAACCCTAATGCTAACCCTAGCCCTAACCACAACACTAACCTGAAACCCCTAAGCCATAAAGATAACACTAACCCTAACACAAACCCTAACCCATAACACCAAAACCTAACCTAAACCTTAACACTATCCCTCACCCTAACTCTAACACTAACCCGAAACCTAATCATAAACCTAACCCTAACACTGAACCAAACTTAACCATGACCAGAACCACAATGCCTAACCGAAACCCTCACCCAAACCCTAACCCTAAACTGCACCTCTAAACCTTAACACCTTACCATAACCATAATCCTAACTCTACCCAACCCTAACCATAAACCTAACACTCACCCCAACCACAATGCCTAACACAAATCGTAACCCTAACTGTTACACTTAACTTAACCCTAACCTAAAATCTAACCCTAACCCTAAAACTAAACAGAACCCATAAACTTAACCCTAACCCTAAACATAAACTTAACACTAACCTGAAAACGATCCCAAACCTTAGCCATAACCCTAACCCTCACCCTACTTTACTTCACCCTATCCCTAACATACAGCTAACCCTAACTTTAACCCTAATCCTACCCCTAAACCTAACCCTAACCTTAACCTTCGTCCATCTGTAACCCTAAACCTAACCCTTATAATAACTCTGACACTAACCCTCGCCCGAAACCTAATTCTAATCCTAACCCTGACCCTAACCCTAACCTAACCTTAACCCTAACTTTAAGCCTACCATAAACTTAACCGAAACCTAACCCCTAACCCAACTCTATCCCAAAACCTAGCCCTAACCCTAACCGTAACAGGTACGCAAAACCCTCACCTTAACTGTAAACGTAAATCTAACTCTTACCGTAACCCTAAACTTAACCCTAATTATAACCCTATCCTAAACCTAACTGAAACACTAACCACTAACCCTAACTCTAACCCTAATGCTTAGCCTAAACCTAACCTTAACCCTAAACCTAACCTGAACCACTAACCCTAATTCTAATGCTAACCTGAAACCAAACCCTCACACTTAACCAAAATTTCAACCTAAGCATAACCCTAAACCTACCCTAACTTCATTCAAACCGTAACCCTAAGCTAAACTAACACTAAACCTAACCCTAACCCTAAACCTAAATCTAACCCTAACCCTGAATCTAACCTGAACTCTAAACCAAAACCCTAAACCTGACCCTAACATTAATCCAAACGCCTACCCCAACCCTAACCTTCATCCTTAACCTAAATTTCACCCTAAACCTAAGCCTAAAGCACTATCACCATACTCTAGCCCTAACACTAAACCTAACCTAACTCTAACCCTAAACCTTACTGTAACACCCAAAAACATCAGCTTAATGTAAACATAAAACTAATCCTCACACGAAACCCTAACCCTTTCCCTAACCCTAACCCTATCCCTCATCCTAACCCTAAACCTGACGTAAACCTAACTCTTACCCTAACCTTAAACTTAACCTTAACCTTAACTCTACCCTAACCTTAACCGTAAACCTAACAATAACTCTAAACCTGACCTTAACCTTAACGCTTAACCCTAGCACTAACTCTAAACCTAACCCTAACCTAGCCTTACACTTTACCGTAAACCTAGTCTTAACCCTAACCCGACCGCTACCTTAACCCTAACCTAAACCTAACCCTAACACTAACCTTAACCCTAAATCTAACATTAACCCTGAACCCCACTATTAACTGAAACTTCACCATGACCCTAACTCTAACCCTAACCATAACAATTACCCTAAACCCTCACCTTAACTGTAAACCTAAACCTAACCCTCACCATATCCCCAACCCTCACCCTAACCCCTAACTATATTCCTAACCCTAAACCTAATGCTATCCCTAACCCTAACTGTAACCCTAACACGAACAGTAACCCTAATCTAACACTAACCCTAACATTAACCCTAAACTTAAACCTACCCTAACCATAAACCTAAAACTAGCACCCTACACCTAACGTCTAACACTAACCCTAATCCTAACCCTAACCCTAACTCTCACCCTTAACCTAAACTTCACACTAACCCTAAACCTAAAACTAACCCTAACACTAAACATAACCCCTAACCCTAAACTGGACCCTAAATCTAACCATAACACTAACCTGAACACAAACCCAAACTCTAGCCCTAACCCTAAAAGTAACCCTCAGCCTATGCTAAACTTCAACCAAATCCTAACCCTAACCATAACCGTAAACGTAAACCTAGCCCAAACCCTAACCTTAAACCTAACTCTAACCGTAAAGCTAGTCCATCTGTAACCCTAAACCTAAGCCTTACAATAGCTCTGAACCTAACCCTAATCCTAAGCCCAACAATAGACCTAACCCTAAACCTACCCCGAACTCTAAACTTGACCCTAAATAGAACACTAACTCTAACCCTAAACCAGGACTTAAACCTAAAACTTACCCTGCACCTAACCCTAAACCTAACCCTAACTCTAACTCTAACCCTAATCCTAACACTTGCCCTAAAACCTAACCTTAACTGCAATACTAACTGTAACCCTCACCTAACCCCTAACCGTACCCCAAAAGCTAACCCTAATGCTATCCCTAACCCTAACTCTAACACTCACCTGAAAACCTAAGCCCTAACGATAACCCTAACCCTAACCCAAAACCTAACCCCTAGCACCAAAGCCTAACCCGAACTCTAACACTAACCCTAAACCTAATCATAAAACTAACCCTAACCCTAAACCAAACCTAACCATGAACAGAACCGCAGTGCCTAACCAGAACCCTCACCCAAGCCCTAACCCAAAACTACTCCTCTAATCCCTAACACCTTACCATAACCATAATCCTAACCCTACCCAACCCTAATCCTAAACCTAATCCTCACACCAACCACAATGCCTAACACAAACCGTAAACCTAACCCTAACCGTAACACTGAACTTAACCCTACCCTAAAATCTACCCCTAACCCTAAAAGTAAACAGAACCCATAAACTTCTTCCTAAGCCTAAACATAACCTTAACACTAACCTGAAAACTCAAGCAAACCTTAACCATAACCCTAACCCTCACCCTATCTTAAACTTCACCCTACCTCTAATCTAAAGCACACCCTAACTTTAACCCTGACCCTAACCTTAACCTTGGCCCACCTGTAAGCCCCAAACCTAACCCTTAAAATAATTCTGACCCTAACCCTCACCCTAAACCTAATCCTAATCCTAACCCTGACCCTAACCCTAACCAAACCCTAACCCTAACGTTACCCTACCATAAACTTAAACCTAACCCTAACCTGTAACCCGAAATCTAAACCTAACCCTAGCCCTAAACCTAACCCTAACCCTAAATGTAACACTTACCCAAAACCCTCACCTTAACTGGAAACATAAATCTAACTCTTAACCTAACCCTAAATATAACCCTACCCTAAACCTAACCGAAACACTAACACCTAACTCGAAATCAAATCCTGATCTTTAGCCTAAACCTAACCTTAACCCTAAGCCTAACCCTAACCACTAACCCTAATTCTCACCCTAACCCTAAGCCTGATCCTAAACCGAACCCTAACCCTAACCCTAAACCTAACCCTGACACTAACCTTAACCCTAACTCTAACCTTAACCCTAACACTCACTATTAACTGAAACTTCACCCTAACCCTAACCCTAACTCTAACTCTAACCCTAACCATAACAATTAACCTAAACCCTCTCCTTAACGGTAAACCTAACACTAACACACACCCTAACCCTTCACCGTGTCCCCAACCCTAAACCTAATGCTATCCCTAAACTTATCCCTAACCCTAACTCTAACACGAAGAGTAACCCCAATCTAATCCTAACCCTAACATTAACCTTAAACTTAAGACTAGCCTAACCATAAACCTAAACCTAACACCCTAAACCTAATGTCTAACATTATAATTCTAACCCTAATCCTAACCCTTATCCTAACCCTCACACTTAACCTGAACTTCACACTAATACTAACCCTGTTCGTAAAGCTAACCCTAAACATAACCCCTAACCCTAATCCAAACCCTAAACCTGACCTTAAAAGTAACGTGAGCACAAACCCAAACTCCAGCCCTAACCATAAAAATAACCCTCACCCTAGCCTAAACATCATCCAAACCCTAACCCTAACCCTAACCTTAGCCCTAACCTAAACCTAAGCAAAACCCTTACCTTAAACCTAACTCTAACCATAACACTAGTCCATCTGAAACCCTAAACCTAACCCTTACGATAGCCCTGAACCTAACCCTAACCCTAAACATAATCCTAATCCTAAACCTAACCCTAACTCTAAACTTGACCCTAAATAGAACACTAGCTCTGACCCTAAATACAACACTAACTCTAACCCTAAACTTGGACGTAAACCTAAATATTACCCTACACCTAACCCTAACCCTAAACCTAACCCTAACTCGAACTCTAACCCTAATCAGAACACTTACCCTAAACCCTCACCTTAACTGTAAAACTAACCGTAACCTTCACTCTAACCCCTAACCGTAGCCCACAACCCTAACCCTAATGCTAACCCTAGCCCTAACCACAACACTAACCTGAAACCCCTAAGCCATAAAGATAACACTAACCCTAACACAAACCCTAACCCATAACACCAAAACCTAACCTAAACCTTAACACTATCCCTCACCCTAACTCTAACACTAACCCGAAACCTAATCATAAACCTAACCCTAACACTGAACCAAACTTAACCATGACCAGAACCACAATGCCTAACCGAAACCCTCACCCAAACCCTAACCCTAAACTGCACCTCTAAACCTTAACACCTTACCATAACCATAATCCTAACTCTACCCAACCCTAACCATAAACCTAACACTCACCCCAACCACAATGCCTAACACAAATCGTAACCCTAACTGTTACACTTAACTTAACCCTAACCTAAAATCTAACCCTAACCCTAAAACTAAACAGAACCCATAAACTTAACCCTAACCGTAAACATAAACTTAACACTAACCTGAAAACGAACCCAAACCTTAGCCATAACCCTAACCCTCACCCTACTTTACTTCACCCTATCCCTAACCTAAAGCTAACCCTAACTTTAACCCTAATCCTACCCCTAAACCTAACCCTAACCTTAACCTTGGCCCATCTGTAACCCTAAACCTAACCCTTATAATAACTCTGACACTAACCCTCGCCCGAAACCTAATTCTAATCCTAACCCTGACCCTAACCCTAACCTAACCTTAACCCTAACTTTAAGCCTACCATAAACTTAACCTAAACCTAACCCCTAACCCAACTCTCACCCTAAACCTAGCCCTAACCCTAACCGTAACAGTTACGCAAAACCCTCACCTTAACTGTAAACGTAAATCTAACTCTTACCGTAACCCTAAACTTAACCCTAATTATAACCCTATCCTAAACCTAACTGAAACACTAACCACTAACCCTAACTCTAACCCTAATGCTTAGCCTAAACCTAACCTTAACCCTAAACCTAACCTTAACCACTAACCCTAACTCTAACCCTAACCCGAAACCAAACCCTCACACTTAACCAAAATTTCAACCTAAGCATAACCCTAAACCTACCCTAACTTCATTCAAACCGTAACCCTAAGCTAAACTAACACTAAACCTAACCCTAACCCTAAACCTAAATCTAACCCTAACCCTGAATCTAACTTGAACTCTGAACCAAAACCCTAAACCTGACCCTAACATTAATCCAAACGCCTACCCCAACCCTAACCCTCATCCTTAACCTAAATTTCACCCTAAACCTAAGCCTAAAGCACTATCACCATACTCTAGCCCTAACTCTAAACCTAACCTAACTCTAACCCTAAACCTTACTGTAACACCGAAAAACATCAGCTTAGTGTAAACATAACACTAATCCTCACACGAAACCCTAACCCTTTCCCTAACCCTAACCCTATCCCTCATCCTAACCCTAAACCTGACGTAAACCTAACTCTTACCCTAACCTTAAACTTAACCTTAACCTTAACTCTACCCTAACCTTAACCGTAAACCTAACAATAACTCTAAACCTGACCTTAACCTTAACGCTTAACCCTAGCACTAACTCTAAACCTAACCCTAACCTAGCCTTACACTTTACCGTAAACCTAGTCTTAACCCTAACCCGACCGCTACCTTAACCCTAACCTAAACCTAACCCTAACACTAACCTTAACCCTAAATCTAACATTAACCCTGAACCCCACTATTAACTGAAACTTCACCATGACCCTAACTCTAACCCTAACCATAACAATTACCCTAAACCCTCACCTTAACTGTAAACCTAAACCTAACCCTCACCATATCCCCAACCCTCACCCTAACCCCTAACTATATTCCTAACCCTAAACCTAATGCTATCCCTAACCCTAACTGTAACCCTAACACGAACAGTAACCCTAATCTAACACTAACCCTAACATTAACCCTAAACTTAAACCTACCCTAACCATAAACCTAAAACTAGCACCCTACACCTAACGTCTAACACTAACCCTAATCCTAACCCTAACCCTAACTCTCACCCTTAACCTAAACTTCACACTAACCCTAAACCTAAAACTAACCCTAACACTAAACATAACCCCTAACCCTAAACTGGACCCTAAATCTAACCATAACACTAACCTGAACACAAACCCAAACTCTAGCCCTAACCCTAAAAGTAACCCTCAGCCTATGCTAAACTTCAACCAAATCCTAACCCTAACCATAACCGTAAACGTAAACCTAGCCCAAACCCTAACCTTAAACCTAACTCTAACCGTAAAGCTAGTCCATCTGTAACCCTAAACCTAAGCCTTACAATAGCTCTGAACCTAACCCTAATCCTAAGCCCAACAATAGACCTAACCCTAAACCTACCCCGAACTCTAAACTTGACCCTAAATAGAACACTAACTCTAACCCTAAACCAGGACTTAAACCTAAAACTTACCCTGCACCTAACCCTAAACCTAACCCTAACTCTAACCCTAATCATAACACTTGCCCTAAAACCTAACCTTAACTGCAATACTAACTGTAACCCTCGCCTAACCCCTAACCGTACCCCCAAAAGCTAACCCTAATGCTATCCCTAACCCTAACCCTAACACTCACCTGAAAACCTAAGCCCTAACGATAACCCTAACCCTAACCCAAAACCTAACCCCTAGCACCAAAGCCTAACCCGAACTCTAACACTAACCCTAAACCTAATCATAAAACTAACCCTAACCCTAAACCAAACCTAACCATGAACAGAACCGCAATGCCTAACCAGAACCCTCACCCAAGCCCTAACCCAAAACTGCTCCTCTAATCCCTAACACCTTACCATAACCATAATCCTAACCCTACCCCACCCTAATCCTAAACCTAATCCTCACACCAACCACAATGCCTAACACAAACCGTAAACCTAACCCTAACCGTAACACTGAACTTAACCCTACCCTAAAATCTACCCCTAACCCTAAAAGTAAACAGAACCCATAAACTTCTTCCTAAGCCTAAACATAACCTTAACACTAACCTGAAAACTCAAGCAAACCTTAACCATAACCCTAACCCTCACCCTATCTTAAACTTCACCCTACCTCTAATCTAAAGCACACCCTAACTTTAACCCTGACCCTAACCTTAACCTTGGCCCACCTGTAAGCCCCAAACCTAACCCTTAAAATAACTCTGACCCTAACCCTCACCCTAAACCTAATCCTAATCCTAACCCTGACCCTAACCCTAACCAAACCCTAACCCTAACGTTACCCTACCATAAACTTAAACCTAACCCTAACCTGTAACCCGAAATCTAAACCTAACCCTAGCCCTAAACCTAACCCTAACCCTAAATGTAACACTTACCCAAAACCCTCACCTTAACTGGAAACATAAATCTAACTCTTAACCTAACCCTAAATATAACCCTACCCTAAACCTAACCGAAACACTAACACCTAACTCGAAATCAAATCCTGATCTTTAGCCTAAACCTAACCTTAACCCTAAGCCTAACTCTAACCACTAACCCTAATTCTCACCCTAACCCTAAGCCTGATCCTAAACCGAACCCTAACCCTTACCCTAAACCTGACCCTAACATTAACCGAAACACCTAACCCTAACCCAAACCCTAAACCTAACCCTAACCTTAACCCAAACACCTAACCCTAACGCTAACCCTAACCCTCATCCTTAACATAAATTTCAAGATAAACCTAAGCCTAACCTTAACCCTAAAACAACCTAACCCTAAACTATCCCCTAAATATAGCCCTAAACCTAAACCTCATCTTAACCCTAACTACAACCCTGACCTAACCGTAACACTGTAAAACATCAGCTTAAGTGTAAACCTAACACTAACCCTCCCACGAACACCTAACCCTTTCCCTAACCCTAACCCTATCCCTAATCCTAACCTTAACCCTGACCTAAACCTAACACTTACCCTAATGCTAAACTTAACCTTAACTCCACCCTAAAACTAACAAAAACTCTAAACCTGACCCTACCTCTTACCCTAAACCCTAGTACTAGCTCTAACTCTAAACCTAACCCTAACCTAGCCCTACCCTTTACCGTAAACCTAGCCTTAACCCTAACCTTACCCCTACCCTAACCCTAACCCTAACACTAAACTTAACCCTAACTGTAATCTTAACCCTAACCCTTACCCTGACCCTGACTATTAACTGAAACTTCACCCTAAACCTAACCCAAACTCGAACTCGAACCCTAACTATAACACTTACCCTAAACCCTCACCTTAACTGTAAACCTAACCCTAACCCACACCCTAACCACAACCCTCACCCTAACCCCTAACCGTATCCCCAACCCTAAACCTAATGCTATCCCTAACCCTATCCCTAACCCAAACAAGAACATTAAACCTAATCTAACCCTAACTCTAACATTAACCCAACCCTAACCATAAACCTAACGTTAGCATCCTAAATCTAACCTCTAACACTAACTATAATCCCAACCCTAATTCTAACTCTTATCCTAACCCTCACCCTTAACCTAAACTTCACACTAACCCTAAACCAAAACATAACCCTAACCCTAAACATAACCCCTAACCCTAACCTGAACCCTAGCCTTAAAGCTAACCTGAACACAAACCCAAACTCTAGCCCTAACCATAAAAATAACCCTCACCCTATCCTAAACTTCATCCAAACTCTAACACTACCTTAAACCTAAACCTAAACCTAACCCAAACCCTAACCTTAGACCTACCTCTAACCATAACGCTAGTCCATCTGTAACCCTAAACCTAACCCTTACAATAGCCCTGAAATTAACCCTAAACCTAATCCTAGCCCTAGACCTAATCCTAACCTAACCCTAACTGCACCCTTGACCCTAAAGAGAACACTACCTCTAACCCTAAACCTGGACCTAAACCTAAATCTTGCCCTACACCTAACCCTAAACCTAAAAATAACTCCAACTCTAACCCGAATCATAACACTTATCCTAAACCCACACTTTAACTGTAAAACTAACCGTAACCCTCACCCTAACCCCTAACCGTATCCCCCAAACCTAACCCTAATGCAATCCCTAACCTTAACCCTAAAACAAACCTGAAACCCCTGAGCCCTAACGATAACCCTAACTCTAACACAAACCCTAACCCCTAACACCAAAGCCTAATCCAAACCTTAACCCTAACTCTCACCCTAACTCTAACAGTAACACTAACCCGAAACCTAATCATAAACCTAAACCAAACCCAACCATGACCAGAACCACAATTCCTAACCGGAACCCTCACCCAAACCCTAACCCTAAACTACACCTCTAACCACTAACACCTGACCATAAACCTAATCCTAACCTTTATCCTAACCCTCACCCTTAACCTAAACTTCACACTAACCCTAAACCAAAGCGTAACCCAAACCCTAAACATAACCCCTAACCCAAAACCGAACCCTAAACCTAACCTTAACACTAAGCTGAACACAAAACCAAACTTTAGCCCAAACCATAAAAATAACCCTCACCCTATCCTAAACTTCATCCAAACCCTAACCCTAAACCTAAACCTAACCCAAACCCTATCCTTGAACAGAACTCTAACCATAATGCTAGTCCAAATGTAACCCTAAACCTAACCCTTACAATAGCCCTGAACCTAACCCTAAACCTAATCCTAACCCTAGACCTAAACCGAACCCTAACCCTAAATCTAACCTTGACCCTAAATTGACCACTGACTCTAACACTAAACCGGCACCTAAACCTAAATATTGCCCTACACCTAACCATAACCCTAACTCTAACCCTAATGATGACACTTAACCTAAACCCTCACCTAACTGTAAAAGTAACCGTAACTCTCACCCTAACCCCTAACCGTATCCCCAACCCTAACCCTAATGCTATCCGTAACCCTAACCCTAACACTAACCTGAACCCCTGAGCCCTAACAATAACCCTAACCCTAACCCAAACCCTAACCCCTAACACCAAAGCCTAACCCAAACCTTAACTCTAACTCGAACACTAACCTGAAACCTAATCATAAACCTAACCGTAACCCTAAACCAAACCTAACCATGGTCAGAACCACAATGCTTTACCAGAACCCTCACCCACCCCTAACCCTAAACTACACTTCTAACGCCTAACACCTTACCATAACCATAATCCTAAGCATACACAACCCTAACCCTAAACCTAAACCTCACCCCAACCACAATGCCTAACACAAACCGTAACCTTAACTGTTACACTAAACTTAACCCTAACCTAAAATCTAACCCTAACCCTAAAACTAAACACAACCCATAAACTTAACCCTAACCCTAAACATAACCTTAACACTAACCCGAAAACTAACCCAAACCTTAGCCATAACCCTAACCCTCACCCTATCTTAAACTTCATCCTACCCCTAACCTAAAGCTAACCCTAACTTGAACCCTAAACCTAACCCTAACCTTAACCATGGCCCACTTGTAACCCTAAACCTAACCCTTACAACATCTCTGACCCTAACCCTCACCCTAAACCTAATCCTAACCCTGACCCTAACCCTAACCTAACCTTAACCTAACATTAAGGCTACCATAAACTTACACCTAACCCTAACCTCTAACCCTAACTCTAACTGTAACCCTAGCCCTAACCCTAACAGTAACACCCAAAACACTCAACTCTAAATGGAACTCTAACTCTTACCCTAACGCTATACTTAACCCTAAACAGAACCCTACCCTAAACCTTACCGAAACAATAACCCCTAACCCTAACTCTAAACCTAATCATTAGCCTAAACCTAAACTTAACCTTAAACCTAAACCGAAACACTCACCCTAACTCTAACCCTAACCCTAAACCTAAAACAAACCCTCACCCTTAACCAAAATTTCACCCTAACCATAACGCTAAACCTACCTTAAATTCATTCAAACCCTAACCAAAACTAAAACTAACCCTAACGCTAACACTAACCCCAAACCTAAAACTAAACATAACCTAACCCTAACCCCTAACCCTAAACCTCAGAATTAAAATAAACTTCACACTAAGCCTAACCCTAAAACTAAAAAAACAACCTAAACATGACACTAAATCTCCACCTAACCCTGACCCTAACCCTAAGCCTAATCCTAAGCATAAACCTAATCCTAACCCTAACTCTAACCCTAACCCTAACTGTAACACCCTAAAACATCAGCTTAACTGTAAATCTGACACTAACCCTCACACGAATCCCTAACCCATCCCCCAATCCTAACCCTATCCCTAATCCTAGCCCTAACCCTGAACTAAACCTAACCCTTACCCTAACCCTAAAATTAACCCTAACATTAACTCTACCCTAACCCTAAACTTAAGCCTAACAATAACTCTAAATGTAACCCTAACCCTAACCCAGCACTACCCTTTACTGTAATCCTAGCCTTCACAGTAACCTTACCCCTACCGTAACCCTAACCCTAAACCTAACCCTGACACTAACCTTAACCCTAACTCTAACCTTAACCCTAACACTCACTATTAACTGAAACTTCACCCTAACCCTAACCCTAACTCTAACTCTAACCCTAACCATAACAATTAACCTAAACCCTCTCCTTAACGGTAAACCTAACACTAACACACACCCTAACCCTTAACCGTGTCCCCAACCCTAAACCTAATGCTATCCCTAAACTTATCCCTAACCCTAACTCTAACACGAAGAGTAACCCCAATCTAATCCTAACCCTAACATTAACCTTAAACTTAAGACTAGCCTAACCATAAACCTAAACCTAACACCCTAAACCTAATGTCTAACATTATAATTCTAACCCTAATCCTAACCCTTATCCTAACCCTCACACTTAACCTGAACTTCACACTAATACTAACCCTGTTCGTAAAGCTAACCCTAAACATAACCCCTAACCCTAATCCAAACCCTAAACCTGACCTTAAAAGTAACGTGAGCACAAACCCAAACTCCAGCCCTAACCATAAAAATAACCCTCACCCTAGCCTAAACATCATCCAAACCCTAACCCTAACCCTAACCTTAGCCCTAACCTAAACCTAAGCAAAACCCTTACCTTAAACCTAACTCTAACCATAACACTAGTCCATCTGAAACCCTAAACCTAACCCTTACGATAGCCCTGAACCTAACCCTAACCCTAAACATAATCCTAATCCTAAACCTAACCCTAACTCTAAACTTGACCCTAAATAGAACACTAGCTCCGACCCTAAATACAACACTAACTCTAACCCTAAACTTGGACGTAAACCTAAATATTACCCTACACCTAACCCTAACCCTAAACCTAACCCTAACTCGAACTCTAACCCTAATCAGAACACTTACCCTAAACCCTCACCTTAACTGTAAAACTAACCGTAACCTTCACTCTAACCCCTAACCGTAGCCCACAACCCTAACCCTAATGCTAACCCTAGCCCTAACCACAACACTAACCTGAAACCCCTAAGCCATAAAGATAACACTAACCCTAACACAAACCCTAACCCATAACACCAAAACCTAACCTAAACCTTAACACTATCCCTCACCCTAACTCTAACACTAACCCGAAACCTAATCATAAACCTAACCCTAACACTGAACCAAACTTAACCATGACCAGAACCACAATGCCTAACCGAAACCCTCACCCAAACCCTAACCCTAAACTGCACCTCTAAACCTTAACACCTTACCATAACCATAATCCTAACTCTACCCAACCCTAACCATAAACCTAACACTCACCCCAACCACAATGCCTAACACAAATCGTAACCCTAACTGTTACACTTAACTTAACCCTAACCTAAAATCTAACCCTAACCCTAAAACTAAACAGAACCCATAAACTTAACCCTAACCGTAAACATAAACTTAACACTAACCTGAAAACGAACCCAAACCTTAGCCATAACCCTAACCCTCACCCTACTTTACTTCACCCTATCCCTAACCTAAAGCTAACCCTAACTTTAACCCTAATCCTACCCCTAAACCTAACCCTAACCTTAACCTTGGCCCATCTGTAACCCTAAACCTAACCCTTATAATAACTCTGACACTAACCCTCGCCCGAAACCTAATTCTAATCCTAACCCTGACCCTAACCCTAACCTAACCTTAACCCTAACTTTAAGCCTACCATAAACTTAACCTAAACCTAACCCCTAACCCAACTCTCACCCTAAACCTAGCCCTAACCCTAACCGTAACAGTTACGCAAAACCCTCACCTTAACTGTAAACGTAAATCTAACTCTTACCGTAACCCTAAACTTAACCCTAATTATAACCCTATCCTAAACCTAACTGAAACACTAACCACTAACCCTAACTCTAACCCTAATGCTTAGCCTAAACCTAACCTTAACCCTAAACCTAACCTTAACCACTAACCCTAACTCTAACCCTAACCCGAAACCAAACCCTCACACTTAACCAAAATTTCAACCTAAGCATAACCCTAAACCTACCCTAACTTCATTCAAACCGTAACCCTAAGCTAAACTAACACTAAACCTAACCCTAACCCTAAACCTAAATCTAACCCTAACCCTGAATCTAACCTCAACTCTGAACCAAAACCCTAAACCTGACCCTAACATTAATCCAAACGCCTACCCCAACCCTAACCCTCATCCTTAACCTAAATTTCACCCTAAACCTAAGCCTAAAGCACTATCACCATACTCTAGCCCTAACTCTAAACCTAACCTAACTCTAACCCTAAACCTTACTGTAACACCGAAAAACATCAGCTTAGTGTAAACATAACACTAATCCTCACACGAAACCCTAACCCTTTCCCTAACCCTAACCCTATCCCTCATCCTAACCCTAAACCTGACGTAAACCTAACTCTTACCCTAACCTTAAACTTAACCTTAACCTTAACTCTACCCTAACCTTAACCGTAAACCTAACAATAACTCTAAACCTGACCTTAACCTTAACGCTTAACCCTAGCACTAACTCTAAACCTAACCCTAACCTAGCCTTACACTTTACCGGAAACCTAGTCTTAACCCTAACCCGACCGCTACCTTAACCCTAACCTAAACCTAACCCTAACACTAACCTTAACCCTAAATCTAACATTAACCCTGAACCCCACTATTAACTGAAACTTCACCATGACCCTAACTCTAACCCTAACCATAACAATTACCCTAAACCCTCACCTTAACTGTAAACCTAAACCTAACCCTCACCATATCCCCAACCCTCACCCTAACCCCTAACTATATTCCTAACCCTAAACCTAATGCTATCCCTAACCCTAACTGTAACCCTAACACGAACAGTAACCCTAATCTAACACTAACCCTAACATTAACCCTAAACTTAAACCTACCCTAACCATAAACCTAAAACTAGCACCCTACACCTAACGTCTAACACTAACCCTAATCCTAACCCTAACCCTAACTCTCACCCTTAACCTAAACTTCACACTAACCCTAAACCTAAAACTAACCCTAACACTAAACATAACCCCTAACCCTAAACTGGACCCTAAATCTAACCATAACACTAACCTGAACACAAACCCAAACTCTAGCCCTAACCCTAAAAGTAACCCTCAGCCTATGCTAAACTTCAACCAAATCCTAACCCTAACCATAACCGTAAACGTAAACCTAGCCCAAACCCTAACCTTAAACCTAACTCTAACCGTAAAGCTAGTCCATCTGTAACCCTAAACCTAAGCCTTACAATAGCTCTGAACCTAACCCTAATCCTAAGCCCAACAATAGACCTAACCCTAAACCTACCCCGAACTCTAAACTTGACCCTAAATAGAACACTAACTCTAACCCTAAACCAGGACTTAAACCTAAAACTTACCCTGCACCTAACCCTAAACCTAACCCTAACTCTAACTCTAACCCTAATCCTAACACTTGCCCTAAAACCTAACCTTAACTGCAATACTAACTGTAACCCTCGCCTAACCCCTAACCGTACCCCCAAAAGCTAACCCTAATGCTATCCCTAACCCTAACCCTAACACTCACCTGAAAACCTAAGCCCTAACGATAACCCTAACCCTAACCCAAAACCTAACCCCTAGCACCAAAGCCTAACCCGATCTCTAACACTAACCCTAAACCTAATCATAAAACTAACCCTAACCCTAAACCAAACCTAACCATGAACAGAACCGCAATGCCTAACCAGAACCCTCACCCAAGCCCTAACCCAAAACTGCTCCTCTAATCCCTAACACCTTACCATAACCATAATCCTAACCCTACCCCACCCTAATCCTAAACCTAATCCTCACACCAACCACAATGCCTAACACAAACCGTAAACCTAACCCTAACCGTAACACTGAACTTAACCCTACCCTAAAATCTACCCCTAACCCTAAAAGTAAACAGAACCCATAAACTTCTTCCTAAGCCTAAACATAACCTTAACACTAACCTGAAAACTCAAGCAAACCTTAACCATAACCCTAACCCTCACCCTATCTTAAACTTCACCCTACCTCTAATCTAAAGCACACCCTAACTTTAACCCTGACCCTAACCTTAACCTTGGCCCACCTGTAAGCCCCAAACCTAACCCTTAAAATAACTCTGACCCTAACCCTCACCCTAAGCCTAATCCTAATCCTAACCCTGACCCTAACCCTAACCAAACCCTAACCCTAACGTTACCCTACCATAAACTTAAACCTAACCCTAACCTGTAACCCGAAATCTAAACCTAACCCTAGCCCTAAACCTAACCCTAACCCTAAATGTAACACTTACCCAAAACCCTCACCTTAACTGGAAACATAAATCTAACTCTTAACCTAACCCTAAATATAACCCTACCCTAAACCTAACCGAAACACTAACACCTAACTCGAAATCAAATCCTGATCTTTAGCCTAAACCTAACCTTAACCCTAAGCCTAACTCTAACCACTAACCCTAATTCTCACCCTAACCCTAAGCCTGATCCTAAACCGAACCCTAACCCTTACCCTAAACCTGACCCTAACATTAACCGAAACACCTAACCCTAACCCAAACCCTAAACCTAACCCTAACCTTAACCCAAACACCTAACCCTAACGCTAACCCTAACCCTCATCCTTAACATAAATTTCAAGATAAACCTAAGCCTAACCTTAACCCTAAAACAACCTAACCCTAAACTATCCCCTAAATATAGCCCTAAACCTAAACCTCATCTTAACCCTAACTACAACCCTGACCTAACCGTAACACTGTAAACCATCAGCTTAAGTGTAAACCTAACACTAACCCTCCCACGAACACCTAACCCTTTCCCTAACCCTAACCCTATCCCTAATCCTAACCTTAACCCTGACCTAAACCTAACACTTACCCTAATGCTAAACTTAACCTTAACTCCACCCTAAAACTAACAAAAACTCTAAACCTGACCCTACCTCTTACCCTAAACCCTAGTACTAGCTCTAACTCTAAACCTAACCCTAACCTAGCCCTACCCTTTACCGTAAACCTAGCCTTAACCCTAACCTTACCCCTACCCTAACCCTAACCCTAACACTAAACTTAACCCTAACTGTAATCTTAACCCTAACCCTTACCCTGACCCTGACTATTAACTGAAACTTCACCCTAAACCTAACCCAAACTCGAACTCGAACCCTAACTATAACACTTACCCTAAACCCTCACCTTAACTGTAAACCTAACCCTAACCCACACCCTAACCACAACCCTCACCCTAACCCCTAACCGTATCCCCAATCCTAAACCTAATGCTATCCCTAACCCTATCCCTAACCCAAACAAGAACATTAAACCTAATCTAACCCTAACTCTAACATTAACCCAACCCTAACCATAAACCTAACGTTAGCATCCTAAATCTAACCTCTAACACTAACTATAATCCCAACCCTAATTCTAACTCTTATCCTAACCCTCACCCTTAACCTAAACTTCACACTAACCCTAAACCAAAACATAACCCTAACCCTAAACATAACCCCTAACCCTAACCTGAACCCTAGCCTTAAAGCTAACCTGAACACAAACCCAAACTCTAGCCCTAACCATAAAAATAACCCTCACCCTATCCTAAACTTCATCCAAACTCTAACACTACCTTAAACCTAAACCTAAACCTAACCCAAACCCTAACCTTAGACCTACCTCTAACCATAACGCTAGTCCATCTGTAACCCTAAACCTAACCCTTACAATAGCCCTGAAATTAACCCTAAACCTAATCCTAGCCCTAGACCTAATCCTAACCTAACCCTAACTGCACCCTTGACCCTAAAGAGAACACTACCTCTAACCCTAAACCTGGACCTAAACCTAAATCTTGCCCTACACCTAACCCTAAACCTAAAAATAACTCCAACTCTAACCCGAATCATAACACTTATCCTAAACCCACACTTTAACTGTAAAACTAACCGTAACCCTCACCCTAACCCCTAACCGTATCCCCCAAACCTAACCCTAATGCAATCCCTAACCTTAACCCTAAAACAAACCTGAAACCCCTGAGCCCTAACGATAACCCTAACTCTAACACAAACCCTAACCCCTAACACCAAAGCCTAATCCAAACCTTAACCCTAACTCTCACCCTAACTCTAACAGTAACACTAACCCGAAACCTAATCATAAACCTAAACCAAACCCAACCATGACCAGAACCACAATTCCTAACCGGAACCCTCACCCAAACCCTAACCCTAAACTACACCTCTAACCACTAACACCTGACCATAAACCTAATCCTAACCTTTATCCTAACCCTCACCCTTAACCTAAACTTCACACTAACCCTAAACCAAAGCGTAACCCAAACCCTAAACATAACCCCTAACCCAAAACCGAACCCTAAACCTAACCTTAACACTAAGCTGAACACAAAACCAAACTTTAGCCCAAACCATAAAAATAACCCTCACCCTATCCTAAACTTCATCCAAACCCTAACCCTAAACCTAAACCTAACCCAAACCCTATCCTTGAACAGAACTCTAACCATAATGCTAGTCCAAATGTAACCCTAAACCTAACCCTTACAATAGCCCTGAACCTAACCCTAAACCTAATCCTAACCCTAGACCTAAACCGAACCCTAACCCTAAATCTAACCTTGACCCTAAATTGACCACTGACTCTAACACTAAACCGGCACCTAAACCTAAATATTGCCCTACACCTAACCATAACCCTAACTCTAACCCTAATGATGACACTTAACCTAAACCCTCACCTAACTGTAAAAGTAACCGTAACTCTCACCCTAACCCCTAACCGTATCCCCAACCCTAACCCTAATGCTATCCGTAACCCTAACCCTAACACTAACCTGAACCCCTGAGCCCTAACAATAACCCTAACCCTAACCCAAACCCTAACCCCTAACACCAAAGCCTAACCCAAACCTTAACTCTAACTCGAACACTAACCTGAAACCTAATCATAAACCTAACCGTAACCCTAAACCAAACCTAACCATGGTCAGAACCACAATGCTTTACCAGAACCCTCACCCACCCCTAACCCTAAACTACACTTCTAACGCCTAACACCTTACCATAACCATAATCCTAAGCATACACAACCCTAACCCTAAACCTAAACCTCACCCCAACCACAATGCCTAACACAAACCGTAACCTTAACTGTTACACTAAACTTAACCCTAACCTAAAATCTAACCCTAACCCTAAAACTAAACACAACCCATAAACTTAACCCTAACCCTAAACATAACCTTAACACTAACCCGAAAACTAACCCAAACCTTAGCCATAACCCTAACCCTCACCCTATCTTAAACTTCATCCTACCCCTAACCTAAAGCTAACCCTAACTTGAACCCTAAACCTAACCCTAACCTTAACCATGGCCCACTTGTAACCCTAAACCTAACCCTTACAACATCTCTGACCCTAACCCTCACCCTAAACCTAATCCTAACCCTGACCCTAACCCTAACCTAACCTTAACCTAACATTAAGGCTACCATAAACTTACACCTAACCCTAACCTCTAACCCTAACTCTAACTGTAACCCTAGCCCTAACCCTAACAGTAACACCCAAAACACTCAACTCTAAATGGAACTCTAACTCTTACCCTAACGCTATACTTAACCCTAAACAGAACCCTACCCTAAACCTTACCGAAACAATAACCCCTAACCCTAACTCTAAACCTAATCATTAGCCTAAACCTAAACTTAACCTTAAACCTAAACCGAAACACTCACCCTAACTCTAACCCTAACCCTAAACCTAAAACAAACCCTCACCCTTAACCAAAATTTCACCCTAACCATAACGCTAAACCTACCTTAAATTCATTCAAACCCTAACCAAAACTAAAACTAACCCTAACGCTAACACTAACCCCAAACCTAAAACTAAACATAACCTAACCCTAACCCCTAACCCTAAACCTCAGAATTAAAATAAACTTCACACTAAGCCTAACCCTAAAACTAAAAAAACAACCTAAACATGACACTAAATCTCCACCTAACCCTGACCCTAACCCTAAGCCTAATCCTAAGCATAAACCTAATCCTAACCCTAACTCTAACCCTAACCCTAACTGTAACACCCTAAAACATCAGCTTAACTGTAAATCTGACACTAACCCTCACACGAATCCCTAACCCATCCCCCAATCCTAACCCTATCCCTAATCCTAGCCCTAACCCTGAACTAAACCTAACCCTTACCCTAACCCTAAAATTAACCCTAACATTAACTCTACCCTAACCCTAAACTTAAGCCTAACAATAACTCTAAATGTAACCCTAACCCTAACCCAGCACTACCCTTTACTGTAATCCTAGCCTTCACAGTAACCTTACCCCTACCGTAACCCTAACCCTAAACCTAACCCTGACACTAACCTTAACCCTAACTCTAACCTTAACCCTAACACTCACTATTAACTGAAACTTCACCCTAACCCTAACCCTAACTCTAACTCTAACCCTAACCATAACAATTAACCTAAACCCTCTCCTTAACGGTAAACCTAACACTAACACGCACCCTAACCCTTAACCGTGTCCCCAACCCTAAACCTAATGCTATCCCTAAACTTATCCCTAACCCTAACTCTAACACGAAGAGTAACCCCAATCTAATCCTAACCCTAACATTAACCTTAAACTTAAGACTAGCCTAACCATAAACCTAAACCTAACACCCTAAACCTAATGTCTAACATTATAATTCTAACCCTAATCCTAACCCTTATCCTAACCCTCACACTTAACCTGAACTTCACACTAATACTAACCCTGTTCGTAAAGCTAACCCTAAACATAACCCCTAACCCTAATCCAAACCCTAAACCTGACCTTAAAAGTAACGTGAGCACAAACCCAAACTCCAGCCCTAACCATAAAAATAACCCTCACCCTAGCCTAAACATCATCCAAACCCTAACCCTAACCCTAACCTTAGCCCTAACCTAAACCTAAGCAAAACCCTTACCTTAAACCTAACTCTAACCATAACACTAGTCCATCTGAAACCCTAAACCTAACCCTTACGATAGCCCTGAACCTAACCCTAACCCTAAACATAATCCTAATCCTAAACCTAACCCTAACTCTAAACTTGACCCTAAATAGAACACTAGCTCCGACCCTAAATACAACACTAACTCTAACCCTAAACTTGGACGTAAACCTAAATATTACCCTACACCTAACCCTAACCCTAAACCTAACCCTAACTCGAACTCTAACCCTAATCAGAACACTTACCCTAAACCCTCACCTTAACTGTAAAACTAACCGTAACCTTCACTCTAACCCCTAACCGTAGCCCACAACCCTAACCCTAATGCTAACCCTAGCCCTAACCACAACACTAACCTGAAACCCCTAAGCCATAAAGATAACACTAACCCTAACACAAACCCTAACCCATAACACCAAAACCTAACCTAAACCTTAACACTATCCCTCACCCTAACTCTAACACTAACCCGAAACCTAATCATAAACCTAACCCTAACACTGAACCAAACTTAACCATGACCAGAACCACAATGCCTAACCGAAACCCTCACCCAAACCCTAACCCTAAACTGCACCTCTAAACCTTAACACCTTACCATAACCATAATCCTAACTCTACCCAACCCTAACCATAAACCTAACACTCACCCCAACCACAATGCCTAACACAAATCGTAACCCTAACTGTTACACTTAACTTAACCCTAACCTAAAATCTAACCCTAACCCTAAAACTAAACAGAACCCATAAACTTAACCCTAACCGTAAACATAAACTTAACACTAACCTGAAAACGAACCCAAACCTTAGCCATAACCCTAACCCTCACCCTACTTTACTTCACCCTATCCCTAACCTAAAGCTAACCCTAACTTTAACCCTAATCCTACCCCTAAACCTAACCCTAACCTTAACCTTGGCCCATCTGTAACCCTAAACCTAACCCTTATAATAACTCTGACACTAACCCTCGCCCGAAACCTAATTCTAATCCTAACCCTGACCCTAACCCTAACCTAACCTTAACCCTAACTTTAAGCCTACCATAAACTTAACCTAAACCTAACCCCTAACCCAACTCTCACCCTAAACCTAGCCCTAACCCTAACCGTAACAGTTACGCAAAACCCTCACCTTAACTGTAAACGTAAATCTAACTCTTACCGTAACCCTAAACTTAACCCTAATTATAACCCTATCCTAAACCTAACTGAAACACTAACCACTAACCCTAACTCTAACCCTAATGCTTAGCCTAAACCTAACCTTAACCCTAAACCTAACCTTAACCACTAACCCTAACTCTAACCCTAACCCGAAACCAAACCCTCACACTTAACCAAAATTTCAACCTAAGCATAACCCTAAACCTACCCTAACTTCATTCAAACCGTAACCCTAAGCTAAACTAACACTAAACCTAACCCTAACCCTAAACCTAAATCTAACCCTAACCCTGAATCTAACCTGAACTCTGAACCAAAACCCTAAACCTGACCCTAACATTAATCCAAACGCCTACCCCAACCCTAACCCTCATCCTTAACCTAAATTTCACCCTAAACCTAAGCCTAAAGCACTATCACCATACTCTAGCCCTAACTCTAAACCTAACCTAACTCTAACCCTAAACCTTACTGTAACACCGAAAAACATCAGCTTAGTGTAAACATAACACTAATCCTCACACGAAACCCTAACCCTTTCCCTAACCCTAACCCTATCCCTCATCCTAACCCTAAACCTGACGTAAACCTAACTCTTACCCTAACCTTAAACTTAACCTTAACCTTAACTCTACCCTAACCTTAACCGTAAACCTAACAATAACTCTAAACCTGACCTTAACCTTAACGCTTAACCCTAGCACTAACTCTAAACCTAACCCTAACCTAGCCTTACACTTTACCGGAAACCTAGTCTTAACCCTAACCCGACCGCTACCTTAACCCTAACCTAAACCTAACCCTAACACTAACCTTAACCCTAAATCTAACATTAACCCTGAACCCCACTATTAACTGAAACTTCACCATGACCCTAACTCTAACCCTAACCATAACAATTACCCTAAACCCTCACCTTAACTGTAAACCTAAACCTAACCCTCACCATATCCCCAACCCTCACCCTAACCCCTAACTATATTCCTAACCCTAAACCTAATGCTATCCCTAACCCTAACTGTAACCCTAACACGAACAGTAACCCTAATCTAACACTAACCCTAACATTAACCCTAAACTTAAACCTACCCTAACCATAAACCTAAAACTAGCACCCTACACCTAACGTCTAACACTAACCCTAATCCTAACCCTAACCCTAACTCTCACCCTTAACCTAAACTTCACACTAACCCTAAACCTAAAACTAACCCTAACACTAAACATAACCCCTAACCCTAAACTGGACCCTAAATCTAACCATAACACTAACCTGAACACAAACCCAAACTCTAGCCCTAACCCTAAAAGTAACCCTCAGCCTATGCTAAACTTCAACCAAATCCTAACCCTAACCATAACCGTAAACGTAAACCTAGCCCAAACCCTAACCTTAAACCTAACTCTAACCGTAAAGCTAGTCCATCTGTAACCCTAAACCTAAGCCTTACAATAGCTCTGAACCTAACCCTAATCCTAAGCCCAACAATAGACCTAATCCTAAACCTAACCCGAACTCTAAACTTGACCCTAAATAGAACACTAACTCTAACCCTAAACCAGGACTTAAACCTAAAACTTACCCTGCACCTAACCCTAAACCTAACCCTAACTCTAACTCTAACCCTAATCCTAACACTTGCCCTAAAACCTAACCTTAACTGCAATACTAACTGTAACCCTCGCCTAACCCCTAACCGTACCCCCAAAAGCTAACCCTAATGCTATCCCTAACCCTAACCCTAACACTCACCTGAAAACCTAAGCCCTAACGATAACCCTAACCCTAACCCAAAACCTAACCCCTAGCACCAAAGCCTAACCCGAACTCTAACACTAACCCTAAACCTAATCATAAAACTAACCCTAACCCTAAACCAAACCTAACCATGAACAGAACCGCAATGCCTAACCAGAACCCTCACCCAAGCCCTAACCCAAAACTACTCCTCTAATCCCTAACACCTTACCATAACCATAATCCTAACCCTACCCCACCCTAATCCTAAACCTAATCCTCACACCAACCACAATGCCTAACACAAACCGTAAACCTAACCCTAACCGTAACACTGAACTTAACCCTACCCTAAAATCTACCCCTAACCCTAAAAGTAAACAGAACCCATAAACTTCTTCCTAAGCCTAAACATAACCTTAACACTAACCTGAAAACTCAAGCAAACCTTAACCATAACCCTAACCCTCACCCTATCTTAAACTTCACCCTACCTCTAATCTAAAGCACACCCTAACTTTAACCCTGACCCTAACCTTAACCTTGGCCCACCTGTAAGCCCCAAACCTAACCCTTAAAATAACTCTGACCCTAACCCTCACCCTAAACCTAATCCTAATCCTAACCCTGACCCTAACCCTAACCAAACCCTAACCCTAACGTTACCCTACCATAAACTTAAACCTAACCCTAACCTGTAACCCGAAATTTAAACCTAACCCTAGCCCTAAACCTAACCCTAACCCTAAATGTAACACTTACCCAAAACCCTCACCTTAACTGGAAACATAAATCTAACTCTTAACCTAACCCTAAATATAACCCTACCCTAAACCTAACCGAAACACTAACACCTAACTCGAAATCAAATCCTGATCTTTAGCCTAAACCTAACCTTAACCCTAAGCCTAACTCTAACCACTAACCCTAATTCTCACCCTAACCCTAAGCCTGATCCTAAACCGAACCCTAACCCTTACCCTAAACCTGACCCTAACATTAACCGAAACACCTAACCCTAACCCAAACCCTAAACCTAACCCTAACCTTAACCCAAACACCTAACCCTAACGCTAACCCTAACCCTCATCCTTAACATAAATTTCAAGATAAACCTAAGCCTAACCTTAACCCTAAAACAACCTAACCCTAAACTATCCCCTAAATATAGCCCTAAACCTAAACCTCATCTTAACCCTAACTACAACCCTGACCTAACCGTAACACTGTAAACCATCACCTTAAGTGTAAACCTAACACTAACCCTCCCACGAACACCTAACCCTTTCCCTAACCCTAACCCTATCCCTAATCCTAACCTTAACCCTGACCTAAACCTAACACTTACCCTAATGCTAAACTTAACCTTAACTCCACCCTAAAACTAACAAAAACTCTAAACCTGACCCTACCTCTTACCCTAAACCCTAGTACTAGCTCTAACTCTAAACCTAACCCTAACCTAGCCCTACCCTTTACCGTAAACCTAGCCTTAACCCTAACCTTACCCCTACCCTAACCCTAACCCTAACACTAAACTTAACCCTAACTGTAATCTTAACCCTAACCCTTACCCTGACCCTGACTATTAACTGAAACTTCACCCTAAACCTAACCCAAACTCTAACTCGAACCCTAACTATAACACTTACCCTAAACCCTCACCTTAACTGTAAACCTAACCCTAACCCACACCCTAACCACAACCCTCACCCTAACCCCTAACCGTATCCCCAACCCTAAACCTAATGCTATCCCTAACCCTATCCCTAACCCAAACAAGAACATTAAACCTAATCTAACCCTAACTCTAACATTAACCCAACCCTAACCATAAACCTAACGTTAGCATCCTAAATCTAACCTCTAACACTAACTATAATCCCAACCCTAATTCTAACTCTTATCCTAACCCTCACCCTTAACCTAAACTTCACACTAACCCTAAACCAAAACATAACCCTAACCCTAAACATAACCCCTAACCCTAACCTGAACCCTAGCCTTAAAGCTAACCTGAACACAAACCCAAACTCTAGCCCTAACCATAAAAATAACCCTCACCCTATCCTAAACTTCATCCAAACTCTAACACTACCTTAAACCTAAACCTAAACCTAACCCAAACCCTAACCTTAGACCTACCTCTAACCATAACGCTAGTCCATCTGTAACCCTAAACCTAACCCTTACAATAGCCCTGAAATTAACCCTAAACCTAATCCTAGCCCTAGACCTAATCCTAACCTAACCCTAACTGCACCCTTGACCCTAAAGAGAACACTACCTCTAACCCTAAACCTGGACCTAAACCTAAATCTTGCCCTACACCTAACCCTAAACCTAAAAATAACTCCAACTCTAACCCGAATCATAACACTTATCCTAAACCCACACTTTAACTGTAAAACTAACCGTAACCCTCACCCTAACCCCTAACCGTATCCCCCAAACCTAACCCTAATGCAATCCCTAACCTTAACCCTAAAACAAACCTGAAACCCCTGAGCCCTAACGATAACCCTAACTCTAACACAAACCCTAACCCCTAACACCAAAGCCTAATCCAAACCTTAACCCTAACTCTCACCCTAACTCTAACAGTAACACTAACCCGAAACCTAATCATAAACCTAAACCAAACCCAACCATGACCAGAACCACAATTCCTAACCGGAACCCTCACCCAAACCCTAACCCTAAACTACACCTCTAACCACTAACACCTGACCATAAACCTAATCCTAACCTTTATCCTAACCCTCACCCTTAACCTAAACTTCACACTAACCCTAAACCAAAGCGTAACCCAAACCCTAAACATAACCCCTAACCCAAAACCGAACCCTAAACCTAACCTTAACACTAAGCTGAACACAAAACCAAACTTTAGCCCAAACCATAAAAATAACCCTCACCCTATCCTAAACTTCATCCAAACCCTAACCCTAAACCTAAACCTAACCCAAACCCTATCCTTGAACAGAACTCTAACCATAATGCTAGTCCAAATGTAACCCTAAACCTAACCCTTACAATAGCCCTGAACCTAACCCTAAACCTAATCCTAACCCTAGACCTAAACCGAACCCTAACCCTAAATCTAACCTTGACCCTAAATTGACCACTGACTCTAACACTAAACCGGCACCTAAACCTAAATATTGCCCTACACCTAACCATAACCCTAACTCTAACCCTAATGATGACACTTAACCTAAACCCTCACCTAACTGTAAAAGTAACCGTAACTCTCACCCTAACCCCTAACCGTATCCCCAACCCTAACCCTAATGCTATCCGTAACCCTAACCCTAACACTAACCTGAACCCCTGAGCCCTAACAATAACCCTAACCCTAACCCAAACCCTAACCCCTAACACCAAAGCCTAACCCAAACCTTAACTCTAACTCGAACACTAACCTGAAACCTAATCATAAACCTAACCGTAACCCTAAACCAAACCTAACCATGGTCAGAACCACAATGCTTTACCAGAACCCTCACCCACCCCTAACCCTAAACTACACTTCTAACGCCTAACACCTTACCATAACCATAATCCTAAGCATACACAACCCTAACCCTAAACCTAAACCTCACCCCAACCACAATGCCTAACACAAACCGTAACCTTAACTGTTACACTAAACTTAACCCTAACCTAAAATCTAACCCTAACCCTAAAACTAAACACAACCCATAAACTTAACCCTAACCCTAAACATAACCTTAACACTAACCCGAAAACTAACCCAAACCTTAGCCATAACCCTAACCCTCACCCTATCTTAAACTTCATCCTACCCCTAACCTAAAGCTAACCCTAACTTGAACCCTAAACCTAACCCTAACCTTAACCATGGCCCACTTGTAACCCTAAACCTAACCCTTACAACATCTCTGACCCTAACCCTCACCCTAAACCTAATCCTAACCCTGACCCTAACCCTAACCTAACCTTAACCTAACATTAAGGCTACCATAAACTTACACCTAACCCTAACCTCTAACCCTAACTCTAACTGTAACCCTAGCCCTAACCCTAACAGTAACACCCAAAACACTCAACTCTAAATGGAACTCTAACTCTTACCCTAACGCTATACTTAACCCTAAACAGAACCCTACCCTAAACCTTACCGAAACAATAACCCCTAACCCTAACTCTAAACCTAATCATTAGCCTAAACCTAAACTTAACCTTAAACCTAAACCTAAACACTCACCCTAACTCTAACCCTAACCCTAAACCTAAAACAAACCCTCACCCTTAACCAAAATTTCACCCTAACCATAACGCTAAACCTACCTTAAATTCATTCAAACCCTAACCAAAACTAAAACTAACCCTAACGCTAACACTAACCCCAAACCTAAATCTAAACATAACCTAACCCTAACCCCTAACCCCTCAGAATTAAAATAAACTTCACACTAAGCCTAACCCTAAAACTAAAAAAACAACCTAACCATGACACTAAATCTCCACCTAACCCTGACCATAACCCTAACCCTAATCCTAAGCATAAACCTAATCCTAACCCTAACTCTAACCCTAACCCTAACTGTAACACCCTAAAACATCAGCTTAACTGTAAACCTGACACTAACCCTCACACGAATCCCTAACCCATCCCCCAATCCTAACCCTATCCCTAATCCTAGCCCTAACCCTTAACTAAACCTAACCCTTACCCTAACCCTAAAATTAACCCTAACATTAACTCTACCCTAACCCTAAACTTAAGCCTAACAATAACTCTAAATGTAACCCTAACCCTAACCCAGCACTACCCTTTACTGTAAACCTAGCCTTCACAGTAACCTTACCCCTACCGTAACCCTAACCCTAAACCTAACCCTGACACTAACCTTAACCCTAACTCTAACCTTAACCCTAACACTCACTATTAACTGAAACTTCACCCTAACCCTAACCCTAACTCTAACTCTAACCCTAACCATAACAATTAACCTAAACCCTCTCCTTAACGGTAAACCTAACACTAACACACACCCTAACCCTTCACCGTGTCCCCAACCCTAAACCTAATGCTATCCCTAAACTTATCCCTAACCCTAACTCTAACACGAAGAGTAACCCCAATCTAATCCTAACCCTAACATTAACCTTAAACTTAAGACTAGCCTAACCATAAACCTAAACCTAACACCCTAAACCGAATGTCTAACATTATAATTCTAACCCTAATCCTAACCCTTATCCTAACCCTCACACTTAACCTGAACTTCACACTAATACTAACCCTGTTCGTAAAGCTAACCCTAAACATAACCCCTAACCCTAATCCAAACCCTAAACCTGACCTTAAAAGTAACGTGAGCACAAACCCAAACTCCAGCCCTAACCATAAAAATAACCCTCACCCTAGCCTAAACATCATCCAAACCCTAACCCTAACCCTAACCTTAGCCCTAACCTAAACCTAAGCAAAACCCTTACCTTAAACCTAACTCTAACCATAACACTAGTCCATCTGAAACCCTAAACCTAACCCTTACGATAGCCCTGAACCTAACCCTAACCCTAAACATAATCCTAATCCTAAACCTAACCCTAACTCTAAACTTGACCCTAAATAGAACACTAGCTCCGACCCTAAATACAACACTAACTCTAACCCTAAACTTGGACGTAAACCTAAATATTACCCTACACCTAACCCTAACCCTAAACCTAACTCTAACTCGAACTCTAACCCTAATCAGAACACTTACCCTAAACCCTCACCTTAACTGTAAAACTAACCGTAACCTTCACTCTAACCCCTAACCGTAGCCCACAACCCTAACCCTAATGCTAACCCTAGCCCTAACCACAACACTAACCTGAAACCCCTAAACCATAAAGATAACACTAACCCTAACACAAACCCTAACCCATAACACCAAAACCTAACCTAAACCTTAACACTATCCCTCACCCTAACTCTAACACTAACCCGAAACCTAATCATAAACCTAACCCTAACACTGAACCAAACTTAACCATGACCAGAACCACAATGCCTAACCGAAACCCTCACCCAAACCCTAACCCTAAACTGCACCTCTAAACCTTAACACCTTACCATAACCATAATCCTAACTCTACCCAACCCTAACCATAAACCTAACACTCACCCCAACCACAATGCCTAACACAAATCGTAACCCTAACTGTTACACTTAACTTAACCCTAACCTAAAATCTAACCCTAACCCTAAAACTAAACAGAACCCATAAACTTAACCCTAACCGTAAACATAAACTTAACACTAACCTGAAAACGAACCCAAACCTTAGCCATAACCCTAACCCTCACCCTACTTTACTTCACCCTATCCCTAACCTAAAGCTAACCCTAACTTTAACCCTAATCCTACCCCTAAACCTAACCCTAACCTTAACCTTGGCCCATCTGTAACCCTAAACCTAACCCTTATAATAACTCTGACACTAACCCTCGCCCGAAACCTAATTCTAATCCTAACCCTGACCCTAACCCTAACCTAACCTTAACCCTAACTTTAAGCCTACCATAAACTTAACCTAAACCTAACCCCTAACCCAACTCTCACCCTAAACCTAGCCCTAACCCTAACCGTAACAGTTACGCAAAACCCTCACCTTAACTGTAAACGTAAATCTAACTCTTACCGTAACCCTAAACTTAACCCTAATTATAACCCTATCCTAAACCTAACTGAAACACTAACCACTAACCCTAACTCTAACCCTAATGCTTAGCCTAAACCTAACCTTAACCCTAAACCTAACCTTAACCACTAACCCTAACTCTAACCCTAACCCGAAACCAAACCCTCACACTTAACCAAAATTTCAACCTAAGCATAACCCTAAACCTACCCTAACTTCATTCAAACCGTAACCCTAAGCTAAACTAACACTAAACCTAACCCTAACCCTAAACCTAAATCTAACCCTAACCCTGAATCTAACCTCAACTCTGAACCAAAACCCTAAACCTGACCCTAACATTAATCCAAACGCCTACCCCAACCCTAACCCTCATCCTTAACCTAAATTTCACCCTAAACCTAAGCCTAAAGCACTATCACCATACTCTAGCCCTAACTCTAAACCTAACCTAACTCTAACCCTAAACCTTACTGTAACACCGAAAAACATCAGCTTAGTGTAAACATAACACTAATCCTCACACGAAACCCTAACCCTTTCCCTAACCCTAACCCTATCCCTCATCCTAACCCTAAACCTGACGTAAACCTAACTCTTACCCTAACCTTAAACTTAACCTTAACCTTAACTCTACCCTAACCTTAACCGTAAACCTAACAATAACTCTAAACCTGACCTTAACCTTAACGCTTAACCCTAGCACTAACTCTAAACCTAACCCTAACCTAGCCTTACACTTTACCGTAAACCTAGTCTTAACCCTAACCCGACCGCTACCTTAACCCTAACCTAAACCTAACCCTAACACTAACCTTAACCCTAAATCTAACATTAACCCTGAACCCCACTATTAACTGAAACTTCACCATGACCCTAACTCTAACCCTAACCATAACAATTACCCTAAACCCTCACCTTAACTGTAAACCTAAACCTAACCCTCACCATATCCCCAACCCTCACCCTAACCCCTAACTATATTCCTAACCCTAAACCTAATGCTATCCCTAACCCTAACTGTAACCCTAACACGAACAGTAACCCTAATCTAACACTAACCCTAACATTAACCCTAAACTTAAACCTACCCTAACCATAAACCTAAAACTAGCACCCTACACCTAACGTCTAACACTAACCCTAATCCTAACCCTAACCCTAACTCTCACCCTTAACCTAAACTTCACACTAACCCTAAACCTAAAACTAACCCTAACACTAAACATAACCCCTAACCCTAAACTGGACCCTAAATCTAACCATAACACTAACCTGAACACAAACCCAAACTCTAGCCCTAACCCTAAAAGTAACCCTCAGCCTATGCTAAACTTCAACCAAATCCTAACCCTAACCATAACCGTAAACGTAAACCTAGCCCAAACCCTAACCTTAAACCTAACTCTAACTGTAAAGCTAGTCCATCTGTAACCCTAAACCTAAGCCTTACAATAGCTCTGAACCTAACCCTAATCCTAAGCCCAACAATAGACCTAACCCTAAACCTACCCCGAACTCTAAACTTGACCCTAAATAGAACACTAACTCTAACCCTAAACCAGGACTTAAACCTAAAACTTACCCTGCACCTAACCCTAAACCTAACTCTAACTCTAACTCTAACCGTAATCATAACACTTGCCCTAAAACCTAACCTTAACTGCAATACTAACTGTAACCCTCGCCTAACCCCTAACCGTACCCCCAAAAGCTAACCCTAATGCTATCCCTAACCCTAACCCTAACACTCACCTGAAAACCTAAGCCCTAACGATAACCCTAACCCTAACCCAAAACCTAACCCCTAGCACCAAAGCCTAACCCGAACTCTAACACTAACCCTAAACCTAATCATAAAACTAACCCTAACCCTAAACCAAACCTAACCATGAACAGAACCGCAATGCCTAACCAGAACCCTCACCCAAGCCCTAACCCAAAACTACTCCTCTAATCCCTAACACCTTACCATAACCATAATCGTAACCCTACCCAACCCTAATCCTAAACCTAATCCTCACACCAACCACAATGCCTAACACAAACCGTAAACCTAACCCTAACCGTAACACTGAACTTAACCCTACCCTAAAATCTACCCCTAACCCTAAAAGTAAACAGAACCCATAAACTTCTTCCTAAGCCTAAACATAACCTTAACACTAACCTGAAAACTCAAGCAAACCTTAACCATAACCCTAACCCTCACCCTATCTTAAACTTCACCCTACCTCTAATCTAAAGCACACCCTAACTTTAACCCTGACCCTAACCTTAACCTTGGCCCACCTGTAAGCCCCAAACCTAACCCTTACAATAACTCTGACCCTAACCCTCACCCTAAACCTAATCCTAATCCTAACCCTGACCCTAACCCTAACCAAACCCTAACCCTAACGTTACCCTACCATAAACTTAAACCTAACCCTAACCTGTAACCCGAAATCTAAACCTAACCCTAGCCCTAAACCTAACCCTAACCCTAAATGTAACACTTACCCAAAACCCTCACCTTAACTGGAAACATAAATCTAACTCTTAACCTAACCCTAAATATAACCCTACCCTAAACCTAACCGAAACACTAACACCTAACTCGAAATCAAATCCTGATCTTTAGCCTAAACCTAACCTTAACCCTAAGCCTAACTCTAACCACTAACCCTAATTCTCACCCTAACCCTAAGCCTGATCCTAAACCGAACCCTAACCCTTACCCTAAACCTGACCCTAACATTAACCAAAACACCTAACCCTAACCCAAACCCTAAACCTAACCCTAACCTTAACCCAAACACCTAACCCTAACGCTAACCCTAACCCTCATCCTTAACATAAATTTCAAGATAAACCTAAGCCTAACCTTAACCCTAAAACTGAACCTAACCCTAAACTATCCCCTAAATATAGCCCTAAACCTAAACCTCATCCTAACCCTAACTACAACCCTGACCTAACCGTAACACTGTAAAACATCAGCTTAAGTGTAAACCTAACACTAACCCTCCCACGAACACCTAACCCTTTCCCTAACCCTAACCCTATCCCTAATCCTAACCTTAACCCTGACCTAAACCTAACACTTACCCTAACGCTAAACTTAACCTTAACTCCACCCTAAAACTAACAAAAACTCTAAACCTGACCCTACCTCTTACCCTAAACCCTAGTACTCGCTCTAACTCTAAACCTAACCCTAACCTAGCCCTACCCTTTACCGTAAACCTAGCCTTAACCCTAACCTTACCCCTACCCTAACCCTAACCCTAACACTAAACTTAACCCTAACTGTAATCTTAACCCTAACCCTTACCCTGACCCTGAGTATTAACTGAAACTTCACCCTAAACCTAACCCAAACTCTAACTCGAACCCTAACTATAACACTTACCCTAAACCCTCACCTTAACTGTAAACCTAACCCTAACCCACACCCTAACCACAACCCTCACCCTAACCCCTAACCGTATCCCCAACCCTAAACCTAATGCTATCCCTAACCCTATCCCTAACCCAAACACGAACATTAAACCTAATCTAACCCTAACTCTAACATTAACCCAACCCTAACCATAAACCTAACGTTAGCATCCTAAATCTAACCTCTAACACTAACTATAATCCCAACCCTAATTCTAACTCTTATCCTAACCCTCACCCTTAACCTAAACTTCACACTAACCCTAAACCAAAACATAACCCTAACCCTAAACATAACCCCTAACCCTAACCTGAACCCTAGCCTTAAAGCTAACCTGAACACAAACCCAAACTCTAGCCCTAACCATAAAAATAACCCTCACCCTATCCTAAACTTCATCCAAACTCTAACACTACCTTAAACCTAAACCTAAACCTAACCCAAACCCTAACCTTAAACCTACCTCTAACCATAACGCTAGTCCATCTGTAACCCTAAACCTAACCCTTACAATAGCCCTGAAATTAACCCTAAACCTAATCCTAGCCCTAGACCTAATCCTCACCTAACCCTAACTGCACCCTTGACCCTAAAGAGAACACTAACTCTAACCTTAAACCTGGACCTAAACCTAAATCTTCCCCTACACCTAACCCTAAACCTAAAAATAACTCCAACTCTAACCCGAATCATAACACTTATCCTAAACCCACACTTTAACTGTAAAACTAACCGTAACCCTCACCCTAACCCCTAACCGTATCCCCCAAACCTAACCCTAATGCAATCCCTAACCTTAACCCTAAAACTAACCTGAAACCCCTGAGCCCTAACGATAACCCTAACTCTAACACAAACCCTAACCCCTAACACCAAAGCCTAATCCAAACCTTAACCCTAACTCTAACACTAACCCGAAACCTAATCATAAACCTAAACCAAACCCAACCATGACCAGAACCACAATTCCTAACCGGAACCCTCACCCAAACCCTAACCCTAAACTACACCTCTAACCACTAACACCTGACCATAAACCTAATCCTAACCTTTATCCTAACCCTCACCCTTAACCTAAACTTCACACTAACCCTAAACCAAAGCGTAACCCAAACCCTAAACATAACCCCTAACCCAAAACCGAACCCTAAACCTAACCTTAACACTAAGCTGAACACAAAACCAAACTTTAGCCCAAACCATAAAAATAACCCTCACCCTATCCTAAACTTCATCCAAACCCTAACCCTAAACCTAAACCTAACCCAAACCCTATCCTTGAACAGAACTCTAACCATAATGCTAGTCCAAATGTAACCCTAAACCTAACCCTTACAATAGCCCTGAACCTAACCCTAAACCTAATCCTAACCCTAGACCTAAAGCGAACCCTAACCCTAAATCTAACCTTGACCCTAAATTGACCACTGGCTCTAACACTAAACCGGCACCTAAACCTAAATATTGCCCTACACCTAACCATAACCCTAACTCTAACCCTAATGATGACACTTAACCTGAACCCTCACCTAAACTGTAAAAGTAACCGTAACCCTCACCCTAACCCCTAACCGTATCCCCAACCCTAACCCTAATGCTATCCGTAACCCTAACCCTAACACTAACCTGAACCCCTGAGCCCTAACAATAACCCTAACCCTAACCCAAAACCCTAACCCCTAACACCAAAGCCTAACCCAAACCTTAACTCTAACTCGAACACTAACCTGAAACCTAATCATAAACCTAACCGTAACCCTAAACCAAACCTAACCATGGTCAGAACCACAATGCTTTACCAGAACCCTCACCCACCCCTAACCCTAAACTACACTTCTAACCCCTAACACCTTACCATAACCATAATCCTAAGCATACACAACCCTAACCCTAAACCTAAACCTCACCCCAACCACAATGCCTAACACAAACCGTAACCTTAACTGTTACACTAAACTTAACCCTAACCTAAAATCTAACCCTAACCCTAAAACTAAACACAACCCATAAACTTAACCCTAACCCTGAACATAACCTTAACAGTAACCCGAAAACTAACCCAAACCTTAGCCATAACCCTAACCCTCACTCTATCTTAAACTTCATCCTATCCCTAACCTAAAGCTAACCCTAACTTGAACCCTAAACCTAACCCTAACCTTAACCATGGCCCACTTGTAACCCTAAACCTAATCCTTACAATATCTCTGACCCTAACCCTCACCCTAAACCTAATCCTAACCCTGACCCTAACCCTAACCTAACCTTAACCTAACATTAAGGCTACCATAAACTTACACCTAACCCTAACCTCTAACCCTAACTCTAACTGTAACCCTAGCCCTAACCCTAACAGTAACACCCAAAACACTCAACTCTAAATGGAACTCTAACTCTTACCCTAACACTATACTTAACCTAAACAGAACCCTACCCTAAACCTTACCGAAACAATAACCCCTAACCCTAACTCTAAACCTAATCATTAGCCTAAACCTAAACTTAACCTTAAACCTAAACCTAAACACTCACCCTAACTCTAACCCTAACCCTAAACCTAAGACAAACCCTCACCCTTTACCAAAATTTCACCCTAACCATAACGCTAAACCTACCTTAAATTCATTCAAACCCTAACCAAAACTAAAACTAACCCTAACGCTAACACTAACCCCAAACCTAAAACTAAACATAACCTAACCCTAACCCCTAACCCTAAACCTCAGAATTAAAATAAACTTCACACTAAGCCTAACCCTAAAGCTAAAAAAACAACCTAAACATGACACTAAATCTCCACCTAACCCTGACCCTAACCCTAAGCCTAATCCTAAGCATAAACCTAATCCTAACCCTAACTCTAACCCTAACCCTAACTGTAACACCCTAAAACATCAGCTTAACTGTAAACCTGACACTAACCCTCACACGAATCCCTAACCCATCCCGCAATCCTAACCCTATCCCTAATCCTAGCCCTAACCCTGAACTAAACCTAACCCTTACCCTAACCCTAAAATTAACCCTAACATTAACTCTACCCTAACCCTAAACTTAAGCCTAACAATAACTCTAAACGTAACCCTAACCCTAACCCAGCACTACCCTTTACTGTAAACCTAGCCTTCACAGTAACCTTACCCCTACCGTAACCCTAACCCTAAACCTAACCCTGACACTAACCTTAACCCTAACTCTAACCTTAACCCTAACACTCACTATTAACTGAAACTTCACCCTAACCCTAACCCTAACTCTAACTCTAACCCTAACCATAACAATTAACCTAAACCCTCTCCTTAACGGTAAACCTAACACTAACACACACCCTAACCCTTCACCGTGTCCCCAACCCTAAACCTAATGCTATCCCTAAACTTATCCCTAACCCTAACTCTAACACGAAGAGTAACCCTAATCTAATCCTAACCCTAACATTAACCTTAAACTTAAGACTAGCCTAACCATAAACCTAAACCTAACACCCTAAACCGAATGTCTAACATTATAATTCTAACCCTAATCCTAACCCTTATCCTAACCCTCACACTTAACCTGAACTTCACACTAATACTAACCCTGTTCGTAAATCTAACCCTAAACATAACCCCTAACCCTAATCCAAACCCTAAACCTGACCTTAAAAGTAACGTGAGCACAAACCCAAACTCCAGCCCTAACCATAAAAATAACCCTCACCCTAGCCTAAACATCATCCAAACCCTAACCCTAACCTTAGCCCTAACCTAAACCTAAGCAAAACCCTTACCTTAAACCTAACTCTAACCATAACACTAGTCCATCTGAAACCCTAAACCTAACCCTTACGATAGCCCTGAACCTAACCCTAACCCTAAACATAATCCTAATCCTAAACCTAACCCTCACTCTAAACTTGACCCTAAATAGAACACTAGCTCTGACCCTAAATACAACACTAACTCTAACCCTAAACTTGGACGTAAACCTAAATATTACCCTACACCTAACCCTAACCCTAAACCTAACCCTAACTCGAACTCTAACCCTAATCAGAACACTTACCCTAAACCCTCACCTTAACTGTAAAACTAACCGTAACCTTCACTCTAACCCCTAACCGTAGCCCACAACCCTAACCCTAATGCTAACCCTAGCCCTAACCACAACACTAACCTGAAACCCCTAAGCCATAAAGATAACACTAACCCTAACACAAACCCTAACCCATAACACCAAAACCTAACCTAAACCTTAACACTATCCCTCACCCTAACTCTAACACTAACCCGAAACCTAATCATAAACCTAACCCTAACACTGAACCAAACTTAACCATGACCAGAACCACAATGCCTAACCGAAACCCTCACCCAAACCCTAACCCTAAACTGCACCTCTAAACCTTAACACCTTACCATAACCAGAATCCTAACTCTACCCAACCCTAACCATAAACCCAACACTCACCCCAACCACAATGCCTAACACAAATCGTAAACCTAACTGTTACACTTAACTTAACCCTAACCTAAAATCTAACCCTAACCCTAAAACTAAACAGATCCCATAAACTTAACCCTAACCCTAAACATAAACTTAACACTAACCTGAAAATGAACCCAAACCTTAGCCATAACCCTAACCCTCACCCTACTTTACTTCACCCTATCCCTAACCTGAAGCTAACCCTAACTTTAACCCTAATCCTACCCCTAAACCTAACCCTAACCTTAACCTTGGCCCATCTGTAACCCTAAACCTAACCCTTATAATAACTCTGACACTAACCCTCGCCCGAAACCTAATTCTAATCCTAACCCTGACCCTAACCCTAACCTAACCTTAACCCTAACTTTAAGCCTACCATAAACTTAACCGAAACCTAACCCCTAACCCAACTCTAACCCTAAACCTAGCCCTAACCCTAACCGTAACAGTTACGCAAAACCCTCACCTTAACTGTAAACGTAAATCTAACTCTTACTGTAACCCTAAACTTAACCCTAATTATAACCCTATCCTAAACCTAACTGAAACACTAACCACTGGCCCTAACTCTAACCCTAATGCTTAACCTAAACCTAACCTTAACCCTAAACCTAACCTTAACTACTAACCCTAACTCTAACCCTAACCCGAAACCAAACCCTCACACTTAACCAAAATTTCAACCTAACCATAACCCTAAACCTACCCTAACTTCATTCAAACCCTAACCCTAAGCTAAACTAACACTAAACCTAACCCTAACCCTAAACCTAAATCTAACCCTAACCCTGAATCTAACCTGAACTCTAAACCAAAACCCTAAACCTGACCCTAACATTAATCCAAACACCTACTCCAACCCTAACCCTCATCCTTAACCTAAGTTTCACCCTAAACCTAAGCCTAAAGCACTATCACCATACTCTAGCCCTAACTCTAAACCTAACCTAACTCTAACCCTAAACCTTACTGTAACACCCAAAAACATCAGCTTAATGTAAACATAACACTAATCCTCACACGAAACCCTAACCCTTTCCCTAACCCTAACCCTATCTCTCATCCTAACCCTAAACCTGACGTAAACCTAACTCTTACCCTAACCTTAAACTTAACCTTAACCTTAACTCTACCCTAACCTTAACCGTAAACCTAACAATAACTCTAAACCTGACCTTAACCTTAACGCTTAACCCTAGCACTAACTCTAAACCTAACCCTAACCTAGCCTTACACTTTACCGGAAACCTAATCTTAACCCTAACCCGACAGCTACCTTAACCCTAACCTAAACCTAACCCTAACACTAACCTTAACCCTAAATCTAACATTAACCCTGAACCCCACTATTAACTGAAACTTCACCATGACCCTAACTCTAACCCTAACCATAACAATTACCCTAAACCCTCACCTTAACTGTAAACCTAAACCTAACCCTCACCATATCCCCAACCCTCACCCTAACCCCTAACTATATTCCTAACCCTAAACCTAATGCTATCCCTAACCCTAACTGTAACCCTAACACGAACAGTAACCCTAATCTAACACTAACCCTAACATTAACCCTAAACTTAAACCTACCCTAACCATAAACCTAAAACTAGCACCCTACACCTAACGTCTAACACTAACCCTAATCCTAACCCTAACCCTAACTCTCACCCTTAACCTAAACTTCACACTAACCCTAAACCTAAAACTAACCCTAACACTAAACATAACCCCTAACCCTAAACTGGACCCTAAATCTAACCATAACACTAACCTGAACACAAACCCAAACTCTAGCCCTAACCCTAAAAGTAACCCTCAGCCTATGCTAAACTTCAACCAAATCCTAACCCTAACCATAACCGTAAACGTAAACCTAGCCCAAACCCTAACCTTAAACCTAACTCTAACCGTAAAGCTAGTCCATCTGTAACCCTAAACCTAAGCCTTACAATAGCTCTGAACCTAACCCTAATCCTAAGCCCAACAATAGACCTAATCCTAAACCTAACCCGAACTCTAAACTTGACCCTAAATAGAACACTAACTCTAACCCTAAACCAGGACTTAAACCTAAAACTTACCCTGCACCTAACCCTAAACCTAACCCTAACTCTAACTCTAACCCTAATCCTAACACTTGCCCTAAAACCTAACCTTAACTGCAATACTAACTGTAACCCTCACCTAACCCCTAACCGTACCCCCAAAAGCTAACCCTAATGCTATCCCTAACCCTAACCCTAACACTCACCTGAAAACCTAAGCCCTAACGATAACCCTAACCCTAACCCAAAACCTAACCCCTAGCACCAAAGCCTAACCCGAACTCTAACACTAACCCTAAACCTAATCATAAAACTAACCCTAACCCTAAACCAAACCTAACCATGAGCAGAACCACAATGCCTAACCGGAACCCTCACCCAAGCCCTAACCCAAAACTACTCCTCTAATCCCTAACACCTTACCATAACCACAATCCTAACCCTACCCAACCCTAATCCTAAACCTAATCCTCACACCAACCACAATGCCTAACACAAACCGTAAACCTAACCCTAACCGTAACACTGAACTTAACCCTAACCTAAAATCTACCCCTAACCCTAAAAGTAAACAGAACCCATAAACTTCTTCCTAAGCCTAAACATAACCTTAACACTAACCTGAAAACTCAAGCAAACCTTAGCCATAACCCTAACCCTCACCCTATCTTAAACTTCACCCTATCCCTAATCTAAAGCACACCCTAACATTAACCCTGACCCTAACCTTAACCTTGGCCCACCTGGAACCCCAAACCTAACCCTTACAATAACTCTGACCCTAACCCTCACCCTAAACCTAATCCTAATCCTAACCCTGACCCTAACCCTAACCAAACCCTAACCCTAACTTTACCCTACCATAAACTTAAACCTAACCCTAACCTGTAACCCAAAATTTAAACCTAACCCTAGCCCTAGCCCTAAACCTAACCCTAACCCTAAATGTAACACTTACCCAAAACCCTCACCTTAACTGGAAACATAAATCTAACTCTTAACCTAACCCTAAATATAACCCTACCCTAAACCTAACCGAAACACTAACACCTAACTCGAAATCAAATCCTGATCTTTAGCCTAAACCTAACCTTAACCCTAAGCCTAACCCTAACCACTAACCCTAATTCTAACCCTAACCCTAAGCCTGATCCTAAACCGAACCCTAACCCTTACCCTAAACCTGACCCTAACATTAACCGAAACACCTAACCCTAACCCAAACCCTAAACCTAACCCTAACCTTAACCCAAACACCTAACCCTAACGCTAACCCTAACCCTCATCCTTAACATAAATTTCAAGATAAACCTAAGCCTAACCTTAACCCTAAAACTGAACCTAACCCTAAACTATCCCCTAAATATAGCCCTAAACCTAAACCTCATCCTAACCCTAACTACAACCCTGACCTAACCGTAACACTGTAAAACATCAGCTTAAGTGTAAACCTAACACTAACCCTCCCACGAACACCTAACCCTTTCCCTAACCCTAACCCTATCCCTAATCCTAACCTTAACCCTGACCTAAACCTAACACTTACCCTAACGCTAAACTTAACCTTAACTCCACCCTAAAACTAACAAAAACTCTAAACCTGACCCTACCTCTTACCCTAAACCCTAGTACTCGCTCTAACTCTAAACCTAACCCTAACCTAGCCCTACCCTTTACCGTAAACCTAGCCTTAACCCTAACCTTACCCCTACCCTAACCCTAACCCTAACACTAAACTTAACCCTAACTGTAATCTTAACCCTAACCCTTACCCTGACCCTGACTATTAACTGAAACTTCACCCTAAACCTAACCCAAACTCGAACTCGAACCCTAACTATAACACTTACCCTAAACCCTCACCTTAACTGTAAACCTAACCCTAACCCACACCCTAACCACAACCCTCACCCTAACCCCTAACCGTATCCCCAACCCTAAACCTAATGCTATCCCTAACCCTATCCCTAACCCAAACACGAACATTAAACCTAATCTAACCCTAACTCTAACATTAACCCAACCCTAACCATAAACCTAACGTTAGCATCCTAAATCTAACCTCTAACACTAACTATAATCCCAACCCTAATTCTAACTCTTATCCTAACCCTCACCCTTAACCTAAACTTCACACTAACCCTAAACCAAAACATAACCCTAACCCTAAACATAACCCCTAACCCTAACCTGAACCCTAGCCTTAAAGCTAACCTGAACACAAACCCAAACTCTAGCCCTAACCATAAAAATAACCCTCACCCTATCCTAAACTTCATCCAAACTCTAACACTACCTTAAACCTAAACCTAAACCTAACCCAAACCCTAACCTTAAACCTACCTCTAACCATAACGCTAGTCCATCTGTAACCCTAAACCTAACCCTTACAATAGCCCTGAAATTAACCCTAAACCTATTCCTAGCCCTAGACCTAATCCTCACCTAACCCTAACTGCACCCTTGACCCTAAAGAGAACACTAACTCTAACCTTAAACCTGGACCTAAACCTAAATCTTCCCCTACACCTAACCCTAAACCTAAAAATAACTCCAACTCTAACCCGAATCATAACACTCATCCTAAACCCACACTTTAACTGTTAAACTAACCGTAACCCTCACCCTAACCCCTAACCGTATCCCCCAAACCTAACCCTAATGCAATCCCTAACCTTAACCCTAAAACTAACCTGAAACCCCTGAGCCCTAACGATAACCCTAACTCTAACACAAACCCTAACCCCTAACACCAAAGCCTAATCCAAACCTTAACCCTAACTCTAACACTAACCCGAAACCTAATCATAAACCTAAACCAAACCCAACCATGACCAGAACCACAATTCCTAACCGGAACCCTCACCCAAACCCTAACCCTAAACTACACCTCTAACCACTAACACCTGACCATAAACCTAATCCTAACCTTTATCCTAACCCTCACCCTTAACCTAAACTTCACACTAACCCTAAACCAAAGCGTAACCCAAACCCTAAACATAACCCCTAACCCAAAACCGAACCCTAAACCTAACCTTAACACTAAGCTGAACACAAAACCAAACTTTAGCCCAAACCATAAAAATAACCCTCACCCTATCCTAAACTTCATCCAAACCCTAACCCTAAACCTAAACCTAACCCAAACCCTATCCTTGAACAGAACTCTAACCATAATGCTAGTCCAAATGTAACCCTAAACCTAACCCTTACAATAGCCCTGAACCTAACCCTAAACCTAATCCTAACCCTAGACCTAAAGCGAACCCTAACCCTAAATCTAACCTTGACCCTAAATTGACCACTGGCTCTAACACTAAACCGGCACCTAAACCTAAATATTGCCCTACACCTAACCATAACCCTAACTCTAACCCTAATGATGACACTTAACCTGAACCCTCACCTAAACTGTAAAAGTAACCGTAACCCTCACCCTAACCCCTAACCGTATCCCCAACCCTAACCCTAATGCTATCCGTAACCCTAACCCTAACACTAACCTGAACCCCTGAGCCCTAACAATAACCCTAACCCTAACCCAAAACCCTAACCCCTAACACCAAAGCCTAACCCAAACCTTAACTCTAACTCGAACACTAACCTGAAACCTAATCATAAACCTAACCGTAACCCTAAACCAAACCTAACCATGGTCAGAACCACAATGCTTTACCAGAACCCTCACCCACCCCTAACCCTAAACTACACTTCTAACCCCTAACACCTTACCATAACCATAATCCTAAGCATACACAACCCTAACCCTAAACCTAAACCTCACCCCAACCACAATGCCTAACACAAACCGTAACCTTAACTGTTACACTAAACTTAACCCTAACCTAAAATCTAACCCTAACCCTAAAACTAAACACAACCCATAAACTTAACCCTAACCCTGAACATAACCTTAACAGTAACCCGAAAACTAACCCAAACCTTAGCCATAACCCTAACCCTCACTCTATCTTAAACTTCATCCTATCCCTAACCTAAAGCTAACCCTAACTTGAACCCTAAACCTAACCCTAACCTTAACCATGGCCCACTTGTAACCCTAAACCTAATCCTTACAATATCTCTGACCCTAACCCTCACCCTAAACCTAATCCTAACCCTGACCCTAACCCTAACCTAACCTTAACCTAACATTAAGGCTACCATAAACTTACACCTAACCCTAACCTCTAACCCTAACTCTAACTGTAACCCTAGCCCTAACCCTAACAGTAACACCCAAAACACTCAACTCTAAATGGAACTCTAACTCTTACCCTAACACTATACTTAACCTAAACAGAACCCTACCCTAAACCTTACCGAAACAATAACCCCTAACCCTAACTCTAAACCTAATCATTAGCCTAAACCTAAACTTAACCTTAAACCTAAACCTAAACACTCACCCTAACTCTAACCCTAACCCTAAACCTAAGACAAACCCTCACCCTTTACCAAAATTTCACCCTAACCATAACGCTAAACCTACCTTAAATTCATTCAAACCCTAACCAAAACTAAAACTAACCCTAACGCTAACACTAACCCCAAACCTAAAACTAAACATAACCTAACCCTAACCCCTAACCCTAAACCTCAGAATTAAAATAAACTTCACACTAAGCCTAACCCTAAAGCTAAAAAAACAACCTAAACATGACACTAAATCTCCACCTAACCCTGACCCTAACCCTAAGCCTAATCCTAAGCATAAACCTAATCCTAACCCTAACTCTAACCCTAACCCTAACTGTAACACCCTAAAACATCAGCTTAACTGTAAACCTGACACTAACCCTCACACGAATCCCTAACCCATCCCCCAATCCTAACCCTATCCCTAATCCTAGCCCTAACCCTGAACTAAACCTAACCCTTACCCTAACCCTAAAATTAACCCTAACATTAACTCTACCCTAACCCTAAACTTAAGCCTAACAATAACTCTAAACGTAACCCTAACCCTAACCCAGCACTACCCTTTACTGTAAACCTAGCCTTCACAGTAACCTTACCCCTACCGTAACCCTAACCCTAAACCTAACCCTGACACTAACCTTAACCCTAACTCTAACCTTAACCCTAACACTCACTATTAACTGAAACTTCACCCTAACCCTAACCCTAACTCTAACTCTAACCCTAACCATAACAATTAACCTAAACCCTCTCCTTAACGGTAAACCTAACACTAACACACACCCTAACCCTTCACCGTGTCCCCAACCCTAAACCTAATGCTATCCCTAAACTTATCCCTAACCCTAACTCTAACACGAAGAGTAACCCTAATCTAATCCTAACCCTAACATTAACCTTAAACTTAAGACTAGCCTAACCATAAACCTAAACCTAACACCCTAAACCGAATGTCTAACATTATAATTCTAACCCTAATCCTAACCCTTATCCTAACCCTCACACTTAACCTGAACTTCACACTAATACTAACCCTGTTCGTAAATCTAACCCTAAACATAACCCCTAACCCTAATCCAAACCCTAAACCTGACCTTAAAAGTAACGTGAGCACAAACCCAAACTCCAGCCCTAACCATAAAAATAACCCTCACCCTAGCCTAAACATCATCCAAACCCTAACCCTAACCTTAGCCCTAACCTAAACCTAAGCAAAACCCTTACCTTAAACCTAACTCTAACCATAACACTAGTCCATCTGAAACCCTAAACCTAACCCTTACGATAGCCCTGAACCTAACCCTAACCCTAAACATAATCCTAATCCTAAACCTAACCCTCACTCTAAACTTGACCCTAAATAGAACACTAGCTCTGACCCTAAATACAACACTAACTCTAACCCTAAACTTGGACGTAAACCTAAATATTACCCTACACCTAACCCTAACCCTAAACCTAACCCTAACTCGAACTCTAACCCTAATCAGAACACTTACCCTAAACCCTCACCTTAACTGTAAAACTAACCGTAACCTTCACTCTAACCCCTAACCGTAGCCCACAACCCTAACCCTAATGCTAACCCTAGCCCTAACCACAACACTAACCTGAAACCCCTAAGCCATAAAGATAACACTAACCCTAACACAAACCCTAACCCATAACACCAAAACCTAACCTAAACCTTAACACTATCCCTCACCCTAACTCTAACACTAACCCGAAACCTAATCATAAACCTAACCCTAACACTGAACCAAACTTAACCATGACCAGAACCACAATGCCTAACCGAAACCCTCACCCAAACCCTAACCCTAAACTGCACCTCTAAACCTTAACACCTTACCATAACCAGAATCCTAACTCTACCCAACCCTAACCATAAACCCAACACTCACCCCAACCACAATGCCTAACACAAATCGTAAACCTAACTGTTACACTTAACTTAACCCTAACCTAAAATCTAACCCTAACCCTAAAACTAAACAGATCCCATAAACTTAACCCTAACCCTAAACATAAACTTAACACTAACCTGAAAATGAACCCAAACCTTAGCCATAACCCTAACCCTCACCCTACTTTACTTCACCCTATCCCTAACCTGAAGCTAACCCTAACTTTAACCCTAATCCTACCCCTAAACCTAACCCTAACCTTAACCTTGGCCCATCTGTAACCCTAAACCTAACCCTTATAATAACTCTGACACTAACCCTCGCCCGAAACCTAATTCTAATCCTAACCCTGACCCTAACCCTAACCTAACCTTAACCCTAACTTTAAGCCTACCATAAACTTAACCGAAACCTAACCCCAAACCCAACTCTAACCCTAAACCTAGCCCTAACCCTAACCGTAACAGTTACGCAAAACCCTCACCTTAACTGTAAACGTAAATCTAACTCTTACTGTAACCCTAAACTTAACCCTAATTATAACCCTATCCTAAACCTAACTGAAACACTAACCACTGGCCCTAACTCTAACCCTAATGCTTAACCTAAACCTAACCTTAACCCTAAACCTAACCTTAACTACTAACCCTAACTCTAACCCTAACCCGAAACCAAACCCTCACACTTAACCAAAATTTCAACCTAACCATAACCCTAAACCTACCCTAACTTCATTCAAACCCTAACCCTAAGCTAAACTAACACTAAACCTAACCCTAACCCTAAACCTAAATCTAACCCTAACCCTGAATCTAACCTGAACTCTAAACCAAAACCCTAAACCTGACCCTAACATTAATCCAAACACCTACTCCAACCCTAACCCTCATCCTTAACCTAAATTTCACCCTAAACCTAAGCCTAAAGCACTATCACCATACTCTAGCCCTAACTCTAAACCTAACCTAACTCTAACCCTAAACCTTACTGTAACACCCAAAAACATCAGCTTAATGTAAACATAACACTAATCCTCACACGAAACCCTAACCCTTTCCCTAACCCTAACCCTATCTCTCATCCTAACCCTAAACCTGACGTAAACCTAACTCTTACCCTAACCTTAAACTTAACCTTAACCTTAACTCTACCCTAACCTTAACCGTAAACCTAACAATAACTCTAAACCTGACCTTAACCTTAACGCTTAACCCTAGCACTAACTCTAAACCTAACCCTAACCTAGCCTTACACTTTACCGGAAACCTAGTCTTAACCCTAACCCGACAGCTACCTTAACCCTAACCTAAACCTAACCCTAACACTAACCTTAACCCTAAATCTAACATTAACCCTGAACCCCACTATTAACTGAAACTTCACCATGACCCTAACTCTAACCCTAACCATAACAATTACCCTAAACCCTCACCTTAACTGTAAACCTAAACCTAACCCTCACCATATCCCCAACCCTCACCCTAACCCCTAACTATATTCCTAACCCTAAACCTAATGCTATCCCTAACCCTAACTGTAACCCTAACACGAACAGTAACCCTAATCTAACACTAACCCTAACATTAACCCTAAACTTAAACCTACCCTAACCATAAACCTAAAACTAGCACCCTACACCTAACGTCTAACACTAACCCTAATCCTAACCCTAACCCTAACCCTAACTCTCACCCTTAACCTAAACTTCACACTAACCCTAAACCTAAAACTAACCCTAACACTAAACATAACCCCTAACCCTAAACTGGACCCTAAATCTAACCATAACACTAACCTGAACACAAACCCAAACTCTAGCCCTAACCCTAAAAGTAACCCTCAGCCTATGCTAAACTTCAACCAAATCCTAACCCTAACCATAACCGTAAACGTAAACCTAGCCCAAACCCTAACCTTAAACCTAACTCTAACCGTAAAGCTAGTCCATCTGTAACCCTAAACCTAAGCCTTACAATAGCTCTGAACCTAACCCTAATCCTAAGCCCAACAATAGACCTAATCCTAAACCTAACCCGAACTCTAAACTTGACCCTAAATAGAACACTAACTCTAACCCTAAACCAGGACTTAAACCTAAAACTTACCCTGCACCTAACCCTAAACCTAACCCTAACTCTAACTCTAACCCTAATCCTAACACTTGCCCTAAAACCTAACCTTAACTGCAATACTAACTGTAACCCTCACCTAACCCCTAACCGTACCCCCAAAAGCTAACCCTAATGCTATCCCTAACCCTAACCCTAACACTCACCTGAAAACCTAAGCCCTAACGATAACCCTAACCCTCACCCAAAACCTAACCCCTAGCACCAAAGCCTAACCCGAACTCTAACACTAACCCTAAACCTAATCATAAAACTAACCCTAACCCTAAACCAAACCTAACCATGAGCAGAACCACAATGCCTAACCGGAACCCTCACCCAAGCCCTAACCCAAAACTACTCCTCTAATCCCTAACACCTTACCATAACCACAATCCTAACCCTACCCAACCCTAATCCTAAACCTAATCCTCACACCAACCACAATGCCTAACACAAACCGTAAACCTAACCCTAACCGTAACACTGAACTTAACCCTAACCTAAAATCTACCCCTAACCCTAAAAGTAAACAGAACCCATAAACTTCTTCCTAAGCCTAAACATAACCTTAACACTAACCTGAAAACTCAAGCAAACCTTAGCCATAACCCTAACCCTCACCCTATCTTAAACTTCACCCTATCCCTAATCTAAAGCACACCCTAACATTAACCCTGACCCTAACCTTAACCTTGGCCCACCTGGAACCCCAAACCTAACCCTTACAATAACTCTGACCCTAACCCTCACCCTAAACCTAATCCTAATCCTAACCCTGACCCTAACCCTAACCAAACCCTAACCCTAACTTTACCCTACCATAAACTTAAACCTAACCCTAACCTGTAACCCAAAATTTAAACCTAACCCTAGCCTTAGCCCTAAACCTAACCCTAACCCTAAATGTAACACTTACCCAAAACCCTCACCTTAACTGGAAACATAAATCTAACTCTTAACCTAACCCTAAATATAACCCTACCCTAAACCTAACCGAAACACTAACACCTAACTCGAAATCAAATCCTGATCTTTAGCCTAAACCTAACCTTAACCCTAAGCCTAACCCTAACCACTAACCCTAATTCTAACCCTAACCCTAAGCCTGATCCTAAACCGAACCCTAACCCTTACCCTAAACCTGACCCTAACATTAACCGAAACACCTAACCCTAACCCAAACCCTAAACCTAACCCTAACCTTAACCCAAACACCTAACCCTAACGCTAACCCTAACCCTCATCCTTAACATAAATTTCAAGATAAACCTAAGCCTAACCTTAACCCTAAAACTGAACCTAACCCTAAACTATCCCCTAAATATAGCCCTAAACCTAAACCTCATCCTAACCCTAACTACAACCCTGACCTAACCGTAACACTGTAAAACATCAGCTTAAGTGTAAACCTAACACTAACCCTCCCACGAACACCTAACCCTTTCCCTAACCCTAACCCTATCCCTAATCCTAACCTTAACCCTGACCTAAACCTAACACTTACCCTAACGCTAAACTTAACCTTAACTCCACCCTAAAACTAACAAAAACTCTAAACCTGACCCTACCTCTTACCCTAAACCCTAGTACTCGCTCTAACTCTAAACCTAACCCTAACCTAGCCCTACCCTTTACCGTAAACCTAGCCTTAACCCTAACCTTACCCCTACCCTAACCCTAACCCTAACACTAAACTTAACCCTAACTGTAATCTTAACCCTAACCCTTACCCTGACCCTGACTATTAACTGAAACTTCACCCTAAACCTAACCCAAACTCGAACTCGAACCCTAACTATAACACTTACCCTAAACCCTCACCTTAACTGTAAACCTAACCCTAACCCACACCCTAACCACAACCCTCACCCTAACCCCTAACCGTATCCCCAACCCTAAACCTAATGCTATCCCTAACCCTATACCTAACCCAAACACGAACATTAAACCTAATCTAACCCTAACTCTAACATTAACCCAACCCTAACCATAAACCTAACGTTAGCATCCTAAATCTAACCTCTAACACTAACTACAATCCCAACCCTAATTCTAACTCTTATCCTAACCCTCACCCTTAACCTAAACTTCACACTAACCCTAAACCAAAACATAACCCTAACCCTAAACATAACCCCTAACCCTAACCTGAACCCTAGCCTTAAAGCTAACCTGAACACAAACCCAAACTCTAGCCCTAACCATAAAAATAACCCTCACCCTATCCTAAACTTCATCCAAACTCTAACACTACCTTAAACCTAAACCTAAACCTAACCCAAACCCTAACCTTAAACCTACCTCTAACCATAACGCTAGTCCATCTGTAACCCTAAACCTAACCCTTACAATAGCCCTGAAATTAACCCTAAACCTAATCCTAGCCCTAGACCTAATCCTCACCTAACCCTAACTGCACCCTTGACCCTAAAGAGAACACTAACTCTAACCTTAAACCTGGACCTAAACCTAAATCTTCCCCTACACCTAACCCTAAACCTAAAAATAACTCCAACTCTAACCCGAATCATAACACTTATCCTAAACCCACACTTTAACTGTAAAACTAACCGTAACCCTCACCCTAACCCCTAACCGTATCCCCCAAACCTAACCCTAATGCAATCCCTAACCTTAACCCTAAAACTAACCTGAAACCCCTGAGCCCTAACGATAACCCTAACTCTAACACAAACCCTAACCCCTAACACCAAAGCCTAATCCAAACCTTAACCCTAACTCTAACACTAACCCGAAACCTAATCATAAACCTAAACCAAACCCAACCATGACCAGAACCACAATTCCTAACCGGAACCCTCACCCAAACCCTAACCCTAAACTACACCTCTAACCACTAACACCTGACCATAAACCTAATCCTAACCTTTATCCTAACCCTCACCCTTAACCTAAACTTCACACTAACCCTAAACCAAAGCGTAACCCAAACCCTAAACATAACCCCTAACCCAAAACCGAACCCTAAACCTAACCTTAACACTAAGCTGAACACAAAACCAAACTTTAGCCCAAACCATAAAAATAACCCTCACCCTATCCTAAACTTCATCCAAACCCTAACCCTAAACCTAAACCTAACCCAAACCCTATCCTTGAACAGAACTCTAACCATAATGCTAGTCCAAATGTAACCCTAAACCTAACCCTTACAATAGCCCTGAACCTAACCCTAAACCTAATCCTAACCCTAGACCTAAAGCGAACCCTAACCCTAAATCTAACCTTGACCCTAAATTGACCACTGGCTCTAACACTAAACCGGCACCTAAACCTAAATATTGCCCTACACCTAACCATAACCCTAACTCTAACCCTAATGATGACACTTAACCTAAACCCTCACCTAAACTGTAAAAGTAACCGTAACCCTCACCCTAACCCCTAACCGTATCCCCAACCCTAACCCTAATGCTATCCGTAACCCTAACCCTAACACTAACCTGAACCCCTGAGCCCTAACAATAACCCTAACCCTAACCCAAAATCCTAACCCCTAACACCAAAGCCTAACCCAAACCTTAACTCTAACTCGAACACTAACCTGAAACCTAATCATAAACCTAACCGTAACCCTAAACCAAACCTAACCATGGTCAGAACCACAATGCTTTACCAGAACCCTCACCCACCCCTAACCCTAAACTACACTTCTAACCCCTAACACCTTACCATAACCATAATCCTAAGCATACACAACCCTAACCCTAAACCTAAACCTCACCCCAACCACAATGCCTAACACAAACCGTAACCTTAACTGTTACACTAAACTTAACCCTAACCTAAAATCTAACCCTAACCCTAAAACTAAACACAACCCATAAACTTAACCCTAACCCTGAACATAACCTTAACAGTAACCCGAAAACTAACACAAACCTTAGCCATAACCCTAACCCTCACTCTATCTTAAACTTCATCCTATCCCTAACCTAAAGCTAACCCTAACTTGAACCCTAAACCTAACCCTAACCTTAACCATGGCCCACTTGTAACCCTAAACCTAATCCTTACAATATCTCTGACCCTAACCCTCACCCTAAACCTAATCCTAACCCTGACCCTAACCCTAACCTAACCTTAACCTAACATTAAGGCTACCATAAACTTACACCTAACCCTAACCTCTAACCCTAACTCTAACTGTAACCCTAGCCCTAACCCTAACAGTAACACCCAAAACACTCAACTCTAAATGGAACTCTAACTCTTACCCTAACACTATACTTAACCTAAACAGAACCCTACCCTAAACCTTACCGAAACAATAACCCCTAACCCTAACTCTAAACCTAATCATTAGCCTAAACCTAAACTTAACCTTAAACCTAAACCTAAACACTCACCCTAACTCTAACCCTAACCCTAAACCTAAGACAAACCCTCACCCTTTACCAAAATTTCACCCTAACCATAACGCTAAACCTACCTTAAATTCATTCAAACCCTAACCAAAACTAAAACTAACCCTAACGCTAACACTAACCCCAAACCTAAAACTAAACATAACCTAACCCTAACCCCTAACCCTAAACCTCAGAATTAAAATAAACTTCACACTAAGCCTAACCCTAAAGCTAAAAAAACAACCTAAACATGACACTAAATCTCCACCTAACCCTGACCCTAACCCTAAGCCTAATCCTAAGCATAAACCTAATCCTAACCCTAACTCTAACCCTAACCCTAACTGTAACACCCTAAAACATCAGCTTAACTGTAAACCTGACACTAACCCTCACACGAATCCCTAACCCATCCCGCAATCCTAACCCTATCCCTAATCCTAGCCCTAACCCTGAACTAAACCTAACCCTTACCCTAACCCTAAAATTAACCCTAACATTAACTCTACCCTAACCCTAAACTTAAGCCTAACAATAACTCTAAACGTAACCCTAACCCTAACCCAGCACTACCCTTTACTGTAAACCTAGCCTTCACAGTAACCTTACCCCTACCGTAACCCTAACCCTAAACCTAACCCTGACACTAACCTTAACCCTAACTCTAACCTTAACCCTAACACTCACTATTAACTGAAACTTCACCCTAACCCTAACCCTAACTCTAACTCTAACCCTAACCATAACAATTAACCTAAACCCTCTCCTTAACGGTAAACCTAACACTAACACACACCCTAACCCTTCACCGTGTCCCCAACCCTAAACCTAATGCTATCCCTAAACTTATCCCTAACCCTAACTCTAACACGAAGAGTAACCCTAATCTAATCCTAACCCTAACATTAACCTTAAACTTAAGACTAGCCTAACCATAAACCTAAACCTAACACCCTAAACCGAATGTCTAACATTATAATTCTAACCCTAATCCTAACCCTTATCCTAACCCTCACACTTAACCTGAACTTCACACTAATACTAACCCTGTTCGTAAATCTAACCCTAAACATAACCCCTAACCCTAATCCAAACCCTAAACCTGACCTTAAAAGTAACGTGAGCACAAACCCAAACTCCAGCCCTAACCATAAAAATAACCCTCACCCTAGCCTAAACATCATCCAAACCCTAACCCTAACCTTAGCCCTAACCTAAACCTAAGCAAAACCCTTACCTTAAACCTAACTCTAACCATAACACTAGTCCATCTGAAACCCTAAACCTAACCCTTACGATAGCCCTGAACCTAACCCTAACCCTAAACATAATCCTAATCCTAAACCTAACCCTCACTCTAAACTTGACCCTAAATAGAACACTAGCTCTGACCCTAAATACAACACTAACTCTAACCCTAAACTTGGACGTAAACCTAAATATTACCCTACACCTAACCCTAACCCTAAACCTAACCCTAACTCGAACTCTAACCCTAATCAGAACACTTACCCTAAACCCTCACCTTAACTGTAAAACTAACCGTAACCTTCACTCTAACCCCTAACCGTAGCCCACAACCCTAACCCTAATGCTAACCCTAGCCCTAACCACAACACTAACCTGAAACCCCTAAGCCATAAAGATAACACTAACCCTAACACAAACCCTAACCCATAACACCAAAACCTAACCTAAACCTTAACACTATCCCTCACCCTAACTCTAACACTAACCCGAAACCTAATCATAAACCTAACCCTAACACTGAACCAAACTTAACCATGACCAGAACCACAATGCCTAACCGAAACCCTCACCCAAACCCTAACCCTAAACTGCACCTCTAAACCTTAACACCTTACCATAACCAGAATCCTAACTCTACCCAACCCTAACCATAAACCCAACACTCACCCCAACCACAATGCCTAACACAAATCGTAAACCTAACTGTTACACTTAACTTAACCCTAACCTAAAATCTAACCCTAACCCTAAAACTAAACAGATCCCATAAACTTAACCCTAACCCTAAACATAAACTTAACACTAACCTGAAAATGAACCCAAACCTTAGCCATAACCCTAACCCTCACCCTACTTTACTTCACCCTATCCCTAACCTGAAGCTAACCCTAACTTTAACCCTAATCCTACCCCTAAACCTAACCCTAACCTTAACCTTGGCCCATCTGTAACCCTAAACCTAACCCTTATAATAACTCTGACACTAACCCTCGCCCGAAACCTAATTCTAATCCTAACCCTGACCCTAACCCTAACCTAACCTTAACCCTAACTTTAAGCCTACCATAAACTTAACCGAAACCTAACCCCTAACCCAACTCTAACCCTAAACCTAGCCCTAACCCTAACCGTAACAGTTACGCAAAACCCTCACCTTAACTGTAAACGTAAATCTAACTCTTACTGTAACCCTAAACTTAACCCTAATTATAACCCTATCCTAAACCTAACTGAAACACTAACCACTGGCCCTAACTCTAACCCTAATGCTTAACCTAAACCTAACCTTAACCCTAAACCTAACCTTAACTACTAACCCTAACTCTAACCCTAACCCGAAACCAAACCCTCACACTTAACCAAAATTTCAACCTAACCATAACCCTAAACCTACCCTAACTTCATTCAAACCCTAACCCTAAGCTAAACTAACACTAAACCTAACCCTAACCCTAAACCTAAATCTAACCCTAACCCTGAATCTAACCTGAACTCTAAACCAAAACCCTAAACCTGACCCTAACATTAATCCAAACACCTACTCCAACCCTAACCCTCATCCTTAACCTAAATTTCACCCTAAACCTAAGCCTAAAGCACTATCACCATACTCTAGCCCTAACTCTAAACCTAACCTAACTCTAACCCTAAACCTTACTGTAACACCCAAAAACATCAGCTTAATGTAAACATAACACTAATCCTCACACGAAACCCTAACCCTTTCCCTAACCCTAACCCTATCTCTCATCCTAACCCTAAACCTGACGTAAACCTAACTCTTACCCTAACCTTAAACTTAACCTTAACTCTACCCTAACCTTAACCGTAAACCTAACAATAACTCTAAACCTGACCTTAACCTTAACGCTTAACCCTAGCACTAACTCTAAACCTAACCCTAACCTAGCCTTACACTTTACCGGAAACCTAGTCTTAACCCTAACCCGACAGCTACCTTAACCCTAACCTAAACCTAACCCTAACACTAACCTTAACCCTAAATCTAACATTAACCCTGAACCCCACTATTAACTGAAACTTCACCATGACCCTAACTCTAACCCTAACCATAACAATTACCCTAAACCCTCACCTTAACTGTAAACCTAAACCTAACCCTCACCATATCCCCAACCCTCACCCTAACCCCTAACTATATTCCTAACCCTAAACCTAATGCTATCCCTAACCCTAACTGTAACCCTAACACGAACAGTAACCCTAATCTAACACTAACCCTAACATTAACCCTAAACTTAAACCTACCCTAACCATAAACCTAAAACTAGCACCCTACACCTAACGTCTAACACTAACCCTAATCCTAACCCTAACCCTAACCCTAACTCTCACCCTTAACCTAAACTTCACACTAACCCTAAACCTAAAACTAACCCTAACACTAAACATAACCCCTAACCCTAAACTGGACCCTAAATCTAACCATAACACTAACCTGAACACAAACCCAAACTCTAGCCCTAACCCTAAAAGTAACCCTCAGCCTATGCTAAACTTCAACCAAATCCTAACCCTAACCATAACCGTAAACGTAAACCTAGCCCAAACCCTAACCTTAAACCTAACTCTAACCGTAAAGCTAGTCCATCTGTAACCCTAAACCTAAGCCTTACAATAGCTCTGAACCTAACCCTAATCCTAAGCCCAACAATAGACCTAATCCTAAACCTAACCCGAACTCTAAACTTGACCCTAAATAGAACACTAACTCTAACCCTAAACCAGGACTTAAACCTAAAACTTACCCTGCACCTAACCCTAAACCTAACCCTAACTCTAACTCTAACCCTAATCCTAACACTTGCCCTAAAACCTAACCTTAACTGCAATACTAACTGTAACCCTCACCTAACCCCTAACCGTACCCCCAAAAGCTAACCCTAATGCTATCCCTAACCCTAACCCTAACACTCACCTGAAAACCTAAGCCCTAACGATAACCCTAACCCTCACCCAAAACCTAACCCCTAGCACCAAAGCCTAACCCGAACTCTAACACTAACCCTAAACCTAATCATAAAACTAACCCTAACCCTAAACCAAACCTAACCATGAACAGAACCACAATGCCTAACCGGAACCCTCACCCAAGCCCTAACCCAAAACTACTCCTCTAATCCCTAACACCTTACCATAACCACAATCCTAACCCTACCCAACCCTAATCCTAAACCTAATCCTCACACCAACCACAATGCCTAACACAAACCGTAAACCTAACCCTAACCGTAACACTGAACTTAACCCTAACCTAAAATCTACCCCTAACCCTAAAAGTAAACAGAACCCATAAACTTCTTCCTAAGCCTAAACATAACCTTAACACTAACCTGAAAACTCAAGCAAACCTTAGCCATAACCCTAACCCTCACCCTATCTTAAACTTCACCCTATCCCTAATCTAAAGCACACCCTAACATTAACCCTGACCCTAACCTTAACCTTGGCCCACCTGGAACCCCAAACCTAACCCTTACAATAACTCTGACCCTAACCCTCACCCTAAACCTAATCCTAATCCTAACCCTGACCCTAACCCTAACCAAACCCTAACCCTAACTTTACCCTACCATAAACTTAAACCTAACCCTAACCTGTAACCCAAAATTTAAACCTAACCCTAGCCTTAGCCCTAAACCTAACCCTAACCCTAAATGTAACACTTACCCAAAACCCTCACCTTAACTGGAAACATAAATCTAACTCTTAACCTAACCCTAAATATAACCCTACCCTAAACCTAACCGAAACACTAACACCTAACTCGAAATCAAATCCTGATCTTTAGCCTAAACCTAACCTTAACCCTAAGCCTAACCCTAACCACTAACCCTAATTCTAACCCTAACCCTAAGCCTGATCCTAAACCGAACCCTAACCCTTACCCTAAACCTGACCCTAACATTAACCGAAACACCTAACCCTAACCCAAACCCTAAACCTAACCCTAACCTTAACCCAAACACCTAACCCTAACGCTAACCCTAACCCTCATCCTTAACATAAATTTCAAGATAAACCTAAGCCTAACCTTAACCCTAAAACTGAACCTAACCCTAAACTATCCCCTAAATATAGCCCTAAACCTAAACCTCATCCTAACCCTAACTACAACCCTGACCTAACCGTAACACTGTAAAACATCAGCTTAAGTGTAAACCTAACACTAACCCTCCCACGAACACCTAACCCTTTCCCTAACCCTAACCCTATCCCTAATCCTAACCTTAACCCTGACCTAAACCTAACACTTACCCTAACGCTAAACTTAACCTTAACTCCACCCTAAAACTAACAAAAACTCTAAACCTGACCCTACCTCTTACCCTAAACCCTAGTACTCGCTCTAACTCTAAACCTAACCCTAACCTAGCCCTACCCTTTACCGTAAACCTAGCCTTAACCCTAACCTTACCCCTACCCTAACCCTAACCCTAACACTAAACTTAACCCTAACTGTAATCTTAACCCTAACCCTTACCCTGACCCTGACTATTAACTGAAACTTCACCCTAAACCTAACCCAAACTCGAACTCGAACCCTAACTATAACACTTACCCTAAACCCTCACCTTAACTGTAAACCTAACCCTAACCCACACCCTAACCACAACCCTCACCCTAACCCCTAACCGTATCCCCAACCCTAAACCTAATGCTATCCCTAACCCTATCCCTAACCCAAACACGAACATTAAACCTAATCTAACCCTAACTCTAACATTAACCCAACCCTAACCATAAACCTAACGTTAGCATCCTAAATCTAACCTCTAACACTAACTATAATCCCAACCCTAATTCTAACTCTTATCCTAACCCTCACCCTTAACCTAAACTTCACACTAACCCTAAACCAAAACATAACCCTAACCCTAAACATAACCCCTAACCCTAACCTGAACCCTAGCCTTAAAGCTAACCTGAACACAAACCCAAACTCTAGCCCTAACCATAAAAATAACCCTCACCCTATCCTAAACTTCATCCAAACTCTAACACTACATTAAACCTAAACCTAAACCTAACCCAAACCCTAACCTTAAACCTACCTCTAACCATAACGCTAGTCCATCTGTAACCCTAAACCTAACCCTTACAATAGCCCTGAAATTAACCCTAAACCTATTCCTAGCCCTAGACCTAATCCTCACCTAACCCTAACTGCACCCTTGACCCTAAAGAGAACACTAACTCTAACCTTAAACCTGGACCTAAACCTAAATCTTCCCCTACACCTAACCCTAAACCTAAAAATAACTCCAACTCTAACCCGAATCATAACACTCATCCTAAACCCACACTTTAACTGTTAAACTAACCGTAACCCTCACCCTAACCCCTAACCGTATCCCCCAAACCTAACCCTAATGCAATCCCTAACCTTAACCCTAAAACTAACCTGAAACCCCTGAGCCCTAACGATAACCCTAACTCTAACACAAACCCTAACCCCTAACACCAAAGCCTAATCCAAACCTTAACCCTAACTCTCACCCGAACTCTAACACTAACACTAACCCGAAACCTAATCATAAACCTAAACCAAACCCAACCATGACCAGAACCACAATTCCTAACCGGAACCCTCACCCAAACCCTAACCCTAAACTACACCTCTAACCACTAACACCTGACCATAAACCTAATCCTAACCTTTATCCTAACCCTCACCCTTAACCTAAACTTCACACTAACCCTAAACCAAAGCGTAACCCAAACCCTAAACATAACCCCTAACCCAAAACCGAACCCTAAACCTAACCTTAACACTAAGCTGAACACAAAACCAAACTTTAGCCCAAACCATAAAAATAACCCTCACCCTATCCTAAACTTCATCCAAACCCTAACCCTAAACCTAAACCTAACCCAAACCCTATCCTTGAACAGAACTCTAACCATAATGCTAGTCCAAATGTAACCCTAAACCTAACCCTTACAATAGCCCTGAACCTAACCCTAAACCTAATCCTAACCCTAGACCTAAAGCGAACCCTAACCCTAAATCTAACCTTGACCCTAAATTGACCACTGGCTCTAACACTAAACCGGCACCTAAACCTAAATATTGCCCTACACCTAACCATAACCCTAACTCTAACCCTAATGATGACACTTAACCTAAACCCTCACCTAAACTGTAAAAGTAACCGTAACCCTCACCCTAACCCCTAACCGTATCCCCAACCCTAACCCTAATGCTATCCGTAACCCTAACCCTAACACTAACCTGAACCCCTGAGCCCTAACAATAACCCTAACCCTAACCCAAAACCCTAACCCCTAACACCAAAGCCTAACCCAAACCTTAACTCTAACTCGAACACTAACCTGAAACCTAATCATAAACCTAACCGTAACCCTAAACCAAACCTAACCATGGTCAGAACCACAATGCTTTACCAGAACCCTCACCCACCCCTAACCCTAAACTACACTTCTAACCCCTAACACCTTACCATAACCATAATCCTAAGCATACACAACCCTAACCCTAAACCTAAACCTCACCCCAACCACAATGCCTAACACAAACCGTAACCTTAACTGTTACACTAAACTTAACCCTAACCTAAAATCTAACCCTAACCCTAAAACTAAACACAACCCATAAACTTAACCCTAACCCTGAACATAACCTTAACAGTAACCCGAAAACTAACACAAACCTTAGCCATAACCCTAACCCTCACTCTATCTTAAACTTCATCCTATCCCTAACCTAAAGCTAACCCTAACTTGAACCCTAAACCTAACCCTAACCTTAACCATGGCCCACTTGTAACCCTAAACCTAATCCTTACAATATCTCTGACCCTAACCCTCACCCTAAACCTAATCCTAACCCTGACCCTAACCCTAACCTAACCTTAACCTAACATTAAGGCTACCATAAACCTACACCTAACCCTAACCTCTAACCCTAACTCTAACTGTAACCCTAGCCCTAACCCTAACAGTAACACCCAAAACACTCAACTCTAAATGGAACTCTAACTCTTACCCTAACACTATACTTAACCTAAACAGAACCCTACCCTAAACCTTACCGAAACAATAACCCCTAACCCTAACTCTAAACCTAATCATTAGCCTAAACCTAAACTTAACCTTAAACCTAAACCTAAACACTCACCCTAACTCTAACCCTAACCCTAAACCTAAGACAAACCCTCACCCTTAACCAAAATTTCACCCTAACCATAACGCTAAACCTACCTTAAATTCATTCAAACCCTAACCAAAACTAAAACTAACCCTAACGCTAACACTAACCCCAAACCTAAAACTAAACATAACCTAACCCTAACCCCTAACCCTAAACCTCAGAATTAAAATAAACTTCACACTAAGCCTAACCCTAAAGCTAAAAAAACAACCTAAACATGACACTAAATCTCCACCTAACCCTGACCCTAACCCTAAGCCTAATCCTAAGCATAAACCTAATCCTAACCCTAACTCTAACCCTAACCCTAACTGTAACACCCTAAAACATCAGCTTAACTGTAAACCTGACACTAACCCTCACACGAATCCCTAACCCATCCCGCAATCCTAACCCTATCCCTAATCCTAGCCCTAACCCTGAACTAAACCTAACCCTTACCCTAACCCTAAAATTAACCCTAACATTAACTCTACCCTAACCCTAAACTTAAGCCTAACAATAACTCTAAACGTAACCCTAACCCTAACCCAGCACTACCCTTTACTGTAAACCTAGCCTTCACAGTAACCTTACCCCTACCGTAACCCTAACCCTAAACCTAACCCTGACACTAACCTTAACCCTAACTCTAACCTTAACCCTAACACTCACTATTAACTGAAACTTCACCCTAACCCTAACCCTAACTCTAACTCTAACCCTAACCATAACAATTAACCTAAACCCTCTCCTTAACGGTAAACCTAACACTAACACACACCCTAACCCTTCACCGTGTCCCCAACCCTAAACCTAATGCTATCCCTAAACTTATCCCTAACCCTAACTCTAACACGAAGAGTAACCCTAATCTAATCCTAACCCTAACATTAACCTTAAACTTAAGACTAGCCTAACCATAAACCTAAACCTAACACCCTAAACCGAATGTCTAACATTATAATTCTAACCCTAATCCTAACCCTTATCCTAACCCTCACACTTAACCTGAACTTCACACTAATACTAACCCTGTTCGTAAATCTAACCCTAAACATAACCCCTAACCCTAATCCAAACCCTAAACCTGACCTTAAAAGTAACGTGAGCACAAACCCAAACTCCAGCCCTAACCATAAAAATAACCCTCACCCTAGCCTAAACATCATCCAAACCCTAACCCTAACCTTAGCCCTAACCTAAACCTAAGCAAAACCCTTACCTTAAACCTAACTCTAACCATAACACTAGTCCATCTGAAACCCTAAACCTAACCCTTACGATAGCCCTGAACCTAACCCTAACCCTAAACATAATCCTAATCCTAAACCTAACCCTCACTCTAAACTTGACCCTAAATAGAACACTAGCTCTGACCCTAAATACAACACTAACTCTAACCCTAAACTTGGACGTAAACCTAAATATTACCCTACACCTAACCCTAACCCTAAACCTAACCCTAACTCGAACTCTAACCCTAATCAGAACACTTACCCTAAACCCTCACCTTAACTGTAAAACTAACCGTAACCTTCACTCTAACCCCTAACCGTAGCCCACAACCCTAACCCTAATGCTAACCCTAGCCCTAACCACAACACTAACCTGAAACCCCTAAGCCATAAAGATAACACTAACCCTAACACAAACCCTAACCCATAACACCAAAACCTAACCTAAACCTTAACACTATCCCTCACCCTAACTCTAACACTAACCCGAAACCTAATCATAAACCTAACCCTAACACTGAACCAAACTTAACCATGACCAGAACCACAATGCCTAACCGAAACCCTCACCCAAACCCTAACCCTAAACTGCACCTCTAAACCTTAACACCTTACCATAACCAGAATCCTAACTCTACCCAACCCTAACCATAAACCCAACACTCACCCCAACCACAATGCCTAACACAAATCGTAAACCTAACTGTTACACTTAACTTAACCCTAACCTAAAATCTAACCCTAACCCTAAAACTAAACAGATCCCATAAACTTAACCCTAACCCTAAACATAAACTTAACACTAACCTGAAAATGAACCCAAACCTTAGCCATAACCCTAACCCTCACCCTACTTTACTTCACCCTATCCCTAACCTGAAGCTAACCCTAACTTTAACCCTAATCCTACCCCTAAACCTAACCCTAACCTTAACCTTGGCCCATCTGTAACCCTAAACCTAACCCTTATAATAACTCTGACACTAACCCTCGCCCGAAACCTAATTCTAATCCTAACCCTGACCCTAACCCTAACCTAACCTTAACCCTAACTTTAAGCCTACCATAAACTTAACCGAAACCTAACCCCAAACCCAACTCTAACCCTAAACCTAGCCCTAACCCTAACCGTAACAGTTACGCAAAACCCTCACCTTAACTGTAAACGTAAATCTAACTCTTACTGTAACCCTAAACTTAACCCTAATTATAACCCTATCCTAAACCTAACTGAAACACTAACCACTGGCCCTAACTCTAACCCTAATGCTTAACCTAAACCTAACCTTAACCCTAAACCTAACCTTAACTACTAACCCTAACTCTAACCCTAACCCGAAACCAAACCCTCACACTTAACCAAAATTTCAACCTAACCATAACCCTAAACCTACCCTAACTTCATTCAAACCCTAACCCTAAGCTAAACTAACACTAAACCTAACCCTAACCCTAAACCTAAATCTAACCCTAACCCTGAATCTAACCTGAACTCTAAACCAAAACCCTAAACCTGACCCTAACATTAATCCAAACACCTACTCCAACCCTAACCCTCATCCTTAACCTAAATTTCACCCTAAACCTAAGCCTAAAGCACTATCACCATACTCTAGCCCTAACTCTAAACCTAACCTAACTCTAACCCTAAACCTTACTGTAACACCCAAAAACATCAGCTTAATGTAAACATAACACTAATCCTCACACGAAACCCTAACCCTTTCCCTAACCCTAACCCTATCTCTCATCCTAACCCTAAACCTGACGTAAACCTAACTCTTACCCTAACCTTAAACTTAACCTTAACCTTAACTCTACCCTAACCTTAACCGTAAACCTAACAATAACTCTAAACCTGACCTTAACCTTAACGCTTAACCCTAGCACTAACTCTAAACCTAACCCTAACCTAGCCTTACACTTTACCGGAAACCTAGTCTTAACCCTAACCCGACAGCTACCTTAACCCTAACCTAAACCTAACCCTAACACTAACCTTAACCCTAAATCTAACATTAACCCTGAACCCCACTATTAACTGAAACTTCACCATGACCCTAACTCTAACCCTAACCATAACAATTACCCTAAACCCTCACCTTAACTGTAAACCTAAACCTAACCCTCACCATATCCCCAACCCTCACCCTAACCCCTAACTATATTCCTAACCCTAAACCTAATGCTATCCCTAACCCTAACTGTAACCCTAACACGAACAGTAACCCTAATCTAACACTAACCCTAACATTAACCCTAAACTTAAACCTACCCTAACCATAAACCTAAAACTAGCACCCTACACCTAACGTCTAACACTAACCCTAATCCTAACCCTAACCCTAACCCTAACTCTCACCCTTAACCTAAACTTCACACTAACCCTAAACCTAAAACTAACCCTAACACTAAACATAACCCCTAACCCTAAACTGGACCCTAAATCTAACCATAACACTAACCTGAACACAAACCCAAACTCTAGCCCTAACCCTAAAAGTAACCCTCAGCCTATGCTAAACTTCAACCAAATCCTAACCCTAACCATAACCGTAAACGTAAACCTAGCCCAAACCCTAACCTTAAACCTAACTCTAACCGTAAAGCTAGTCCATCTGTAACCCTAAACCTAAGCCTTACAATAGCTCTGAACCTAACCCTAATCCTAAGCCCAACAATAGACCTAATCCTAAACCTAACCCGAACTCTAAACTTGACCCTAAATAGAACACTAACTCTAACCCTAAACCAGGACTTAAACCTAAAACTTACCCTGCACCTAACCCTAAACCTAACCCTAACTCTAACTCTAACCCTAATCCTAACACTTGCCCTAAAACCTAACCTTAACTGCAATACTAACTGTAACCCTCACCTAACCCCTAACCGTACCCCCAAAAGCTAACCCTAATGCTATCCCTAACCCTAACCCTAACACTCACCTGAAAACCTAAGCCCTAACGATAACCCTAACCCTCACCCAAAACCTAACCCCTAGCACCAAAGCCTAACCCGAACTCTAACACTAACCCTAAACCTAATCATAAAACTAACCCTAACCCTAAACCAAACCTAACCATGAGCAGAACCACAATGCCTAACCGGAACCCTCACCCAAGCCCTAACCCAAAACTACTCCTCTAATCCCTAACACCTTACCATAACCACAATCCTAACCCTACCCAACCCTAATCCTAAACCTAATCCTCACACCAACCACAATGCCTAACACAAACCGTAAACCTAACCCTAACCGTAACACTGAACTTAACCCTAACCTAAAATCTACCCCTAACCCTAAAAGTAAACAGAACCCATAAACTTCTTCCTAAGCCTAAACATAACCTTAACACTAACCTGAAAACTCAAGCAAACCTTAGCCATAACCCTAACCCTCACCCTATCTTAAACTTCACCCTATCCCTAATCTAAAGCACACCCTAACATTAACCCTGACCCTAACCTTAACCTTGGCCCACCTGGAACCCCAAACCTAACCCTTACAATAACTCTGACCCTAACCCTCACCCTAAACCTAATCCTAATCCTAACCCTGACCCTAACCCTAACCAAACCCTAACCCTAACTTTACCCTACCATAAACTTAAACCTAACCCTAACCTGTAACCCAAAATTTAAACCTAACCCTAGCCTTAGCCCTAAACCTAACCCTAACCCTAAATGTAACACTTACCCAAAACCCTCACCTTAACTGGAAACATAAATCTAACTCTTAACCTAACCCTAAATATAACCCTACCCTAAACCTAACCGAAACACTAACACCTAACTCGAAATCAAATCCTGATCTTTAGCCTAAACCTAACCTTAACCCTAAGCCTAACCCTAACCACTAACCCTAATTCTAACCCTAACCCTAAGCCTGATCCTAAACCGAACCCTAACCCTTACCCTAAACCTGACCCTAACATTAACCGAAACACCTAACCCTAACCCAAACCCTAAACCTAACCCTAACCTTAACCCAAACACCTAACCCTAACGCTAACCCTAACCCTCATCCTTAACATAAATTTCAAGATAAACCTAAGCCTAACCTTAACCCTAAAACTGAACCTAACCCTAAACTATCCCCTAAATATAGCCCTAAACCTAAACCTCATCCTAACCCTAACTACAACCCTGACCTAACCGTAACACTGTAAAACATCAGCTTAAGTGTAAACCTAACACTAACCCTCCCACGAACACCTAACCCTTTCCCTAACCCTAACCCTATCCCTAATCCTAACCTTAACCCTGACCTAAACCTAACACTTACCCTAACGCTAAACTTAACCTTAACTCCACCCTAAAACTAACAAAAACTCTAAACCTGACCCTACCTCTTACCCTAAACCCTAGTACTCGCTCTAACTCTAAACCTAACCCTAACCTAGCCCTACCCTTTACCGTAAACCTAGCCTTAACCCTAACCTTACCCCTACCCTAACCCTAACCCTAACACTAAACTTAACCCTAACTGTAATCTTAACCCTAACCCTTACCCTGACCCTGACTATTAACTGAAACTTCACCCTAAACCTAACCCAAACTCGAACTCGAACCCTAACTATAACACTTACCCTAAACCCTCACCTTAACTGTAAACCTAACCCTAACCCACACCCTAACCACAACCCTCACCCTAACCCCTAACCGTATCCCCAACCCTAAACCTAATGCTATCCCTAACCCTATCCCTAACCCAAACACGAACATTAAACCTAATCTAACCCTAACTCTAACATTAACCCAACCCTAACCATAAACCTAACGTTAGCATCCTAAATCTAACCTCTAACACTAACTATAATCCCAACCCTAATTCTAACTCTTATCCTAACCCTCACCCTTAACCTAAACTTCACACTAACCCTAAACCAAAACATAACCCTAACCCTAAACATAACCCCTAACCCTAACCTGAACCCTAGCCTTAAAGCTAACCTGAACACAAACCCAAACTCTAGCCCTAACCATAAAAATAACCCTCACCCTATCCTAAACTTCATCCAAACTCTAACACTACCTTAAACCTAAACCTAAACCTAACCCAAACCCTAACCTTAAACCTACCTCTAACCATAACGCTAGTCCATCTGTAACCCTAAACCTAACCCTTACAATAGCCCTGAAATTAACCCTAAACCTAATCCTAGCCCTAGACCTAATCCTCACCTAACCCTAACTGCACCCTTGACCCTAAAGAGAACACTAACTCTAACCTTAAACCTGGACCTAAACCTAAATCTTCCCCTACACCTAACCCTAAACCTAAAAATAACTCCAACTCTAACCCGAATCATAACACTTATCCTAAACCCACACTTTAACTGTAAAACTAACCGTAACCCTCACCCTAACCCCTAACCGTATCCCCCAAACCTAACCCTAATGCAATCCCTAACCTTAACCCTAAAACTAACCTGAAACCCCTGAGCCCTAACGATAACCCTAACTCTAACACAAACCCTAACCCCTAACACCAAAGCCTAATCCAAACCTTAACCCTAACTCTAACACTAACCCGAAACCTAATCATAAACCTAAACCAAACCCAACCATGACCAGAACCACAATTCCTAACCGGAACCCTCACCCAAACCCTAACCCTAAACTACACCTCTAACCACTAACACCTGACCATAAACCTAATCCTAACCTTTATCCTAACCCTCACCCTTAACCTAAACTTCACACTAACCCTAAACCAAAGCGTAACCCAAACCCTAAACATAACCCCTAACCCAAAACCGAACCCTAAACCTAACCTTAACACTAAGCTGAACACAAAACCAAACTTTAGCCCAAACCATAAAAATAACCCTCACCCTATCCTAAACTTCATCCAAACCCTAACCCTAAACCTAAACCTAACCCAAACCCTATCCTTGAACAGAACTCTAACCATAATGCTAGTCCAAATGTAACCCTAAACCTAACCCTTACAATAGCCCTGAACCTAACCCTAAACCTAATCCTAACCCTAGACCTAAAGCGAACCCTAACCCTAAATCTAACCTTGACCCTAAATTGACCACTGGCTCTAACACTAAACCGGCACCTAAACCTAAATATTGCCCTACACCTAACCATAACCCTAACTCTAACCCTAATGATGACACTTAACCTGAACCCTCACCTAAACTGTAAAAGTAACCGTAACCCTCACCCTAACCCCTAACCGTATCCCCAACCCTAACCCTAATGCTATCCGTAACCCTAACCCTAACACTAACCTGAACCCCTGAGCCCTAACAATAACCCTAACCCTAACCCAAAACCCTAACCCCTAACACCAAAGCCTAACCCAAACCTTAACTCTAACTCGAACACTAACCTGAAACCTAATCATAAACCTAACCGTAACCCTAAACCAAACCTAACCATGGTCAGAACCACAATGCTTTACCAGAACCCTCACCCACCCCTAACCCTAAACTACACTTCTAACCCCTAACACCTTACCATAACCATAATCCTAAGCATACACAACCCTAACCCTAAACCTAAACCTCACCCCAACCACAATGCCTAACACAAACCGTAACCTTAACTGTTACACTAAACTTAACCCTAACCTAAAATCTAACCCTAACCCTAAAACTAAACACAACCCATAAACTTAACCCTAACCCTGAACATAACCTTAACAGTAACCCGAAAACTAACCCAAACCTTAGCCATAACCCTAACCCTCACTCTATCTTAAACTTCATCCTATCCCTAACCTAAAGCTAACCCTAACTTGAACCCTAAACCTAACCCTAACCTTAACCATGGCCCACTTGTAACCCTAAACCTAATCCTTACAATATCTCTGACCCTAACCCTCACCCTAAACCTAATCCTAACCCTGACCCTAACCCTAACCTAACCTTAACCTAACATTAAGGCTACCATAAACTTACACCTAACCCTAACCTCTAACCCTAACTCTAACTGTAACCCTAGCCCTAACCCTAACAGTAACACCCAAAACACTCAACTCTAAATGGAACTCTAACTCTTACCCTAACACTATACTTAACCTAAACAGAACCCTACCCTAAACCTTACCGAAACAATAACCCCTAACCCTAACTCTAAACCTAATCATTAGCCTAAACCTAAACTTAACCTTAAACCTAAACCTAAACACTCACCCTAACTCTAACCCTAACCCTAAACCTAAGACAAACCCTCACCCTTTACCAAAATTTCACCCTAACCATAACGCTAAACCTACCTTAAATTCATTCAAACCCTAACCAAAACTAAAACTAACCCTAACGCTAACACTAACCCCAAACCTAAAACTAAACATAACCTAACCCTAACCCCTAACCCTAAACCTCAGAATTAAAATAAACTTCACACTAAGCCTAACCCTAAAGCTAAAAAAACAACCTAAACATGACACTAAATCTCCACCTAACCCTGACCCTAACCCTAAGCCTAATCCTAAGCATAAACCTAATCCTAACCCTAACTCTAACCCTAACCCTAACTGTAACACCCTAAAACATCAGCTTAACTGTAAACCTGACACTAACCCTCACACGAATCCCTAACCCATCCCGCAATCCTAACCCTATCCCTAATCCTAGCCCTAACCCTGAACTAAACCTAACCCTTACCCTAACCCTAAAATTAACCCTAACATTAACTCTACCCTAACCCTAAACTTAAGCCTAACAATAACTCTAAACGTAACCCTAACCCTAACCCAGCACTACCCTTTACTGTAAACCTAGCCTTCACAGTAACCTTACCCCTACCGTAACCCTAACCCTAAACCTAACCCTGACACTAACCTTAACCCTAACTCTAACCTTAACCCTAACACTCACTATTAACTGAAACTTCACCCTAACCCTAACCCTAACTCTAACTCTAACCCTAACCATAACAATTAACCTAAACCCTCTCCTTAACGGTAAACCTAACACTAACACACACCCTAACCCTTCACCGTGTCCCCAACCCTAAACCTAATGCTATCCCTAAACTTATCCCTAACCCTAACTCTAACACGAAGAGTAACCCTAATCTAATCCTAACCCTAACATTAACCTTAAACTTAAGACTAGCCTAACCATAAACCTAAACCTAACACCCTAAACCGAATGTCTAACATTATAATTCTAACCCTAATCCTAACCCTTATCCTAACCCTCACACTTAACCTGAACTTCACACTAATACTAACCCTGTTCGTAAATCTAACCCTAAACATAACCCCTAACCCTAATCCAAACCCTAAACCTGACCTTAAAAGTAACGTGAGCACAAACCCAAACTCCAGCCCTAACCATAAAAATAACCCTCACCCTAGCCTAAACATCATCCAAACCCTAACCCTAACCTTAGCCCTAACCTAAACCTAAGCAAAACCCTTACCTTAAACCTAACTCTAACCATAACACTAGTCCATCTGAAACCCTAAACCTAACCCTTACGATAGCCCTGAACCTAACCCTAACCCTAAACATAATCCTAATCCTAAACCTAACCCTCACTCTAAACTTGACCCTAAATAGAACACTAGCTCTGACCCTAAATACAACACTAACTCTAACCCTAAACTTGGACGTAAACCTAAATATTACCCTACACCTAACCCTAACCCTAAACCTAACCCTAACTCGAACTCTAACCCTAATCAGAACACTTACCCTAAACCCTCACCTTAACTGTAAAACTAACCGTAACCTTCACTCTAACCCCTAACCGTAGCCCACAACCCTAACCCTAATGCTAACCCTAGCCCTAACCACAACACTAACCTGAAACCCCTAAGCCATAAAGATAACACTAACCCTAACACAAACCCTAACCCATAACACCAAAACCTAACCTAAACCTTAACACTATCCCTCACCCTAACTCTAACACTAACCCGAAACCTAATCATAAACCTAACCCTAACACTGAACCAAACTTAACCATGACCAGAACCACAATGCCTAACCGAAACCCTCACCCAAACCCTAACCCTAAACTGCACCTCTAAACCTTAACACCTTACCATAACCAGAATCCTAACTCTACCCAACCCTAACCATAAACCCAACACTCACCCCAACCACAATGCCTAACACAAATCGTAAACCTAACTGTTACACTTAACTTAACCCTAACCTAAAATCTAACCCTAACCCTAAAACTAAACAGATCCCATAAACTTAACCCTAACCCTAAACATAAACTTAACACTAACCTGAAAATGAACCCAAACCTTAGCCATAACCCTAACCCTCACCCTACTTTACTTCACCCTATCCCTAACCTGAAGCTAACCCTAACTTTAACCCTAATCCTACCCCTAAACCTAACCCTAACCTTAACCTTGGCCCATCTGTAACCCTAAACCTAACCCTTATAATAACTCTGACACTAACCCTCGCCCGAAACCTAATTCTAATCCTAACCCTGACCCTAACCCTAACCTAACCTTAACCCTAACTTTAAGCCTACCATAAACTTAACCGAAACCTAACCCCTAACCCAACTCTAACCCTAAACCTAGCCCTAACCCTAACCGTAACAGTTACACAAAACCCTCACCTTAACTGTAAACGTAAATCTAACTCTTACTGTAACCCTAAACTTAACCCTAATTATAACCCTATCCTAAACCTAACTGAAACACTAACCACTGGCCCTAACTCTAACCCTAATGCTTAACCTAAACCTAACCTTAACCCTAAACCTAACCTTAACTACTAACCCTAACTCTAACCCTAACCCGAAACCAAACCCTCACACTTAACCAAAATTTCAACCTAACCATAACCCTAAACCTACCCTAACTTCATTCAAACCCTAACCCTAAGCTAAACTAACACTAAACCTAACCCTAACCCTAAACCTAAATCTAACCCTAACCCTGAATCTAACCTGAACTCTAAACCAAAACCCTAAACCTGACCCTAACATTAATCCAAACACCTACTCCAACCCTAACCCTCATCCTTAACCTAAATTTCACCCTAAACCTAAGCCTAAAGCACTATCACCATACTCTAGCCCTAACTCTAAACCTAACCTAACTCTAACCCTAAACCTTACTGTAACACCCAAAAACATCAGCTTAATGTAAACATAACACTAATCCTCACACGAAACCCTAACCCTTTCCCTAACCCTAACCCTATCTCTCATCCTAACCCTAAACCTGACGTAAACCTAACTCTTACCCTAACCTTAAACTTAACCTTAACCTTAACTCTACCCTAACCTTAACCGTAAACCTAACAATAACTCTAAACCTGACCTTAACCTTAACGCTTAACCCTAGCACTAACTCTAAACCTAACCCTAACCTAGCCTTACACTTTACCGGAAACCTAGTCTTAACCCTAACCCGACAGCTACCTTAACCCTAACCTAAACCTAACCCTAACACTAACCTTAACCCTAAATCTAACATTAACCCTGAACCCCACTATTAACTGAAACTTCACCATGACCCTAACTCTAACCCTAACCATAACAATTACCCTAAACCCTCACCTTAACTGTAAACCTAAACCTAACCCTCACCATATCCCCAACCCTCACCCTAACCCCTAACTATATTCCTAACCCTAAACCTAATGCTATCCCTAACCCTAACTGTAACCCTAACACGAACAGTAACCCTAATCTAACACTAACCCTAACATTAACCCTAAACTTAAACCTACCCTAACCATAAACCTAAAACTAGCACCCTACACCTAACGTCTAACACTAACCCTAATCCTAACCCTAACCCTAACCCTAACTCTCACCCTTAACCTAAACTTCACACTTACCCTAAACCTAAAACTAACCCTAACACTAAACATAACCCCTAACCCTAAACTGGACCCTAAATCTAACCATAACACTAACCTGAACACAAACCCAAACTCTAGCCCTAACCCTAAAAGTAACCCTCAGCCTATGCTAAACTTCAACCAAATCCTAACCCTAACCATAACCGTAAACGTAAACCTAGCCCAAACCCTAACCTTAAACCTAACTCTAACCGTAAAGCTAGTCCATCTGTAACCCTAAACCTAAGCCTTACAATAGCTCTGAACCTAACCCTAATCCTAAGCCCAACAATAGACCTCATCCTAAACCTACCCCGAACTCTAAACTTGACCCTAAATAGAACACTAACTCTAACCCTAAACCAGGACTTAAACCTAAAACTTACCCTGCACCTAACCCTGCACCTAACCCTAACTCTAACTCTAACCCTAATCCTAACACTTGCCCTAAAACCTAACCTTAACTGCAATACTAACTGTAACCCTCACCTAACCCCTAACCGTACCCACAAAAGCTAACCCTAATGCTATCCCTAACCCTAACCCTAACACTCACCTGAAAACCTAAGCCCTAACGATAACCCTAACCCTAACCCAAAACCTAACCCCTAGCACCAAAGCCTAACCCGAACTCTAACACTAACCCTAAACCTAATCATAAAACTAACCCTAACCCTAAACCAAACCTAACCATGAGCAGAACCACAATGCCTAACCGGAACCCTCACCCAAGCCCTAACCCAAAACTACTCCTCTAATCCCTAACACCTTACCATAACCAGAATCCTAACCCTACCCAACCCTAATCCTAAACCTAATCCTCACACCAACCACAATGCCTAACACAAACCGTAAACCTAACCCTAACCGTAACACTGAACTTAACCCTAACCTAAAATCTACCCCTAACCCTAAAAGTAAACAGAACCCATAAACTTCTTCCTAAGCCTAAACATAACCTTAACACTAACCTGAAAACTCAAGCAAACCTTAGCCATAACCCTAACCCTCACCCTATCTTAAACTTCACCCTATCCCTAATCTAAAGCACACCCTAACATTAACCCTGACCCTAACCTTAACCTTGGCCCACCTGGAACCCCAAACCTAACCCTTACAATAACTCTGACCCTAACCCTCACCCTAAACCTAATCCTAATCCTAACCCTGACCCTAACCCTAACCAAACCCTAACCCTAACTTTACCCTACCATAAACTTAAACCTAACCCTAACCTGTAACCCAAAATTTAAACCTAACCCTAGCCCTAGCCCTAAACCTAACCCTAACCCTAAATGTAACACTTACCCAAAACCCTCACCTTAACTGGAAACATAAATCTAACTCTTAACCTAACCCTAAATATAACCCTACCCTAAACCTAACCGAAACACTAACACCTAACTCGAAATCAAATCCTGATCTTTAGCCTAAACCTAACCTTAACCCTAAGCCTAACCCTAACCACTAACCCTAATTCTAACCCTAACCCTAAGCCTGATCCTAAACCGAACCCTAACCCTTACCCTAAACCTGACCCTAACATTAACCGAAACACCTAACCCTAACCCAAACCCTAAACCTAACCCTAACCTTAACCCAAACACCTAACCCTAACGCTAACCCTAACCCTCATCCTTAACATAAATTTCAAGATAAACCTAAGCCTAACCTTAACCCTAAAACTGAACCTAACCCTAAACTATCCCCTAAATATAGCCCTAAACCTAAACCTCATCCTAACCCTAACTACAACCCTGACCTAACCGTAACACTGTAAAACATCAGCTTAAGTGTAAACCTAACACTAACCCTCCCACGAACACCTAACCCTTTCCCTAACCCTAACCCTATCCCTAATCCTAACCTTAACCCTGACCTAAACCTAACACTTACCCTAACGCTAAACTTAACCTTAACTCCACCCTAAAACTAACAAAAACTCTAAACCTGACCCTACCTCTTACCCTAAACCCTAGTACTCGCTCTAACTCTAAACCTAACCCTAACCTAGCCCTACCCTTTACCGTAAACCTAGCCTTAACCCTAACCTTACCCCTACCCTAACCCTAACCCTAACACTAAACTTAACCCTAACTGTAATCTTAACCCTAACCCTTACCCTGACCCTGACTATTAACTGAAACTTCACCCTAAACCTAACCCAAACTCTAACTCGAACCCTAACTATAACACTTACCCTAAACCCTCACCTTAACTGTAAACCTAACCCTAACCCACACCCTAACCACAACCCTCACCCTAACCCCTAACCGTATCCCCAACCCTAAACCTAATGCTATCCCTAACCCTATCCCTAACCCAAACATGAACATTAAACCTAATCTAACCCTAACTCTAACATTAACCCAACCCTAACCAGAAACCTAACGTTAGCATCCTAAATCTAACCTCTAACACTAACTATAATCCCAACCCTAATTCTAACTCTTATCCTAACCCTCACCCTTAACCTAAACTTCACACTAACCCTAAACCAAAACATAACCCTAACCCTAAACATAACCCCTAACCCTAACCTGAACCCTAGCCTTAAAGCTAACCTGGACACAAACCCAAACTCTAGCCCTAACCATAAAAATAACCCTCACCCTATCCTAAACTTCATCCAAACTCTAACACTACCTTAAACCTAAACCTAAACCTAACCCAAACCCTAACCTTAAACCTACCTCTAACCATAACGCTAGTCCATCTGTAACCCTAAACCTAACCCTTACAATAGCCCTGAACCTAACCCTAAACCTAATCCTAACCCTAGACCTAAAGCGAACCCTAACCCTAAATCTAACCTTGACCCTAAATTGACCACTGGCTCTAACACTAAACCGGCACCTAAACCTAAATATTGCCCTACACCTAACCATAACCCTAACTCTAACCCTAATGATGACACTTAACCTAAACCCTCACCTAAACTGTAAAAGTAACCGTAACCCTCACCCTAACCCCTAACCGTATCCCCAACCCTAACCCTAATGCTATCCGTAACCCTAACCCTAACACTAACCTGAACCCCTGAGCCCTAACAATAACCCTAACCCTAACCCAAAACCCTAACCCCTAACACCAAAGCCTAACCCAAACCTTAACTCTAACTCGAACACTAACCTGAAACCTAATCATAAACCTAACCGTAACCCTAAACCAAACCTAACCATGGTCAGAACCACAATGCTTTACCAGAACCCTCACCCACCCCTAACCCTAAACTACACTTCTAACCCCTAACACCTTACCATAACCATAATCCTAAGCATACACAACCCTAACCCTAAACCTAAACCTCACCCCAACCACAATGCCTAACACAAACCGTAACCTTAACTGTTACACTAAACTTAACCCTAACCTAAAATCTAACCCTAACCCTAAAACTAAACACAACCCATAAACTTAACCCTAACCCTGAACATAACCTTAACAGTAACCCGAAAACTAACACAAACCTTAGCCATAACCCTAACCCTCACTCTATCTTAAACTTCATCCTATCCCTAACCTAAAGCTAACCCTAACTTGAACCCTAAACCTAACCCTAACCTTAACCATGGCCCACTTGTAACCCTAAACCTAATCCTTACAATATCTCTGACCCTAACCCTCACCCTAAACCTAATCCTAACCCTGACCCTAACCCTAACCTAACCTTAACCTAACATTAAGGCTACCATAAACTTACACCTAACCCTAACCTCTAACCCTAACTCTAACTGTAACCCTAGCCCTAACCCTAACAGTAACACCCAAAACACTCAACTCTAAATGGAACTCTAACTCTTACCCTAACACTATACTTAACCTAAACAGAACCCTACCCTAAACCTTACCGAAACAATAACCCCTAACCCTAACTCTAAACCTAATCATTAGCCTAAACCTAAACTTAACCTTAAACCTAAACCTAAACACTCACCCTAACTCTAACCCTAACCCTAAACCTAAAACAAACCCTCACCCTTAACCAAAATTTCACCCTAACCATAACGCTAAACCTACCTTAAATTCATTCAAACCCTAACCAAAACTAAAACTAACCCTAACGCTAACACTAACCCCAAACCTAAAACTAAACATAACCTAACCCTAACCCCTAACCCTAAACCTCAGAATTAAAATAAACTTCACACTAAGCCTAACCCTAAAGCTAAAAAAACAACCTAAACATGACACTAAATCTCCACCTAACCCTGACCCTAACCCTAAGCCTAATCCTAAGCATAAACCTAATCCTAACCCTAACTCTAACCCTAACCCTAACTGTAACACCCTAAAACATCAGCTTAACTGTAAACCTGACACTAACCCTCACACGAATCCCTAACCCATCCCCCAATCCTAACCCTATCCCTAATCCTAGCCCTAACCCTGAACTAAACCTAACCCTTACCCTAACCCTAAAATTAACCCTAACATTAACTCTACCCTAACCCTAAACTTAAGCCTAACAATAACTCTAAACGTAACCCTAACCCTAACCCAGCACTACCCTTTACTGTAAACCTAGCCTTCACAGTAACCTTACCCCTACCGTAACCCTAACCCTAAACCTAACCCTGACACTAACCTTAACCCTAACTCTAACCTTAACCCTAACACACACTATTAACTGAAACTTCACCCTAACCCTAACCCTAACTCTAACTCTAACCCTAACCATAACAATTAACCTAAACCCTCTCCTTAACGGTAAACCTAACACTAACACACACCCTAACCCTTCACCGTGTCCCCAACCCTAAACCTAATGCTATCCCTAAACTTATCCCTAACCCTAACTCTAACACGAAGAGTAACCCTAATCTAATCCTAACCCTAACATTAACCTTAAACTTAAGACTAGCCTAACCATAAACCTAAATCTAACACCCTAAACCGAATGTCTAACATTATAATTCTAACCCTAATCCTAACCCTTATCCTAACCCTCACACTTAACCTGAACTTCACACTAATACTAACCCTGTTCGTAAATCTAACCCTAAACATAACCCCTAACCCTAATCCAAACCCTAAACCTGACCTTAAAAGTAACGTGAGCACAAACCCAAACTCCAGCCCTAACCATAAAAATAACCCTCACCCTAGCCTAAACATCATCCAAACCCTAACCCTAACCTTAGCCCTAACCTAAACCTAAGCAAAACCCTTACCTTAAACCTAACTCTAACCATAACACTAGTCCATCTGAAACCCTAAACCTAACCCTTACGATAGCCCTGAACCTAACCCTAACCCTAAACATAATCCTAATCCTAAACCTAACCCTCACTCTAAACTTGACCCTAAATAGAACACTAGCTCTGACCCTAAATACAACACTAACTCTAACCCTAAACTTGGACGTAAACCTAAATATTACCCTACACCTAACCCTAACCCTAAACCTAACCCTAACTCGAACTCTAACCCTAATCAGAACACTTACCCTAAACCCTCACCTTAACTGTAAAACTAACCGTAACCTTCACTCTAACCCCTAACCGTAGCCCACAACCCTAACCCTAATGCTAACCCTAGCCCTAACCACAACACTAACCTGAAACCCCTAAGCCATAAAGATAACACTAACCCTAACACAAACCCTAACCCATAACACCAAAACCTAACCTAAACCTTAACACTATCCCTCACCCTAACTCTAACACTAACCCGAAACCTAATCATAAACCTAACCCTAACACTGAACCAAACTTAACCATGACCAGAACCACAATGCCTAACCGAAACCCTCACCCAAACCCTAACCCTAAACTGCACCTCTAAACCTTAACACCTTACCATAACCAGAATCCTAACTCTACCCAACCCTAACCATAAACCCAACACTCACCCCAACCACAATGCCTAACACAAATCGTAAACCTAACTGTTACACTTAACTTAACCCTAACCTAAAATCTAACCCTAACCCTAAAACTAAACAGATCCCATAAACTTAACCCTAACCCTAAACATAAACTTAACACTAACCTGAAAATGAACCCAAACCTTAGCCATAACCCTAACCCTCACCCTACTTTACTTCACCCTATCCCTAACCTGAAGCTAACCCTAACTTTAACCCTAATCCTACCCCTAAACCTAACCCTAACCTTAACCTTGGCCCATCTGTAACCCTAAACCTAACCCTTATAATAACTCTGACACTAACCCTCGCCCGAAACCTAATTCTAATCCTAACCCTGACCCTAACCCTAACCTAACCTTAACCCTAACTTTAAGCCTACCATAAACTTAACCGAAACCTAACCCCAAACCCAACTCTAACCCTAAACCTAGCCCTAACCCTAACCGTAACAGTTACGCAAAACCCTCACCTTAACTGTAAACGTAAATCTAACTCTTACTGTAACCCTAAACTTAACCCTAATTATAACCCTATCCTAAACCTAACTGAAACACTAACCACTGGCCCTAACTCTAACCCTAATGCTTAACCTAAACCTAACCTTAACCCTAAACCTAACCTTAACTACTAACCCTAACTCTAACCCTAACCCGAAACCAAACCCTCACACTTAACCAAAATTTCAACCTAACCATAACCCTAAACCTACCCTAACTTCATTCAAACCCTAACCCTAAGCTAAACTAACACTAAACCTAACCCTAACCCTAAACCTAAATCTAACCCTAACCCTGAATCTAACCTGAACTCTAAACCAAAACCCTAAACCTGACCCTAACATTAATCCAAACACCTACTCCAACCCTAACCCTCATCCTTAACCTAAATTTCACCCTAAACCTAAGCCTAAAGCACTATCACCATACTCTAGCCCTAACTCTAAACCTAACCTAACTCTAACCCTAAACCTTACTGTAACACCCAAAAACATCAGCTTAATGTAAACATAACACTAATCCTCACACGAAACCCTAACCCTTTCCCTAACCCTAACCCTATCTCTCATCCTAACCCTAAACCTGACGTAAACCTAACTCTTACCCTAACCTTAAACTTAACCTTAACCTTAACTCTACCCTAACCTTAACCGTAAACCTAACAATAACTCTAAACCTGACCTTAACCTTAACGCTTAACCCTAGCACTAACTCTAAACCTAACCCTAACCTAGCCTTACACTTTACCGGAAACCTAGTCTTAACCCTAACCCGACAGCTACCTTAACCCTAACCTAAACCTAACCCTAACACTAACCTTAACCCTAAATCTAACATTAACCCTGAACCCCACTATTAACTGAAACTTCACCATGACCCTAACTCTAACCCTAACCATAACAATTACCCTAAACCCTCACCTTAACTGTAAACCTAAACCTAACCCTCACCATATCCCCAACCCTCACCCTAACCCCTAACTATATTCCTAACCCTAAACCTAATGCTATCCCTAACCCTAACTGTAACCCTAACACGAACAGTAACCCTAATCTAACACTAACCCTAACATTAACCCTAAACTTAAACCTACCCTAACCATAAACCTAAAACTAGCACCCTACACCTAACGTCTAACACTAACCCTAATCCTAACCCTAACCCTAACCCTAACTCTCACCCTTAACCTAAACTTCACACTAACCCTAAACCTAAAACTAACCCTAACACTAAACATAACCCCTAACCCTAAACTGGACCCTAAATCTAACCATAACACTAACCTGAACACAAACCCAAACTCTAGCCCTAACCCTAAAAGTAACCCTCAGCCTATGCTAAACTTCAACCAAATCCTAACCCTAACCATAACCGTAAACGTAAACCTAGCCCAAACCCTAACCTTAAACCTAACTCTAACCGTAAAGCTAGTCCATCTGTAACCCTAAACCTAAGCCTTACAATAGCTCTGAACCTAACCCTAATCCTAAGCCCAACAATAGACCTAATCCTAAACCTAACCCGAACTCTAAACTTGACCCTAAATAGAACACTAACTCTAACCCTAAACCAGGACTTAAACCTAAAACTTACCCTGCACCTAACCCTAAACCTAACCCTAACTCTAACTCTAACCCTAATCCTAACACTTGCCCTAAAACCTAACCTTAACTGCAATACTAACTGTAACCCTCACCTAACCCCTAACCGTACCCCCAAAAGCTAACCCTAATGCTATCCCTAACCCTAACCCTAACACTCACCTGAAAACCTAAGCCCTAACGATAACCCTAACCCTCACCCAAAACCTAACCCCTAGCACCAAAGCCTAACCCGAACTCTAACACTAACCCTAAACCTAATCATAAAACTAACCCTAACCCTAAACCAAACCTAACCATGAGCAGAACCACAATGCCTAACCGGAACCCTCACCCAAGCCCTAACCCAAAACTACTCCTCTAATCCCTAACACCTTACCATAACCACAATCCTAACCCTACCCAACCCTAATCCTAAACCTAATCCTCACACCAACCACAATGCCTAACACAAACCGTAAACCTAACCCTAACCGTAACACTGAACTTAACCCTAACCTAAAATCTACCCCTAACCCTAAAAGTAAACAGAACCCATAAACTTCTTCCTAAGCCTAAACATAACCTTAACACTAACCTGAAAACTCAAGCAAACCTTAGCCATAACCCTAACCCTCACCCTATCTTAAACTTCACCCTATCCCTAATCTAAAGCACACCCTAACATTAACCCTGACCCTAACCTTAACCTTGGCCCACCTGGAACCCCAAACCTAACCCTTACAATAACTCTGACCCTAACCCTCACCCTAAACCTAATCCTAATCCTAACCCTGACCCTAACCCTAACCAAACCCTAACCCTAACTTTACCCTACCATAAACTTAAACCTAACCCTAACCTGTAACCCAAAATTTAAACCTAACCCTAGCCTTAGCCCTAAACCTAACCCTAACCCTAAATGTAACACTTACCCAAAACCCTCACCTTAACTGGAAACATAAATCTAACTCTTAACCTAACCCTAAATATAACCCTACCCTAAACCTAACCGAAACACTAACACCTAACTCGAAATCAAATCCTGATCTTTAGCCTAAACCTAACCTTAACCCTAAGCCTAACCCTAACCACTAACCCTAATTCTAACCCTAACCCTAAGCCTGATCCTAAACCGAACCCTAACCCTTACCCTAAACCTGACCCTAACATTAACCGAAACACCTAACCCTAACCCAAACCCTAAACCTAACCCTAACCTTAACCCAAACACCTAACCCTAACGCTAACCCTAACCCTCATCCTTAACATAAATTTCAAGATAAACCTAAGCCTAACCTTAACCCTAAAACTGAACCTAACCCTAAACTATCCCCTAAATATAGCCCTAAACCTAAACCTCATCCTAACCCTAACTACAACCCTGACCTAACCGTAACACTGTAAAACATCAGCTTAAGTGTAAACCTAACACTAACCCTCCCACGAACACCTAACCCTTTCCCTAACCCTAACCCTATCCCTAATCCTAACCTTAACCCTGACCTAAACCTAACACTTACCCTAACGCTAAACTTAACCTTAACTCCACCCTAAAACTAACAAAAACTCTAAACCTGACCCTACCTCTTACCCTAAACCCTAGTACTCGCTCTAACTCTAAACCTAACCCTAACCTAGCCCTACCCTTTACCGTAAACCTAGCCTTAACCCTAACCTTACCCCTACCCTAACCCTAACCCTAACACTAAACTTAACCCTAACTGTAATCTTAACCCTAACCCTTACCCTGACCCTGACTATTAACTGAAACTTCACCCTAAACCTAACCCAAACTCGAACTCGAACCCTAACTATAACACTTACCCTAAACCCTCACCTTAACTGTAAACCTAACCCTAACCCACACCCTAACCACAACCCTCACCCTAACCCCTAACCGTATCCCCAACCCTAAACCTAATGCTATCCCTAACCCTATCCCTAACCCAAACACGAACATTAAACCTAATCTAACCCTAACTCTAACATTAACCCAACCCTAACCAGAAACCTAACGTTAGCATCCTAAATCTAACCTCTAACACTAACTATAATCCCAACCCTAATTCTAACTCTTATCCTAACCCTCACCCTTAACTTAAACTTCACACTAACCCTAAACCAAAACATAACCCTAACCCTAAACATAACCCCTAACCCTAACCTGAACCCTAGCCTTAAAGCTAACCTGAACACAAACCCAAACTCTAGCCCTAACCATAAAAATAACCCTCACCCTATCCTAAACTTCATCCAAACTCTAACACTACCTTAAACCTAAACCTAAACCTAACCCAAACCCTAACCTTAAACCTACCTCTAACCATAACGCTAGTCCATCTGTAACCCTAAACCTAACCCTTACAATAGCCCTGAAATTAACCCTAAACCTAATCCTAGCCCTAGACCTAATCCTCACCTAACCCTAACTGCACCCTTGACCCTAAAGAGAACACTAACTCTAACCTTAAACCTGGACCTAAACCTAAATCTTCCCCTACACCTAACCCTAAACCTAAAAATAACTCCAACTCTAACCCGAATCATAACACTTATCCTAAACCCACACTTTAACTGTAAAACTAACCGTAACCCTCACCCTAACCCCTAACCGTATCCCCCAAACCTAACCCTAATGCAATCCCTAACCTTAACCCTAAAACTAACCTGAAACCCCTGAGCCCTAACGATAACCCTAACTCTAACACAAACCCTAACCCCTAACACCAAAGCCTAATCCAAACCTTAACCCTAACTCTAACACTAACCCGAAACCTAATCATAAACCTAAACCAAACCCAACCATGACCAGAACCACAATTCCTAACCGGAACCCTCACCCAAACCCTAACCCTAAACTACACCTCTAACCACTAACACCTGACCATAAACCTAATCCTAACCTTTATCCTAACCCTCACCCTTAACCTAAACTTCACACTAACCCTAAACCAAAGCGTAACCCAAACCCTAAACATAACCCCTAACCCAAAACCGAACCCTAAACCTAACCTTAACACTAAGCTGAACACAAAACCAAACTTTAGCCCAAACCATAAAAATAACCCTCACCCTATCCTAAACTTCATCCAAACCCTAACCCTAAACCTAAACCTAACCCAAACCCTATCCTTGAACAGAACTCTAACCATAATGCTAGTCCAAATGTAACCCTAAACCTAACCCTTACAATAGCCCTGAACCTAACCCTAAACCTAATCCTAACCCTAGACCTAAAGCGAACCCTAACCCTAAATCTAACCTTGACCCTAAATTGACCACTGGCTCTAACACTAAACCGGCACCTAAACCTAAATATTGCCCTACACCTAACCATAACCCTAACTCTAACCCTAATGATGACACTTAACCTGAACCCTCACCTAAACTGTAAAAGTAACCGTAACCCTCACCCTAACCCCTAACCGTATCCCCAACCCTAACCCTAATGCTATCCGTAACCCTAACCCTAACACTAACCTGAACCCCTGAGCCCTAACAATAACCCTAACCCTAACCCAAAACCCTAACCCCTAACACCAAAGCCTAACCCAAACCTTAACTCTAACTCGAACACTAACCTGAAACCTAATCATAAACCTAACCGTAACCCTAAACCAAACCTAACCATGGTCAGAACCACAATGCTTTACCAGAACCCTCACCCACCCCTAACCCTAAACTACACTTCTAACCCCTAACACCTTACCATAACCATAATCCTAAGCATACACAACCCTAACCCTAAACCTAAACCTCACCCCAACCACAATGCCTAACACAAACCGTAACCTTAACTGTTACACTAAACTTAACCCTAACCTAAAATCTAACCCTAACCCTAAAACTAAACACAACCCATAAACTTAACCCTAACCCTGAACATAACCTTAACAGTAACCCGAAAACTAACCCAAACCTTAGCCATAACCCTAACCCTCACTCTATCTTAAACTTCATCCTATCCCTAACCTAAAGCTAACCCTAACTTGAACCCTAAACCTAACCCTAACCTTAACCATGGCCCACTTGTAACCCTAAACCTAATCCTTACAATATCTCTGACCCTAACCCTCACCCTAAACCTAATCCTAACCCTGACCCTAACCCTAACCTAACCTTAACCTAACATTAAGGCTACCATAAACTTACACCTAACCCTAACCTCTAACCCTAACTCTAACTGTAACCCTAGCCCTAACCCTAACAGTAACACCCAAAACACTCAACTCTAAATGGAACTCTAACTCTTACCCTAACACTATACTTAACCTAAACAGAACCCTACCCTAAACCTTACCGAAACAATAACCCCTAACCCTAACTCTAAACCTAATCATTAGCCTAAACCTAAACTTAACCTTAAACCTAAACCTAAACACTCACCCTAACTCTAACCCTAACCCTAAACCTAAGACAAACCCTCACCCTTTACCAAAATTTCACCCTAACCATAACGCTAAACCTACCTTAAATTCATTCAAACCCTAACCAAAACTAAAACTAACCCTAACGCTAACACTAACCCCAAACCTAAAACTAAACATAACCTAACCCTAACCCCTAACCCTAAACCTCAGAATTAAAATAAACTTCACACTAAGCCTAACCCTAAAGCTAAAAAAACAACCTAAACATGACACTAAATCTCCACCTAACCCTGACCCTAACCCTAAGCCTAATCCTAAGCATAAACCTAATCCTAACCCTAACTCTAACCCTAACCCTAACTGTAACACCCTAAAACATCAGCTTAACTGTAAACCTGACACTAACCCTCACACGAATCCCTAACCCATCCCGCAATCCTAACCCTATCCCTAATCCTAGCCCTAACCCTGAACTAAACCTAACCCTTACCCTAACCCTAAAATTAACCCTAACATTAACTCTACCCTAACCCTAAACTTAAGCCTAACAATAACTCTAAACGTAACCCTAACCCTAACCCAGCACTACCCTTTACTGTAAACCTAGCCTTCACAGTAACCTTACCCCTACCGTAACCCTAACCCTAAACCTAACCCTGACACTAACCTTAACCCTAACTCTAACCTTAACCCTAACACTCACTATTAACTGAAACTTCACCCTAACCCTAACCCTAACTCTAACTCTAACCCTAACCATAACAATTAACCTAAACCCTCTCCTTAACGGTAAACCTAACACTAACACACACCCTAACCCTTCACCGTGTCCCCAACCCTAAACCTAATGCTATCCCTAAACTTATCCCTAACCCTAACTCTAACACGAAGAGTAACCCTAATCTAATCCTAACCCTAACATTAACCTTAAACTTAAGACTAGCCTAACCATAAACCTAAACCTAACACCCTAAACCGAATGTCTAACATTATAATTCTAACCCTAATCCTAACCCTTATCCTAACCCTCACACTTAACCTGAACTTCACACTAATACTAACCCTGTTCGTAAATCTAACCCTAAACATAACCCCTAACCCTAATCCAAACCCTAAACCTGACCTTAAAAGTAACGTGAGCACAAACCCAAACTCCAGCCCTAACCATAAAAATAACCCTCACCCTAGCCTAAACATCATCCAAACCCTAACCCTAACCTTAGCCCTAACCTAAACCTAAGCAAAACCCTTACCTTAAACCTAACTCTAACCATAACACTAGTCCATCTGAAACCCTAAACCTAACCCTTACGATAGCCCTGAACCTAACCCTAACCCTAAACATAATCCTAATCCTAAACCTAACCCTCACTCTAAACTTGACCCTAAATAGAACACTAGCTCTGACCCTAAATACAACACTAACTCTAACCCTAAACTTGGACGTAAACCTAAATATTACCCTACACCTAACCCTAACCCTAAACCTAACCCTAACTCGAACTCTAACCCTAATCAGAACACTTACCCTAAACCCTCACCTTAACTGTAAAACTAACCGTAACCTTCACTCTAACCCCTAACCGTAGCCCACAACCCTAACCCTAATGCTAACCCTAGCCCTAACCACAACACTAACCTGAAACCCCTAAGCCATAAAGATAACACTAACCCTAACACAAACCCTAACCCATAACACCAAAACCTAACCTAAACCTTAACACTATCCCTCACCCTAACTCTAACACTAACCCGAAACCTAATCATAAACCTAACCCTAACACTGAACCAAACTTAACCATGACCAGAACCACAATGCCTAACCGAAACCCTCACCCAAACCCTAACCCTAAACTGCACCTCTAAACCTTAACACCTTACCATAACCAGAATCCTAACTCTACCCAACCCTAACCATAAACCCAACACTCACCCCAACCACAATGCCTAACACAAATCGTAAACCTAACTGTTACACTTAACTTAACCCTAACCTAAAATCTAACCCTAACCCTAAAACTAAACAGATCCCATAAACTTAACCCTAACCCTAAACATAAACTTAACACTAACCTGAAAATGAACCCAAACCTTAGCCATAACCCTAACCCTCACCCTACTTTACTTCACCCTATCCCTAACCTGAAGCTAACCCTAACTTTAACCCTAATCCTACCCCTAAACCTAACCCTAACCTTAACCTTGGCCCATCTGTAACCCTAAACCTAACCCTTATAATAACTCTGACACTAACCCTCGCCCGAAACCTAATTCTAATCCTAACCCTGACCCTAACCCTAACCTAACCTTAACCCTAACTTTAAGCCTACCATAAACTTAACCGAAACCTAACCCCTAACCCAACTCTAACCCTAAACCTAGCCCTAACCCTAACCGTAACATTACGCAAAACCCTCACCTTAACTGTAAACGTAAATCTAACTCTTACTGTAACCCTAAACTTAACCCTAATTATAACCCTATCCTAAACCTAACTGAAACACTAACCACTGGCCCTAACTCTAACCCTAATGCTTAACCTAAACCTAACCTTAACCCTAAACCTAACCTTAACTACTAACCCTAACTCTAACCCTAACCCGAAACCAAACCCTCACACTTAACCAAAATTTCAACCTAACCATAACCCTAAACCTACCCTAACTTCATTCAAACCCTAACCCTAAGCTAAACTAACACTAAACCTAACCCTAACCCTAAACCTAAATCTAACCCTAACCCTGAATCTAACCTGAACTCTAAACCAAAACCCTAAACCTGACCCTAACATTAATCCAAACACCTACTCCAACCCTAACCCTCATCCTTAACCTAAATTTCACCCTAAACCTAAGCCTAAAGCACTATCACCATACTCTAGCCCTAACTCTAAACCTAACCTAACTCTAACCCTAAACCTTACTGTAACACCCAAAAACATCAGCTTAATGTAAACATAACACTAATCCTCACACGAAACCCTAACCCTTTCCCTAACCCTAACCCTATCTCTCATCCTAACCCTAAACCTGACGTAAACCTAACTCTTACCCTAACCTTAAACTTAACCTTAACCTTAACTCTACCCTAACCTTAACCGTAAACCTAACAATAACTCTAAACCTGACCTTAACCTTAACGCTTAACCCTAGCACTAACTCTAAACCTAACCCTAACCTAGCCTTACACTTTACCGGAAACCTAGTCTTAACCCTAACCCGACAGCTACCTTAACCCTAACCTAAACCTAACCCTAACACTAACCTTAACCCTAAATCTAACATTAACCCTGAACCCCACTATTAACTGAAACTTCACCATGACCCTAACTCTAACCCTAACCATAACAATTACCCTAAACCCTCACCTTAACTGTAAACCTAAACCTAACCCTCACCATATCCCCAACCCTCACCCTAACCCCTAACTATATTCCTAACCCTAAACCTAATGCTATCCCTAACCCTAACTGTAACCCTAACACGAACAGTAACCCTAATCTAACACTAACCCTAACATTAACCCTAAACTTAAACCTACCCTAACCATAAACCTAAAACTAGCACCCTACACCTAACGTCTAACACTAACCCTAATCCTAACCCTAACCCTAACCCTAACTCTCACCCTTAACCTAAACTTCACACTTACCCTAAACCTAAAACTAACCCTAACACTAAACATAACCCCTAACCCTAAACTGGACCCTAAATCTAACCATAACACTAACCTGAACACAAACCCAAACTCTAGCCCTAACCCTAAAAGTAACCCTCAGCCTATGCTAAACTTCAACCAAATCCTAACCCTAACCATAACCGTAAACGTAAACCTAGCCCAAACCCTAACCTTAAACCTAACTCTAACCGTAAAGCTAGTCCATCTGTAACCCTAAACCTAAGCCTTACAATAGCTCTGAACCTAACCCTAATCCTAAGCCCAACAATAGACCTCATCCTAAACCTACCCCGAACTCTAAACTTGACCCTAAATAGAACACTAACTCTAACCCTAAACCAGGACTTAAACCTAAAACTTACCCTGCACCTAACCCTAAACCTAACCCTAACTCTAACTCTAACCCTAATCCTAACACTTGCCCTAAAACCTAACCTTAACTGCAATACTAACTGTAACCCTCACCTAACCCCTAACCGTACCCACAAAAGCTAACCCTAATGCTATCCCTAACCCTAACCCTAACACTCACCTGAAAACCTAAGCCCTAACGATAACCCTAACCCTAACCCAAAACCTAACCCCTAGCACCAAAGCCTAACCCGAACTCTAACACTAACCCTAAACCTAATCATAAAACTAACCCTAACCCTAAACCAAACCTAACCATGAGCAGAACCACAATGCCTAACCGGAACCCTCACCCAAGCCCTAACCCAAAACTACTCCTCTAATCCCTAACACCTTACCATAACCAGAATCCTAACCCTACCCAACCCTAATCCTAAACCTAATCCTCACACCAACCACAATGCCTAACACAAACCGTAAACCTAACCCTAACCGTAACACTGAACTTAACCCTAACCTAAAATCTACCCCTAACCCTAAAAGTAAACAGAACCCATAAACTTCTTCCTAAGCCTAAACATAACCTTAACACTAACCTGAAAACTCAAGCAAACCTTAGCCATAACCCTAACCCTCACCCTATCTTAAACTTCACCCTATCCCTAATCTAAAGCACACCCTAACATTAACCCTGACCCTAACCTTAACCTTGGCCCACCTGGAACCCCAAACCTAACCCTTACAATAACTCTGACCCTAACCCTCACCCTAAACCTAATCCTAATCCTAACCCTGACCCTAACCCTAACCAAACCCTAACCCTAACTTTACCCTACCATAAACTTAAACCTAACCCTAACCTGTAACCCAAAATTTAAACCTAACCCTAGCCCTAGCCCTAAACCTAACCCTAACCCTAAATGTAACACTTACCCAAAACCCTCACCTTAACTGGAAACATAAATCTAACTCTTAACCTAACCCTAAATATAACCCTACCCTAAACCTAACCGAAACACTAACACCTAACTCGAAATCAAATCCTGATCTTTAGCCTAAACCTAACCTTAACCCTAAGCCTAACCCTAACCACTAACCCTAATTCTAACCCTAACCCTAAGCCTGATCCTAAACCGAACCCTAACCCTTACCCTAAACCTGACCCTAACATTAACCGAAACACCTAACCCTAACCCAAACCCTAAACCTAACCCTAACCTTAACCCAAACACCTAACCCTAACGCTAACCCTAACCCTCATCCTTAACATAAATTTCAAGATAAACCTAAGCCTAACCTTAACCCTAAAACTGAACCTAACCCTAAACTATCCCCTAAATATAGCCCTAAACCTAAACCTCATCCTAACCCTAACTACAACCCTGACCTAACCGTAACACTGTAAAACATCAGCTTAAGTGTAAACCTAACACTAACCCTCCCACGAACACCTAACCCTTTCCCTAACCCTAACCCTATCCCTAATCCTAACCTTAACCCTGACCTAAACCTAACACTTACCCTAACGCTAAACTTAACCTTAACTCCACCCTAAAACTAACAAAAACTCTAAACCTGACCCTACCTCTTACCCTAAACCCTAGTACTCGCTCTAACTCTAAACCTAACCCTAACCTAGCCCTACCCTTTACCGTAAACCTAGCCTTAACCCTAACCTTACCCCTACCCTAACCCTAACCCTAACACTAAACTTAACCCTAACTGTAATCTTAACCCTAACCCTTACCCTGACCCTGACTATTAACTGAAACTTCACCCTAAACCTAACCCAAACTCTAACTCGAACCCTAACTATAACACTTACCCTAAACCCTCACCTTAACTGTAAACCTAACCCTAACCCACACCCTAACCACAACCCTCACCCTAACCCCTAACCGTATCCCCAACCCTAAACCTAATGCTATCCCTAACCCTATCCCTAACCCAAACATGAACATTAAACCTAATCTAACCCTAACTCTAACATTAACCCAACCCTAACCAGAAACCTAACGTTAGCATCCTAAATCTAACCTCTAACACTAACTATAATCCCAACCCTAATTCTAACTCTTATCCTAACCCTCACCCTTAACCTAAACTTCACACTAACCCTAAACCAAAACATAACCCTAACCCTAAACATAACCCCTAACCCTAACCTGAACCCTAGCCTTAAAGCTAACCTGGACACAAACCCAAACTCTAGCCCTAACCATAAAAATAACCCTCACCCTATCCTAAACTTCATCCAAACTCTAACACTACCTTAAACCTAAACCTAAACCTAACCCAAACCCTAACCTTAAACCTACCTCTAACCATAACGCTAGTCCATCTGTAACCCTAAACCTAACCCTTACAATAGCCCTGAAATTAACCCTAAACCTAATCCTAGCCCTAGACCTAATCCTCACCTAACCCTAACTGCACCCTTGACCCTAAAGAGAACACTAACTCTAACCTTAAACCTGGACCTAAACCTAAATCTTCCCCTACACCTAACCCTAAACCTAAAAATAACTCCAACTCTAACCCGAATCATAACACTTATCCTAAACCCACACTTTAACTGTAAAACTAACCGTAACCCTCACCCTAACCCCTAACCGTATCCCCCAAACCTAACCCTAATGCAATCCCTAACCTTAACCCTAAAACTAACCTGAAACCCCTGAGCCCTAACGATAACCCTAACTCTAACACAAACCCTAACCCCTAACACCAAAGCCTAATCCAAACCTTAACCCTAACTCTAACACTAACCCGAAACCTAATCATAAACCTAAACCAAACCCAACCATGACCAGAACCACAATTCCTAACCGGAACCCTCACCCAAACCCTAACCCTAAACTACACCTCTAACCACTAACACCTGACCATAAACCTAATCCTAACCTTTATCCTAACCCTCACCCTTAACCTAAACTTCAAACTAACCCTAAACCAAAGCGTAACCCAAACCCTAAACATAACCCCTAACCCAAAACCGAACCCTAAACCTAACCTTAACACTAAGCTGAACACAAAACCAAACTTTAGCCCAAACCATAAAAATAACCCTCACCCTATCCTAAACTTCATCCAAACCCTAACCCTAAACCTAAACCTAACCCAAACCCTATCCTTGAACATAACTCTAACCATAATGCTAGTCCAAATGTAACCCTAAACCTAACCCTTACAATAGCCCTGAACCTAACCCTAAACCTAATCCTAACCCTAGACCTAAAGCGAACCCTAACCCTAAATCTAACCTTGACCCTAAATTGACCACTGGCTCTAACACTAAACCGGCACCTAAACCTAAATATTGCCCTACACCTAACCATAACCCTAACTCTAACCCTAATGATGACACTTAACCTAAACCCTCACCTAAACTGTAAAAGTAACCGTAACCCTCACCCTAACCCCTAACCGTATCCCCAACCCTAACCCTAATGCTATCCGTAACCCTAACCCTAACACTAACCTGAACCCCTGAGCCCTAACAATAACCCTAACCCTAACCCAAAACCCTAACCCCTAACACCAAAGCCTAACCCAAACCTTAACTCTAACTCGAACACTAACCTGAAACCTAATCATAAACCTAACCGTAACCCTAAACCAAACCTAACCATGGTCAGAACCACAATGCTTTACCAGAACCCTCACCCACCCCTAACCCTAAACTACACTTCTAACCCCTAACACCTTACCATAACCATAATCCTAAGCATACACAACCCTAACCCTAAACCTAAACCTCACCCCAACCACAATGCCTAACACAAACCGTAACCTTAACTGTTACACTAAACTTAACCCTAACCTAAAATCTAACCCTAACCCTAAAACTAAACACAACCCATAAACTTAACCCTAACCCTGAACATAACCTTAACAGTAACCCGAAAACTAACACAAACCTTAGCCATAACCCTAACCCTCACTCTATCTTAAACTTCATCCTATCCCTAACCTAAAGCTAACCCTAACTTGAACCCTAAACCTAACCCTAACCTTAACCATGGCCCACTTGTAACCCTAAACCTAATCCTTACAATATCTCTGACCCTAACCCTCACCCTAAACCTAATCCTAACCCTGACCCTAACCCTAACCTAACCTTAACCTAACATTAAGGCTACCATAAACTTACACCTAACCCTAACCTCTAACCCTAACTCTAACTGTAACCCTAGCCCTAACCCTAACAGTAACACCCAAAACACTCAACTCTAAATGGAACTCTAACTCTTACCCTAACACTATACTTAACCTAAACAGAACCCTACCCTAAACCTTACCGAAACAATAACCCCTAACCCTAACTCTAAACCTAATCATTAGCCTAAACCTAAACTTAACCTTAAACCTAAACCTAAACACTCACCCTAACTCTAACCCTAACCCTAAACCTAAAACAAACCCTCACCCTTAACCAAAATTTCACCCTAACCATAACGCTAAACCTACCTTAAATTCATTCAAACCCTAACCAAAACTAAAACTAACCCTAACGCTAACACTAACCCCAAACCTAAAACTAAACATAACCTAACCCTAACCCCTAACCCTAAACCTCAGAATTAAAATAAACTTCACACTAAGCCTAACCCTAAAGCTAAAAAAACAACCTAAACATGACACTAAATCTCCACCTAACCCTGACCCTAACCCTAAGCCTAATCCTAAGCATAAACCTAATCCTAACCCTAACTCTAACCCTAACCCTAACTGTAACACCCTAAAACATCAGCTTAACTGTAAACCTGACACTAACCCTCACACGAATCCCTAACCCATCCCCCAATCCTAACCCTATCCCTAATCCTAGCCCTAACCCTGAACTAAACCTAACCCTTACCCTAACCCTAAAATTAACCCTAACATTAACTCTACCCTAACCCTAAACTTAAGCCTAACAATAACTCTAAACGTAACCCTAACCCTAACCCAGCACTACCCTTTACTGTAAACCTAGCCTTCACAGTAACCTTACCCCTACCGTAACCCTAACCCTAAACCTAACCCTGACACTAACCTTAACCCTAACTCTAACCTTAACCCTAACACTCACTATTAACTGAAACTTCACCCTAACCCTAACCCTAACTCTAACTCTAACCCTAACCATAACAATTAACCTAAACCCTCTCCTTAACGGTAAACCTAACACTAACACACACCCTAACCCTTCACCGTGTCCCCAACCCTAAACCTAATGCTATCCCTAAACTTATCCCTAACCCTAACTCTAACACGAAGAGTAACCCTAATCTAATCCTAACCCTAACATTAACCTTAAACTTAAGACTAGCCTAACCATAAACCTAAACCTAACACCCTAAACCGAATGTCTAACATTATAATTCTAACCCTAATCCTAACCCTTATCCTAACCCTCACACTTAACCTGAACTTCACACTAATACTAACCCTGTTCGTAAATCTAACCCTAAACATAACCCCTAACCCTAATCCAAACCCTAAACCTGACCTTAAAAGTAACGTGAGCACAAACCCAAACTCCAGCCCTAACCATAAAAATAACCCTCACCCTAGCCTAAACATCATCCAAACCCTAACCCTAACCTTAGCCCTAACCTAAACCTAAGCAAAACCCTTACCTTAAACCTAACTCTAACCATAACACTAGTCCATCTGAAACCCTAAACCTAACCCTTACGATAGCCCTGAACCTAACCCTAACCCTAAACATAATCCTAATCCTAAACCTAACCCTCACTCTAAACTTGACCCTAAATAGAACACTAGCTCTGACCCTAAATACAACACTAACTCTAACCCTAAACTTGGACGTAAACCTAAATATTACCCTACACCTAACCCTAACCCTAAACCTAACCCTAACTCGAACTCTAACCCTAATCAGAACACTTACCCTAAACCCTCACCTTAACTGTAAAACTAACCGTAACCTTCATACTAACCCCTAACCGTAGCCCACAACCCTAACCCTAATGCTAACCCTAGCCCTAACCACAACACTAACCTGAAACCCCTAAGCCATAAAGATAACACTAACCCTAACACAAACCCTAACCCATAACACCAAAACCTAACCTAAACCTTAACACTATCCCTCACCCTAACTCTAACACTAACCCGAAACCTAATCATAAACCTAACCCTAACACTGAACCAAACTTAACCATGACCAGAACCACAATGCCTAACCGAAACCCTCACCCAAACCCTAACCCTAAACTGCACCTCTAAACCTTAACACCTTACCATAACCAGAATCCTAACTCTACCCAACCCTAACCATAAACCCAACACTCACCCCAACCACAATGCCTAACACAAATCGTAAACCTAACTGTTACACTTAACCCTAACCTAAAATCTAACCCTAACCCTAAAACTAAACAGATCCCATAAACTTAACCCTAACCCTAAACATAAACTTAACACTAACCTGAAAATGAACCCAAACCTTAGCCATAACCCTAACCCTCACCCTACTTTACTTCACCCTATCCCTAACCTGAAGCTAACCCTAACTTTAACCCTAATCCTACCCCTAAACCTAACCCTAACCTTAACCTTGGCCCATCTGTAACCCTAAACCTAACCCTTATAATAACTCTGACACTAACCCTCGCCCGAAACCTAATTCTAATCCTAACCCTGACCCTAACCCTAACCTAACCTTAACCCTAACTTTAAGCCTACCATAAACTTAACCGAAACCTAACCCCTAACCCAACTCTAACCCTAAACCTAGCCCTAACCCTAACCGTAACAGTTACGCAAAACCCTCACCTTAACTGTAAACGTAAATCTAACTCTTACTGTAACCCTAAACTTAACCCTAATTATAACCCTATCCTAAACCTAACTGAAACACTAACCACTGGCCCTAACTCTAACCCTAATGCTTAACCTAAACCTAACCTTAACCCTAAACCTAACCTTAACTACTAACCCTAACTCTAACCCTAACCCGAAACCAAACCCTCACACTTAACCAAGATTTCAACCTAACCATAACCCTAAACCTACCCTAACTTCATTCAAACCCTAACCCTAAGCTAAACTAACACTAAACCTAACCCTAACCCTAAACCTAAATCTAACCCTAACCCTGAATCTAACCTGAACTCTAAACCAAAACCCTAAACCTGACCCTAACATTAATCCAAACACCTACTCCA